>NC_090658.1:126668304-127012679 GCF_013368605.1 Nyctibius grandis | reverse complement strand
GCTTCAAGGAAAACATTTTTGTTTGCCTTTAAAATCTGGCATCATTTCAACATCCTTGTTTACCTCTGAAACTAAGCACCCTTAGAAAGCCCAGCAACCTGCCTTCAAGCTTGTATACAGTGGAGGCTTTAGTAACCAAAACAGAGAAGGCAGAGACACCACACTACTCTGTATCACTCTGTCCTGCAGCCTTAGGGATACCGTGCCACAGACAGTTTGAGAAACAGCATGGTTACGAGCCCCGTTTTGTTTATAGCCTCCATTTAGAACCTATTCTTCAGATTAAATGGGCACTAAAAGCTGAAAGTCTAATACAGCTTAACAGCTGTTAGTCACCTAGCCCTTTTATGGTTTTATGAAATGGCTTCCTATTTTTCTTCAGCTCAACTATACAAAAATGCATCAAAACACAGTAAATAACGGATCAAAAAACTACTCAGCAAAAATGATCAGAGATCTCTGTCATGTGGATAAAATTGAGAAAAAAATTGGACCAATACAGGAAAATGTTTCTCTTTCAATATTCAGTTATTTTAACTCTAAGTAACGAAAAGTACTTAAGTATCTGAACTATTCATGGGCAATATCTAGTTTTCATCCAAATAAATAAGGAGTTCCTCCCCCTCCACAGGAGGGTACAGCTTCCCATGTAGAAATTAAGTGTTTTACTAAACCTAGCCAAACACTGAGAGTACTTTGAGGTTGCCTGCCCTTTACTTCCTGTCATTCACTAAATTCCACTGACACAAACAAATGCGTGTAATGGTTTTTGAGCTGCAAATGCTCAATTCTACTACAGCAGTAAATCTGTACAGCTTCTGGCAGGATTTAGTATGGTCTAGTGCTTAGAAGAACTGCAGTCTGTACAGACAACTATGGGGTGAAATACAATACAGAGAGAGATTAAGGCGAGGAAAGGCAAACATCTTGGTAGTTCCCAGTTTTACTTCTCTTAATGTAATTATACATGCAACTCACCCATTTCTTGTAGGCATACACTGTAAATGGAATCAAGAGCTATAATAAATATGTGATAGATGTTGGCTAGCCCAGTTCAAAGTCTGGAGTTGGTGTGGTATGTTGCCTTTATGATGTGTCAAAGTGGACACATTGTATTAGGCTGGGCTCACGAATAGATGAATAATGCAAACAGGTTTCAAAGCTCATGGGTAAGAGTAAACAAGAGATTACTCACACCTTCTAGGACTAAATAGCTAAGTATGTTGCCAAACTCGGTTAGCAAAAGAGCCTTGATGCTTAAAATTTGTCTGTATCTCTGCATAAAGCTTGTAAGGAGACCTCAGTCGTAATTTGGTGAAATTGGCTAAAAGATTGCACCTGTTATATGTTCCCTTGACCTCCAATTCACTGTGTAATAAATATTTTGAAGGAAATACAATAAAGTAACTTACAAAGGACACTTCTTGCCTCCACCTGATCAACTGTCGTGCATATTTACAAAGCTGAAACAGTGTAACTGAAAAAAAGAAAAAAAGAAAAAAGAGAAAAAAACCACCAAAAAGACCTTGACTTGAACTTGACATATAACATGTGAATAGCTGCAAGAAGTCTTATCTAGCTCACCTGGAATTATTTTTTTTTCCTCTTTTACAATCCTGTGCTTTGCCACACATACTACATTCCATAAATCAAGGTGAATCAGAGGTATGTCACTTCATTCAGACTATTGTACCACATCTTTAGAGCCACTCCACAGTTGGCATGCACAGGCAGCACAACCTGCCAAACTCCTTCATATGTGAAAGCCATTAGAAAGAAGCTCAAATCTAAGTTGCACTCAGAATAAACATGCTAGCAGGATACACAGAATGAAATTCAGGTCCTCTACTTAAGTCTATCATGAAGCTATAGACATGTCTTTTTCTCAGTTTTTATGATGAAATTTAAAATGGAGTGACAATTCCTGCTCTGTGCTATTGAAGGACACTTCTTTTCCCTATTTACACAGAGCTGATTTCATTGTTATTTACCACCAGTAACTTAACAGGTTTTGCAGAATTAGAAATCTCTTCTCGTAATAAAAAGGAAAACCAAGGGAATGTGAACTATTTGCCTTCATTTATGAAGCAAACCTACACCAGGACCCAAAACAGACCTCAACCCATCATTCCACACACTGCTTTCCTAAAACCAGCACTGGCACTCACAGTACTTACATTCAACAACACACACCATTTCCTGCATGTATTCTAATATTTAGGGCAATCCAGTGTTGTCACAAGAGAGCACAAAAAGGTCATAAGCAGGAAAGAATACGAACGGTCAACTTGCAGTGCTGTGTGGCTGAAAGGGAGCAGGACTCACAGAGAACAGGAGATTTGTAGTCACACTGACAACCATCGTTGCCCTTTGAAGGCCTCAGCCTGGAGCTGCCGCGACACCTGCAAAGGAGGCAAGTTACAGGAATCCTGGGGAAACAGAAGACACCTCCCAGTAACACACCCTGTCCAGCCTCGCCTCACCCCACGGCGTCCTTCTGCAGTCCTGGGGCACCCCAGCAGACCCAGCAAACAGCCTGTAGCCCAAGCGAGCTCTGACCCCTTACCAGCAGGCCTCACTGTCCCACCTCGGGGGCCAACCCACCGCATCTCAGCCCGGGCAGACTAACGTGCCTCTCAGAAAAACCCGCGCTCCCCTGCAACCCACCGCATCTCCCCGCTCTGACAGCCACCTCCCCCAGCTCCCCTCAGCCCTGCTGCTCTCAGTGGCTCCCTACAACCCCCCCTCACCTCAGTCCCCCTCAACTCAAATACTGTGTTCAGTTCTGGGCCCCTCGCTACAAGAAAGACATTGAGGTGCTGGAGAGAGTCCAGAGAAGGACAACGAAGCTGGTGAAGGGTCTGGAGAACAAGTCTGATGAGGAGCGGCTGAGGGAACTGGGAGTGTTTAGTCTGGAGAAAAGGAGGCTCAGGGGAGACCTTATCGCTCTACAACTACCTGAAAGGAGGGTGTAGCGAGGTGGGTGTTGGTCTCTTCTCCCAGGTAACAAGTGATAGGACAAGAGGAAACAGCCTCAAGTTGCACCAGGGGAGGTTTAGATTGGATATCAGGAAAAATTTCTCCACCGATAGAGTTATCAAGAATTGGAACACGCTGCCCAGGGCAGTGGTGGAGTCACCATCCCTGGAGGTATTTAAAAGCCGTGTAGATGTGGTGCTCAGGGACACGGTTTAGTGGTGGCCTTGGCAGTGCTGGGTTAACGGTTGGACTCGATGACCTTAAAGGTCCTTTCCAACCAAAACGATTCTATGATCCCATGGACTCAGTTCCCCTCACGCCCCCCGCCCTCCCCCAGCTCCCCCCGGCTCTGCTCCCCTCAAGCCCCCACTGCTCCCCACAACCCCCCACCTCAGCTCCCCCCAGCCCCCGCCCTGTCTCACGGCGCCACGCCCACTCCGCTGGAACCAATGGGAGCTTCCGCCAGCTGGCGCCCAGCCAATCGCATCCGGCGGAGGCCGGGCCCGCTGACGCGCTCCCCCCGCTCCCACCGCCCCCCAAGGGCAGTGCCTGCGCCGCCGCCGCTGGTGGCAGCTGGGCCCGTGCGGGCGGCGGGTGCGCAGGCGCTGTGCTCCCCCCGCTTCCCGTCCCACCCCCGCCGCAGCCGGTCACCTCCAGCGCCGCGCAGTAGCGGGCCCTCACGGTGGGCTCGGGGCGGAACCGCGGCGGGCAGCGGGGAAGGGGGTGGCAGGCGGCGAGGTCTCCCGCTGCGGTGACCGGCGCTGTCCGAGCGCGGCCCGGGGCAGGGCCGCGGGACACCCCCCTCCCGGGGCTCGAGCTTCGTCCCGCCGGCTGGCTGCGCCTCCGGCCGCTCGGTCCATACGTGAGGGGAGGAGAGCGCTGGCAGGCTGCGTGAGGGGGCTGTGTGCCGCCGGAGCCCCCCGGAGGAGGCCGGCCCGTTGGCTGAGCAGCTGGACGCGGGGCTCGCGCTGCAGGTGCGGGGTGACGGCGGCGGTGCCCTGCCGGCGCTGCGGGAGCCGGCCCTGCGCACCCGGTAAGTTTGTAATGACAAGGCGGCACCTTGCTGCGAGCTGTCCGGGCCGGGGTTACTCGTGAACCGCGCAACCAGAGAGTTGGCAGTCGGGCTGGAAAGTGGAGAGGGTGAGGAGCAGAGAGCCGTGGTGTTTTACAGTTGGCTGTGATACAGTGTGTGAAAACACAAATGCTTTAGCACCTCTGGCGTGTTTCGAAGCTAATATTGTGGTATGATGTCCTGCTGTGCTATGAAAAACTCTGGTTCTGCTTTTTGAAGCACCTGATGAATCGCTACTCCATTGCTCATCTCATTTCTTCTTTTCTTTTCCCCTCTTTAAAGGGGCTGTGTGTTACAAGTCCTCTGTATTACGAGACACCTTAATGCTGGTTTTGATGATACTTTCTTCTAACATTCGTATCTTCTAAAGAAATTTTAACTGTTGGTTGCAGGGTGGATGATTTCCCATGCTTTGAGTTCCTCTCACTGCTAAAGCTTTACCTAACCTTAAAGCTACTTTTAAAATAATACACTCACAGTTTTGTTTGGGGGAAAGGGTTGAGATAGGCCAGAAGATATTGCTACAGTTGGGAAAATACCTGCTGTTCCTCCTAGAATCACTCTAGTTTGTGCAAGTGAGATAAAGGAGAAATGGGGCTCTTCTTGGGAAGTAAATACGCTGTCTAACAATATTGCAGAAGTTTTTTGTGAAACCTGGAGCTTCACTTCCTCTTTCTTAAAAGCTTATAGAATAATTCTGGACCTTCCTGAAAGTGCTTCTGTCACACATAATAAGTTTGGGGGGGGAGGGAAGCTTACAAATCATACCTTGCACTCATAATAGTCATGAATTCCTTGGTGAGAAATACTTGCCTCATAGCTAAGGTTACTAATGATTTTCTTTTATTTTTTTTGAGAGAGAAATATGATATGTAAAGAACAGCTTTAAATACTCTTACGGTAGATGTACAACAGCTTAGAAGGAAAACAGAAGTTACTCGTGGCAGTTCCATGTATAGAGTAAGCAATGAGGGAATAGGAATGTTGAAAGGCTCAAAAGTCTTCCAGCAACTCAAGAGGGTGGAAACTGAAAAAGGAAAGGTGGGATGAAAAAGAAAAAAAATAATTACAGTAGAAAACAAACTTCTGGTCTGAACCGTGATGTGTAAGCAGAATTGAGAGCTGCACGGGACTCTCAAATGCAGAGCTGGAATTGCTCAGGTGCCTTAACGTGAGGGAAAATGCTGGTCGTCTGTCTTGAAATGTAGAATTGTAATACAACCCACAAAACGATGGAATAATTACTTAAAAGAGAGAAAACAATTTTTCCTTTCATTTAGCCTGGAATGAAAAAAAAACAAACCAACAAACCTCCTTGCTCGTTTGTTTTAATATATGAAAAACTATGACAATATATGAGAAGTGTCTGAAGTCAGTAGGGAAATATACTGTTGACTTCCGTGGTTGTTTAGACCGGTTGTTTTGCGGTTAATCTCTATAAGGAAGAGGTACATAATGTATAGCTAGTTAAACTGGTTCAAATACAATTATTTTGAGTTAAATGTCTTGTCTTTTAAAATTTTTCAGGTGCATCTGACTACCTGCTGGAAATACTTTGAAGTATCGACCATGGACTCGATGTTAACATTATTTTTTTCTGGAATAGTTGCCTGTTGTGCTCATTCTACTGGTGATCCTGTGTCCAGGTTACTCCTCGTGTCCTTTGATGGCTTCAGGGCTGATTACTTGGAAACCTATAAACTTCCTCATCTTCAGGAGTTCATTGAGGATGGTGTGCTCGTAAAACAAGTTAAGAATGCTTTTATCACCAAGACTTTCCCAAACCATTATACCATAGTGACAGGTTTATATGAAGAAAGCCATGGCATCGTGGCTAATGACATGTACGACGCAGATGCCAAGAAAAAGTTTTCACAGTTCAATGATTCAGATCCCTTCTGGTGGGACGAGGCAGTTCCAATCTGGGTAACAAATCAACAGCAGGGACATGGAGCAAGTGCTGCTGCAATGTGGCCCGGTACTGATGTAAAAATTAACAATACGACCCCTCAATTCTTTATGAAGTATAACTTTTCCGTAACGTTTGAGGAGAGAGTGGAGAAAATTGTTGCGTGGCTGAACAGCTCTAATCCAGTCGTCAGTTTTGCTATGTTATACTGGGAAGAACCAGATGCAAGTGGGCACAAGTACGGACCGGCTGACACTGAGAACATGCGCAAAGTGTTAGAAGAAGTGGATAATCATATTGGTTTCCTTACTGATAAACTGAAGGCATTAGGTTTGTGGGACACTATTAATGTCATAATAACAAGTGATCATGGAATGGCCTCCTGTTCTGCAGAGAAGCTGATTGTCCTGGACAGCTGCATTGGTCGCAATAACTATACTCTGATAGACAAGACTCCAGTTGCTGCAGTGCTGCCAAGGCAGAGTATGTTTTAGGCTTTTTTTTAAGTCATATACTGAGAATTAAATCGTATTTATCTTACTACTAAAAAGTACACACTGTGGTAGAATGTTCACATCTTTTGCAAAACCAGTGTAGTTCATATTGCACAACTTTGACGTAATTTAATGAGTAAGCTAAAGACTGTTTATTTAGGAATTACTTTGTTTTGGTAATCAATGGGCTAAGGAGAGTTTCTTGTCAAATTGCTATGGGTGGTAAAGATTAAGAAAGCAGATGGGCACTTAGTATGCCTGCTCTCATTGCTCACTTATTCTATACGGTTATAATTCACAGTGAGCATGAAATAAACCCTCATGTTTATTCAGAATAAAAAATGTCATTGTCTAAACTTCCAAGTGAAAATCTAAACCCAACTTTGAATGCTTTACCACTTCTGTTTCTGTGAATGAAACTTCAGTTTTCATACTGTGAATTCAAATTTTGTATCTTGGAGTAGTTACTAAGAGGCATGTCTTAAATCATGACACTGCTGGTCTCGGTTTCCACAACTGTGGGCAGACTGAAGCAATTCTAATGAACAAAGTGATTTATACAGTAACAAAATTTAATACTTACTGCTTTGGATAAGATATTGATTACTTTGCTGTGTGATGGCTTTCTTTTGATTTCTGTGCTTGAATTTTGCCCTCCTCCCCTGCAAGCCCAGAGGGTAAGTGGAATTGTAGGTCCAAAACCACAGCCATGAGGTGCCTGATTTAACATGAGAGCAAATTGTGAAATCCACGTTGATGCATGTGGCATTTCAGTAGGGACATGAAAAAAGATCCTTTTCTATGTACCTTTTAAAAAATAATTGTTTTGTTAAAAATGGATCTTAAGTTTAATGACAGATCATTGTGGTAAACAGGACATGATTTCCAGGTGTTTCACATGCAGTTTTTTTCTTGGCAGACAAAAGAGACGTGTATAACTTACTGAAAAAATGCGACAGTCACATGAAAGTATATCTCAAGGAAGAAATTCCAGACAGATTTCATTATCGTCATAATAAGAGAATTCAACCCATAATTCTGGTTGCGGACGAAGGCTGGACAATTGTACAAAACGAGTCACTTTCTAAATGTAAGTGTGTTTTCCTCATTTGTGCTCTTGATGGCTTCTGCTGGGAAAAACTGTCTCGGTTTTATTCCAGCCATCTGTAGGATGGTCCTAGTTTAGCACGTGGAGTCCTGGCACTGTGCATCTTTAGGGTCATCTCAGCATTTTCTAGAACATTCTCAGTCTGAACCTGGAGTGTTTTAACAGATGAAGAGGAAATGGGGGATATTCCATTGGCTAAACCACTTGTCATGTTCAACTTAATAGCTTGAGGTACATTTTAAGAGTTCTCTTAGAAAAGTTAGCAGTCTGTCTCAAGCTTCCACCAGTGTGGTTTAACTTTCTGTATATAAAAATATATATATAGGGGAGCATAAATGGCAGAATGCAAGACATGACATTTAATGTTACAGTGTGTATAGCGGGAAACAAAAATAAATGGGAGGAAATACTAAAAATAATAGGAACACAATGCTGGTCAAAGAAGCTAGAGTTCTTCCTGTTGGGGACATCAAATAGCATGTTTTAAATACAAAAAGCAAAACAGATGTTACTTCACACAGTGCATTGCTAAGCTATGCACTTTCTTCCTGCTCGATGCTATGAATGTCAAATTACATACATATATATGTATATATATTTCCAGATGTTTCAGGTGCAGGTGTTTTTGGCAGACAAGAGAGGCATGTATAACTTAAAAAATGCAACAGTGACATGAAAGTATATCTCAAAGAAGAAATTCCACATAATTTCATTGTCATCATAATAAGAGAATTCAACCCATAATTTTGGTTGCAGATAAAGGCTGCAGAGATAGATATGTATATGTGTGTGTTCAGAAAGTGATTGGACAAATTCTTGGAAGAAAAATCCATTAATAGAAATTAAGTACAAAGGTACCAACTTCCAGGAAGCTTCTGAGCAGCCAACAGCTCGAGGCTGGTTGGTGTGTGAGGGCTGACCCTGTTGGATACTTCCCAGAAGATCTGTTATGACTGTTGTCAGAGACAGGATGCTGGGTGGTGTAAACTCCCAGTTTCACCCAGTTTGGCTGTTCTTACTGTCTGCCCTTTGCACAGTTCCCTTCAAATTTTCTCATTATTTGTACAAAAGTACTGCTTACAATGTAAGATAGACTTTTATTTTAGTTTTCCCACAGATTTGTTACAGTCATCTTCAAATTGCAACACTTAGCACACATGTTCTCCAATAAAGGTCTCGTGTTTATGGTTAGATTCAATTTCATGTATCTAAAAATAGTTCATAACTGTATATTTAGAAGTAATGGCATCGTTCGGTTGAAGTGAATCACTTCTCAAAACAATTTTGCTCGCTGAGGCTTCCCAGAAGCAGGCAGGGGAGGTTTTAGCCTAAAAGGCTATTTAAGGGTTTATTTTACTTGTCTTCATGGACAAAGTGTCAGCGTAATGATTGGCAAGTGTAGCAAGACCTGCGCTATATCTAGCAACGTTAGCACACCTCCTACTACAGAGGTGAAAGGTAGGAAACTTCACTGGAGAGGGGACTTGGAACAGCTCGGTTCAAAACAAGCAAGTAGTAGAAGGAAAAAAAAATGTAATCAAGAAATGTAGGACTGCATTAAAACAAACAAGATGTGGCACAGTACCATCTTTGTGTTAAAAAACATCACGGTGGAAAACATGAAAAAGGAATGTTGGAAGTATACTGCAGTGGTGAGTATGACCTTATCAATAGGAATCGTGACATTTCGCATCAAACATCAATGAAGCAGCTGAGGAGACAGTTCTCAGGGAGACTCGTTAAACTGTTACTGAGAAATGAACTCAAACTGTAAATACAGTCACTCAAATACTGTGCTGTGGGTGTTGTGAGAAATTTTTGGCATCTTGGACAGATTTTTCAGGCATGTTATTAGGAAATTTGACTGTGGCTGCTTTTTAGCTGTTTATATTCCACCAAAAATCAGAGTAACTATTTCTTCAAAACTTACCAAATGTCCAAGTACTGGTGACCTTGTGGCCACAAACATTTTGTTGTATGCTTGTCACAGGCATCATGATCTTTTGACTGGTTTTTGATTTTGACTGTTTGGGTATCCCTTCACCTGAAGTACCTAATCTGAGAAGCTTGATTTGATGGTACTGAATATGCTTGAACTGAACACTACCAAGGGGAAAGTTCTTCGCTTTTAAGAAGTAATGCAAGTGTCTGCTTTGCAAGGGGGAGATGTCTTTCCAAAATCTGAGAAGTATAAATTTGCAATTCCAGCTACTGACTTGTCGTGCAGTGGCAACATCCTTTTCAACTTTGGCATGAGGAGTGGGAAGGGGAAAACTGGAAATGTTGCTGACTGAAGGGAAAAGAGAGAATGGTGGGGGCGGGGGGAACCACAGCTGAACACCAGCATGGAAAAAGACTTCTAGGGAGTGGGGAGGAGGGAAGGAACTCTGGGTTCCTTCAGTGTTTGATCCAACAGCTGCTTTTACGTTCTGCATTAGTCTTTGGTTAAAATCGACGCCTTTTGGAGGCAGGGGAGAAATAGGGAGGGGAATACTTGATATGCAAACAGAACCTGTGATCTTAACTCTTGACTTTGCATTTCTCCAGTAGGTGACCATGGCTATGACAACGCTCTCCCAAGCATGCATCCGTTCCTGGCTGCTCGCGGGCCTGCTTTTCATCGGGGTTACAAGCAGAGCACGATGAACAACGTTGATATTTACCCCATGATGTGCCACATCCTGGGACTGACACCACAGCCGCACAATGGCACTTTCCATAACACTAAGTGCTTGCTCGCTGACCAGTGGTGCATAAATGTTCCAGAAGCTATTGGGATTGTTATTGGGGCTTTTATGATCCTGACTACTTTCACCTGCATTATAATAATCTCAAAGAATAGAGTAGCTCCCCCACGGCCATTTTCCCGACTTCAGTTACAATATGACGATGATGATCCTTTAATTGGATAGCATGTGGAGAGCCTCGCCTCGCTTTGCTTCCTAACTAGTGATTTCAGGAAGAGTTTGAACTTGCACTGGATGGCATTCTTTGCACTTTAACGGTATCTGTATAAAATACTGTACAGCCAGATCTTGCTAACTTGTTTGTGTGTGCTACCTGACTTGTAGGCCTATAAAAATGTTTTCAGAACAAAATGGTGAACAGGCGGCTTTCTGCTGGAAGAGATGCTTAACAAAATAAGGATGCTCAGTTTTTCGTTGAAGCCTTTGAACACTTTCAAAATGAAATTTCAGAGTATGAACTAGCCAGGGTAGACTAAGGGAATTTTAACATTTGTAAATGAGAATTGGTTTTTTGTATTAAACTTAAATTAATGTTGACTTCTTTTAGTGTTCCTTGTACCTGTATTGGAAAGAAGATCTTTTTTATGAGAGTTAGAAGTTAGTTTTGTTTGGACAATATAGCCTGATTTGTTCTTAAATTTGGGGATAGAGGGTGTAGAGAAGATCAATGCTTCATTTTCCACCCTAAGCCAGCAATATGACAAGAAACTGGTGAGAAGGAAAACGAAGTCAGTGAGGAAAGAATTGGTGCCTATCACTTCTATTCTGAGCCATAAAGGATGCGGTTCAGCAGTTGTAACACTGGGCGGATGGTTCTGACATTTCTAGATGCGTGTGTGTGTGGATGACTTAGTTCCACAGTTCCTGCACTTGGAGAGCTGGGATGGTACTACTTGCTTATCTCAAGGATGTTGATTTAATCTGAGAATCCTTGGATTTACCCAGTTTCATGGGCTGCTGTAGTAAAATTACTGCTGCTAAACCCTGTGAAAAGTTTTTCAGGTGTAAACTCTGCTGAAGGTGTTTTTGTAATAAAGGTGGTTTTGCCCTCTGTACCAGCTGATAATTATCTTTTGAAGGCTGTCAGGTGCTAGAAAGCCACAACTGAAAGTTTGACATGCAATCATGAAGCAAGATTCCAAACTCTTATTTTAAACCCTGGAAATTTAAAGGGAAAAAATTAATTTCTTTTTTGAGATAAGATCTGTTATCTGTAGTGTCTTAAGTTGTATAGATGCAAAGGTCTGGTGAAGACCAGTGCTAATGGTTCTTTTAACTAAAACTCTTTGATTCCTTGTTAATGGTCAAGTCTAGTAACTTGCCATAAACCAAAATTAATTTGATTTAGAAAGCCTTAATGGTACCTTTTCTTTTAGTGAGGAAGGAATGTGAGGTTAAATTGTTAATGCTAACCCAAAAAGAGAACCACCCTGACCAAGTCCTTTTCCTACAAGTTTGATGGTTTTAAGAATTGATAATTTGAAGTGAGAGCGCCGAGGTACCTGGTAGCATGCAATGTCATTTCTTGTTCACAAGCTCAAATTCAACGCAGTTTGGTATTAGCCACAGGCTACTTCTTGATCCAACTGGGAGGAAGTATGGACTTGGGAGGGAAGGGTTACTTACAACTGCCCACTGAAAAAAAAAAATTTGAGTTTTAAAAATGATGTGGAAGTTTTACTGAATTGTATCTTCCTCTCTGAGGATTCTGTTGTACTGATTAAAAACCCAGTACAAAACATAACCTGTTCTGCTGCTTTTTCCCCCTTCTAAACTACTAGTTTCTGCTTACTGACTAATGCTGTACTCTGGATTAATCTGAACTTGAAAGAGGCTCAGGCCACTTGAAAAATCTGTACTGTTACTGACAGTGTACTGGATTGTAGACTGTTGGAATGAAAGGCTTGACTCAGCTGAGTTACCTTTATTTTTCTGGGAGACTTGGTAAGATCGAACTGTACTGTCTTCTACCTGTGAGGGGTTTTTTTTCTAGATGCTAAAAGGGATTAGCAGAGTATATGCTCCACTCTGTTCTTCCCTTCCTTCTCCTCCTTCCCCTGAATAGTTGTCATACAGCGTGTGACTGATGTGCTTTCAGTTCCTCTGTGCTCCACTGTCATAGGCCAGGTGTCAAGGTTACCACCAAGATTTTAATTACTAGAAATGTAAATGTTGACTGAAGTGCAAGGGCAGCACTCTAATCTGAAATATGAATATTGTTACAGATGGGGAAATCTAGGTGTAAATGCATTTCTCCTTCTAGCTCTAGGTAGCCCCTTCTGATAAGAATTGCTACACGCAACTATGAAACCAGAAAGTAGGTGGTAGTATCTAGCAGAAATCCTTATTACTCTCTACTCCTCCCTTAAGTGTGGAGACTAAACAGTGCTATGGTGGGAGGGGGTTTAAAGAGAAAGTTTAAGTATTAATCAAGAAATAGGATAAACTCTATTTCAGTTGCATTGCTAATTACTTTCAATTCCAAAGAGGCAGTATGGTCTCTAAGAGCACTGAGTATTCTTCCTGGCACAATTCTTTGCTGCTGGCAGGTAGCATTTCAAAGTAGTGCATCCAGAATTTCATACAGATCATGTACAAATCAAGAGAATCTGGACAAACACCTCTTTCTCCTTAGAGCCAAAGCTGATATATTTAAAGATTATTATTTTTAAAAGTGTTAGTGCCTTAAACATGAAATATTTCCACTACCTCATTACAGTTTGTATGAAATACTGCTTGTGAAAGTCAGCAGCCGATTTCCTTTTGAATAGCTAATTCAAAACAAGAACCTGTGAAGCTGTGGCTTCCACCTTCCTCAAAGCTGTGATAAAGAAGATTATATCCTGCAATAGTTTGTGGAAACATTTCATGACTTGCTAAACATTCATACAGGGCACAGTAATTTAGGGGAAGTTCTTAACGCTTAAACTATCACTGAAGTTTAGAAGGGAACAGGGGAAGTTTGTAACACTGCTTCCCAGCAGTAAAGACTGTTTCTTCCCACACACAGCTCAAGACTGTGTGGTTCCACACTTCTGAAAGGTCACGCTGCACAACCCTTCATCTTACAATAGGCATTTTTGCACCTTTTTTTTTCTTTTTTGAGACCACATTTATTGTAAACACCATTACTGCAGCTCTTTCCCAACAGAGTCTGGAAGATTTTTTTGATAAAAGAAACTGTATTACCATTGTTGGTAACAGATAGCTGTTATCCCTATATACAGTAGCAAGGTGGGAAACAAGAGGTCTTTTATATAAGAACTTTGACCTACAATCCTTAAGTTCTAACACACCTCCAGTTATTTTTAATAAAGGCATACACTATGCAGAGTACAAGAGATATTTGGGATCCGTATGAGTTAAGGCCATTCTCCCCCAGCTGTGGCCCCACAATTCAAGTTTTTTTTCCAGAAGTGTTTTTAAATGAAGCAAGCACTCCATGCTTGATACCACTATAGCAAAGATATATTGAAACTTCAACATTTCCAAACAGGAAGAAACAAAGAAAACATTTGACATCTCAAAGTATGATTCACAGGTCAATAATGAAAGACAAAATCATGCAAGCTTCTCAGTTTCCAGGCTTCAGTTACAAGTAGTATACAGTGTACTCAAATCCACTTTCCAATAAACTTGTACATCATAAAAAAATATATACACAGAAAACAAACCCCGCATCCTCCCCAACCAAAAAGGTAGTCTGAAAAAAATATCACACCACATAAGAGAAAAAGTTGGTATTTTTCTCCAGTGGCATCATATGTGCTTTCAATTTCATTAAGCATACACCCAACAACGTAAAAGAGTGTTTAACACTGGCTAGGCAAATATCCTAACAAGGTAACTACCCCAGAGGTACCTGCAAATAAACCTAAGCAAGAAAGGAAATGTGTTTAAATGTAAACTGAAATACCTGAATGCTGAAAGATTCCCTTCAGTTTTCTACAAAGTTTCATTTTGCCCTCCTCAAAGAAGGGCCTTACAGTGCAATACAGAACAGTGACATCGAGAAGAATTCTCATGTTCATGTTCCCAATCTATTTTGAATATTATTGTTCCCAAACTCTTTGTTAGGGGAAACCTACTGCTCTTCCCTTGTATGTTTGGGCAGGTAAGCCTAAGTCCCAGGATGACTGAACAACACTGACCAACTTTGCCCCCTCCTTAAAAATCACTTTGGCTGATGATAGAACTACACCTGTCACAATTAAAAAACTGGGGGTTTAATGAACACCTCTGAGATTACAATCCAGTTATTTTTACATCTGCCATAAGCATTGCTATGAAATTACTGCAATAAGAAGAATTTCTATTAAAGCAGCATGGTCCAAAGCGAGAAACTCTGTAACTGATGTAGCTACAGGTGAGGATTATAGCAATTTTCACTGTTATTCCCTTAACCAAGCCCGTAGATCTTTAAACACAAAGTTTGTGCTACAATTCGTTTTTAAGTTGCAAATAAGCAACAAAAGGTGGACTCAACACATCCATCTGCTATCTGCCATCCCCTTTTTGGAAGGCAGCTAGGGAAGTGTTTAGTAACAATTCAGAGGTTTAGGTTTTCTACTCGGACTTTCCCAGCCTCTCTAGAAACTACCGTGAACATCATTACTGCTTTCATCTTTCAGCTTGAAAAGCCCCTGCAGCATTCAGCTTTAGCTGGCATCAGCAAATTAAACTTAAGACACACCTAACGGTCAGCTCCGCTAAGAATCAGCTTTGCAGCGTCAGGCACACCTCACCCAGACATCTTCCTTCAGTGTTTTCTTAAGAAAATGGCAATGTCGGACAACAAGGGTACACAGAACAGTAACAGCAGAATTGCAGAGATGAGTCAGATTAAGTGACACGAGACTTCATACATATCCCCCAAATTAAGGGGCTGTCCTACAACAGACCTGCTAGTTTCCTGCCTTCCTAAAGCTACTATTACAACTAGACTTTGAGCACATACCTTAAGTTAGAGTATTTCATTGCCTTCCCTCTCAAGCATTCACTGCACCTAGCTGTGCTCTCTGGAAATTTTCCAGACCTGTTTGCAAGACAGCTTAATGCTAAGCAAGGGTCCCTGCCATCATGGAGGAATCCGACAGACTACTCCTGACGCAGAGAGGACCAGACAGTTCATAACAGGGCACTGCAGAGTCATCACTGAGGCAGCGAGAAGGAAGCTCGCTTCTGAACTCGCCCAGAGGTCATTCATTAACTCTGGAATTAAGTTCAGCAAAATGAGTTTTGTACTCCAGTTAGTCAGCTTGTTGCAGCTCCTTGCTAGGTCTGCTAGCAACCCTCCCAACTGCGGTAGCAGACTGTTAGTCACACCATTAATTTAACAGAGCACATCCAAGGCCAAGATGTTCCCATCTTTGCCTTATACTGTGCATAAAGCAATGAATTGCACTTACAGAAACACCAGACTGAGTATTTGTGTGAATTTTGGAAGAGTTTCTTTCTCCTTCAGGCATTGTACTCAGAAGCAAAGTGCACAGGAATATTAACTCACCCGAGGAGAGGAAAAAAATTCAGCTTTTAAACAAGTCTGACAACTAGACAGCTTTTCTCACCTCATACAATGTTTTTCATCTTAGTCAGCAACTTCTCACCTACCATTTAAGTGAGCTCTTCAAAAAAACCCACAACTACAATAGCAGTAAGATTTATTGCTCCATACAAAAGAATCAGAGTAATATATAGTTTTGTTGACTCAGGAGTAATAAGTTTCCCTGACAGAGACTTTCCTCTGGAAGAACAAACTCAGTCTTATACCTTTTTTCACATTAAAGTGTGCTTTTCCAGATTTAAGAGTACATATGGCTTAAGATTTATACAGCTGTTCCTTAAATTGCGTGTCTAATCCTACTCATCAAATTCTAAGACACATCAGGTAAAACACAACACAGCAAGCCAAACTCATGCTAGAGAGGAGCCTCCAGAAACTGATCAGATGACGAGCTTGACAGCACTCTGAACCAGCTCATACATGTATGTTCCTTAACTGATTCATCTGCCTTATTCTGAAAGGACCCTCTTATCAGAGAAATATAAAAGACATTTGGATATACAGGTGTTGTGCTTGTACGTGTCTTTGAGCTGCCAGCCACATGGAATTCCTTGAAAATTTAGTCCAGTGTACAGGAAACAATAGAAAAAGTAAATTGTAAAGACCTATATTTACATAAATTAAAAAAAAAAATCAAGTAGTTTAATGCTGATTGCTAAAGGCGATACCACCTAGATTCATATTTTGAGGCTACAATTAACACAGTAGTTTAAAAAAAATCGCCTAACTCTAAACTTAGACACTTAGCACTGCATGACCTAGCTTAATAATAATGTTGTTTTCTGCAGGATTTAATCCACCAAGCTATCTGTAATGGTGATCCATGCAAAAGCTTCCTTGGGCAGGAAAGAAAAAACCCCAAGGAAGTCTAATCACATTCAGTGACTTGTTAGAATCTAAGAGACTTAAAAAACATGTCAAAGGAAAAAAAAGGGGGATGAGAAATTAAATCACCATGCAATAGTCTGTGAAGTGCAGCTCAGTGGATGTTGTTTCCCTAAAAGTAGCTCAGAATGAGGTATTCATGGTCTATTGTCACTACATGTCTACATACATATACAGCTTTCCAGGTTTAGCTAGAATATTTTCAACCCCTGAAAGATTAAGTGGTTGTAGGGTGAAACAGAAACATGCTCTTTCTCTGCATACCTGGTATGTACGTAGTCCAGTGTACCAATGGATCTGCATCCATTTCCTTTTACTCCATATATTTACGGTGATTCACTTCTATTATTTTTCTTGTACAAGCTTATCTTAAGCATCAATCAGGAAATAGTACCAAGCGTTATTAATCTTGCAACAGTGGCTGGGCAGCTTCAGTATGTTGCATTTGCATGGTATTTGCTTGGGTGAGGATAAAATGCTTAACAAAAACTGCCATGAAAACCATAACAAGAAAGCTGCCCAGAAGGACTCCTATAACAGTAGCATAAGTGTCTGCTCCAAACCCTACAGGAACTTCTTCAGCAAGTATATCTTTCACAGCGTTGAATGAACCATTGTTTGGCAGTGGGTTAATACCAAGTAGATGGCACAACAAGGGGTACAAGTCTGTAGCATTCATGACCTCTTTGGTGGCATTCTTTCTGAAAGCAGGCCCAAGTGCCAAAAAAATCGGATGCATTTCTGGTAAGGTGTTGTCATATCCATGATTACCAACTAGAAATAAAAGACAGATAAAGGTCAACATTCTGAAGTTGTAAAACAAGCATTGAACCTTTTCCTAGAATTAGCATAATGCAGAAAAGGAACAGCCATCATTTATTCTTGCAGAGGTTTTGAAGAATCATTTTGATCAACAGCATAAATGTCTCTTAGCAAATACCAAGTCTCAGTACTACAAAGAGAAGATGCCTTAAAAAAAGCATGGAGAGCAGTATTTAAAAAAAAAGGGGAAAAAAAAGGTAAGCTCACATGGCAGTAACAGCATGTCAATGGCATCCTACGCTACACCCAAGTTTTCTTGATTTTCCTCAAGGAACAACTCCCACTTTGCAACTGGACCAGATCTCTTAGGAAAAAAAAAAAAATCCACGTAGAGACAGACTGTTTATTTGACTCCTAGTAGCAGACAGACCATAATAAGCTCTAACTGCTTTGACACCTTGACCAATTTTGTGCATTATCTACTCATCAACAAGGAAAAAGTTTCCAGACCTCCCTAGTGGGTCTCCAGTGCCCCTTCCTTACAGGGGCACTAAAAACTCTGAACAAGTGAATAAACAGCAGGCACAAAAAACTGCTCTCAACTGAAAAACTTGTCAAGTCTTGCAGGTAACGCTCGTCAGCTTCATAACCAGCAGCAAAGTTTAAAAGGTTTTCAAATAAGAAATTTAAGAACTGACCATATGACACCTCTGTTTTTTCTCCTAGCTAACCAAAAGTTACAGTTTACTCTCTCCATTCTACCTATAATAAACCTCAAAACCCGAAGTGAGGAACTTAAAAGTGGGGCTTTTTTCCTCCAAATCACCTAGAATGCATCTTATCCTTTAAGGCAAACAAAAATCACTGGTGTACAGTAACACAACATTCAAAGACTCTTTCTAGCAACAGAACAAGGTTACTATTAGTGTAGGTATCCACAGAAGCTGAGGACTTTCAGAAAGCATTCTTGTATTTCCAAACCAACCCTTCTTCAGTAAATAAATAGTACATGATAAAACGATATTCATCCTCTACTCAACAAGTTCAGTTACTGTTTTTTTTTAATCTCTCAGGAAGTGCTTGTCAGTTTGCTGGATCTCACAAGAAGACCTCAAGCACGTGGCGACTAAAACATGTGAATGATCTTATCTCAGTAAGTTGAATTTTTAGAAATGGTAAGTCCAGTTCCCCTTCCCCTATCAGTAGAGGGCTTCCCATCCCATCAGGAAAAAAAAAAATAATAAATTCCACACACTTAGCTTCAGAGTTTTCCCTCCCAGTCTTAAAAAAAAAAAAAAAAAAAAAAATATTGGTTGAGACTGGGAGAGAAAGTACCATGTAAGGTCTCTGACTAGGAAGATATAGCAAAACACTGTAAAGACAGCATACTTACATAGAAAACCGTCAGACTTATTAAATACAATTTCCCATCCTTTATCAGCCACTGCTAAGATGGGCTGAATTCTACTGTTGTGTTTGTAATGTAATCTGTCTGGAATCTGCTCCTTTTTATATACAGTCATGTTGGGATGAGCATTGGTCAGGGCTTCGTATACTTCATCCAGTTTGCCTTCAAACAAACAAACAAATAAAAAGACAAAATTTAAACATACCAATACATTTACTAAACTCATAGTTTAATTACAACTGAAAGAAGAGGGTAAAATGCACTTCCCCAAAAGCTAATTATAGCTGTAAGAGACGACAGCTGATTCCAATACGTAGAAAAATGACTGTGAGAAATCCAGAGCGTCATTCACAGATCACACCTGGCATCAGACTTCACAGCCTCTTCCCAAGCTGCAAGTGCCTTGCTAATTGTAGAAAAATCCCTCTTTTCATAGTTATCAGAATGTCCACTTCTCACAAGAATGAGCTAGAAGGCATTCAGTCTTACGGAAAAGAAACCAGCTCCTCCTATCTCCATGTAAAGCTTGAAGGCAAGAAGATAGCTCCTACGCCTGTTTATGAAGTAGTGTACACAGTAACACCGTATCCTGTCTTCCCCTCAGTTGGCTGTGATGACAAGTGACACTTTCTATTTATTTTGAAGCAGTTTGTTAGTGGTTTTCCTTAAAAATGCCAAAGAGAGAAGCCACTTTGTTTCTTGGCATCTCTGAAAACTTCTGTCTAAGTGAACCCAACTATTTATTTCTCCTTCTACAAGATGCTCCAATGAACAGCTACGTATTTAACTTCATTTGATTCCCAGCTTTGATCTTCTACCATTTTGATGACAAGTTTAGCCAATTAGAACGAGTAGCTAGTTTGTTGCTATGCACCACATAACATCATAGTACTGGTAATTAATTGCCTAGGGACAAGCAAAACTAGATTGCATGAATCTTTCAGTGGAAGCTCTCAGGTCACAGTCCCGATGCCACTAACACCTTAGGAGCTGTACAAAGATTGCAGAGGCCTCAGCAGGGTGCACATGACAAACATACGAAGGGACAGTGGGACTGGCAGATGAAGATGGCACTGTTAGCAACTCTGTATTCAATAACAGCTAACAGCACTACCTGCTCCTTGGTATTCTTTGTCTCTACTCCTTGCCCTTCCCTAGCCTTCTACTGCACAGTGAGCATAAAACCTCAAGAGCTGTACTAAGACTATCAAATAAAGACTATCAAATAAAGAGGCATATTCCAGCCCAATTCTTATTTGCTTAGTTCCAGTTTCTGAGCTTTGCTTTCCAGCAGAAGTCACTGAACAGCCAGAACGCAGCTGGAGAGGCTGGAACACCAGTGCAGAGAAAGGAGGAACCAGGACACGCAGACAGAAACATAAAAGCAAGTTCAGGAATCTACACCTGAGCACATTTCTTCAATCCTTTCCCCTCCCCTCCATTTAAGCACAGACTCCTGTTGAGGGCTACGCAGTGTATGTAACAGGCTTCTGTTATATACCAAATAACTAACTCAGGGGGCTGAAGTGTCCCAAGTACTCTGTGCTACAGACACGAACAATTCACTCGGACAGCTGAGTTCACAGCTAGTCTCCGCAGGCCAGTTTCAGCGCTACAAGGTCTGAAGCACGGCTGGAAGATGGTTACAGTTTCTTTCTGGCCAACACTGCTGCTTTTAGCAGACGAGTGGGATTTAAGCACATCCTGTCGTTTGGACTTATCGCTTCTCGCTAGTTCTGCCTTCACAGCTAGCTGTACATCCTGCAGCGACGGCTCCTGCGAGTGAGCTCGTCTCCAACTGTCTGTCCCAGGAAATGATGGCCTTGATGACCACAAGGACAAGTGCTTAGTTTGCTTAGTTTGACCTGAGACACCTCCTGAAGTAAACCAAGATAAAAAATCCGGTCTACCATTTACAGCATGCATGGAGTTTTGAACATCTCAGAAAAAAAGAGTGGGGGGCAATGGCCCAATGTCATTGAAGAAAGGTTCTCTGCTTTCCCTCTCAGTTCCTAGGACCCAGTATAGAAATTCTGGAGGAAAACTGGAAATAGTTTCATGTATAATGTTTCTTATCTCAAATTGGCATAAAACCCAAGAATCACTAAACTTAAGAAACACAGAAAGGTCAAGATGAGATAGCAAAAGTCCAGATAAGATAAGATGATAGTTATAGCAGCAAGAAAAGGAACTCCAATCTAGTATTTCTCGGGCTATACTACTAACAAGAGTAATTTTTTATGTCAGTTTTCTACATGGGTTACCAGGGAAGAGAAGCCCTAAATACAGCAAACTATGATTTTACACTAAATTAATTATTTGAATTAATTTATTTCTATTAAATGCAAGAAAAAGGCCAGCATCATCAGCTGTGCTACAGGTACCATCTTCATGAACATACAATTAGTTCGACCCAGACTAATACACTAGCATGGCTTTAATCCATCTCTCAGGGAAGAAATATGCAGCCAAACAGTTAAAGTAGCAGAAATTGCTGCATTTTTAAGCATTCAAAATTTTTCTCAATGTCTCATTAGGTTTTACCATTCCCTTGGTTTAAGCAAGACAAATGGCATAACTGTTGAAGAATCAGTCTTATGTATGTTATTTCATAGCTAGACTGAGAACGAAGCTCATTGTTTTATAATAAAAATTACAGCTGGTAACATGGAAGGAAGGAATTTTAGCTGTGCTCAAAACTAATCCTTGTTTATTGGTAGTGTAATAAATATCTGAACCTCTGGGCAAAACCAAATCCAAGCTATTTCTGAAATCCATTGAAATGGCTTTTTTACTTTTCAGTCACTGAATCGCTGCAAAGATACTATTTCTTTTCAGCATTTAGCAGAGAGGAGAATCAGGTTACGCATCTTCAAGTTCTCATTTACTGCATTAGGGATGTGTCAGCACTAAAGTTTACATTTACAACTTCTTTATTTGGCAATGAGAACATCCTGGTCACTGCTACCATGTTTGTCTCCGTTAGGATGGGGCTGCCAAACTCATCTCTTCTGTCACCACTGAGAGAAACAGCACCCAGGTACAAGCACCTGAGTATGCTCAGGCAGCAAATGATCTCTGCTTGGACATGCTGACATTTTAGTCTGGATTAATAAAGGGCTATTCTTCAAACTCAAAATGACAAGAGGCATTTGTTTACGCATTTAAAGGTCATGTAAGTCTCTAAAATACCCTCCCTGCTGGGGCATTAAATACAGAGTGCTGCCCATTAGTGATGCAAATGTTACAGAAATCTTAAAAAACACCTTCTCAGAAGGTCACCTTAAAACTCAACTTCCAAATTAGCAGCCTGGCCCACATAAAAAATGCTGTTTTCCAGGTTAACGCATTTGCACCAAATAGTTACAGCTTTTGATTATCAAAATAAAGAGCAGCACCTCTACATCAGTGACACTGAACATACACCTGACACTTAAGCAACCCTTCAATGACTGCAGCCAGACTTCAGATTTCAATTCCAACAGTATTCTTGCCTGTCGTTATCACAATAAAAACGGTATGAACATAACTGGCTGGCTGTTCAGCGTGACAGGGGAAAAAAAATGAAGTGAATTACAATAGCTGGCAGCTAATCAAACAGCCAACACAGGCTTTCTTTTTATCAAAAGTCCTCATCTGGTTTCAGTTGAGTTAGAAATCTCATTTGCTACGCTATGGCGTTAGCATCTTGATGAAAGGCAAGATATGTCACATTCAGTTGTTATCTATCATCTAGAAGGCCATTCATTCTTGATAACCCCGTTAGATTGTCTTACTTCTCGTAAGGACTAAAGGATATTTGGCAATATTAGTCAACAACAGACAAGTTTGCTCACTTCTCTTTTCAGAAAGTTACCCAGGCTTTTGACAGAGCTGGCAAAAAGAACAAAGAAGTGACCCTGCAAGTAGTCTTTGTTCAAGGCTGATGTCCTACTGGCATCAGTGCTGCTACCACCACTTCAGTGAAGGAACTAAGTCTATAAAGTTTCAATACTGAAGTATTTTCTTCAGAGAATTTTACTGCTATAGCTCCTACCTTCTTTTGGCAAAATAGCTACTGCAGGAGAATGCTCAATGACTTTATAGAGCTCTCTGTCCACATACTGATCAAGCTCAATGAGCCTTTCCGAGGACGACTGTGACATTCCATGATCACTTGTGATTATAACATTTATCACATCCCACAGCTTCGCTTTCTTCAGTTCAGACATAAGATATCCCAGCTTTTTGTCAATATCACTAATTATCGGTCCCATAAGAGGGTTTTCTGGGCCCAGAACATGGCCCATCTCGTCAGGCTGTTCCCAATATAGGAGACCAAAGTTTATGGGTTCTTCTGATGTAAACCAGTCAATAAGCCTAGCAACTCTATCTTCAAAGGAAACGGATTCATTGTAGGGCATATAATATGTAGGAAAGACTCCGTGTATTTTCACGTCTGTTCCAGGCCACATAGCTGCTCCGGTTTTATGTCCTGCCCTCTGGTTCGTTACCCATACTGGGCTGGCCTCTTCCCAGAACTTGGAGTTATGAATATCCATTTTGTTCATAGAGAAAGTTTCATTCAGAATAGGATCGTACATCTCATTAGCAACTATACCGTGGCTTTCTGCATAGAGACCGGTCACCATTGTATAATGATTAGGATACGTTTTCGTTATAAACACGTTAGTGACCTGTTTGACATGAACACCATTCTCCATGGCATAATGAAAATTGGGAGTTGAGACTTTATAGATGTAATCCCATCGAAATCCATCAAAAGATACTAGCAACACTCTGGGCTGGGCTGGCCAGAGAGACAACGCGCTTGGAAGAAACAGTAAGAAAATTGACAGGGCTTTCCAATAACAGTTCATGGCTGCTCTGGAAGGTATTTGTCCCCTCTTCTCAGGCAACATGGCATCTGTTGAGCAGAAAGAGATTGGTTTGCGTTAACCTGTTTGTCAAAGTCATAACTTAGTTTTCAGAATGAGTAGCTAAAATATTCCTTATGTATTTATACAGCTTGCCTTACTGAGCACTCCAAACACAGGAACAAGACCTTTTACCTACCAGCTATATTGATATCCCAATTTCAGAGGTGGGAAGTGAGACACTACAATTTGTTGAATGAAACACAGTTTGCAAAGCACCAACTTCTTTATCCAACACCACTGCCCAACCTCTTCCTTTTCTGTTCCTGCTCCCAATACACAGGAACTCCTGGTTGTAAGAAACTGTCCTAGGAGAACGCTTCTGCTTCTTCAGAGTTCAGCTGTAAACAGGGACCGTTCTCACCTTGAGAATAACAAGGTCCATCTCCACCAGAACTTTATAACCCTCATTAAAGTCTCTGGAGCATTACTTCCCTTCTGCACAAGCGTGGCACAGACACACTAGCATCACACAGCAGAGCAGCAGATGGGAGCAGGAAGTACACACTGGAACTGGAGGACTCTCTGCCTGCGCAGCTCCCATCAGGGAGAGGGGACCAGCTAGAAACCATCACAGCTTCTCAGCCCTGACACTCACTATGGGATTACTAAATGTGCCCAGTACAATTTCTAGTGGAGAAACCAGCAAATCAGCTTTGCATTTCGAATACAGCAGTATATCCATTAAAAGGTTTTGCTGCTTAAAAGGTGTCAGATCAAGCATTAGACAAAGAGCAGGAACATCAGTTTCCCAACATTTTATCGCCTCTCTAACCTGATCACAGCTTCTCTACATAACTGAGCTCTTATTGATCAACTAATTCTCACGTTTACTACCAAAGGTCACTTCTAGTGTACAGACAGCTTTACAAACAAGAATGTATACAAGTCATACAAGTCAGTGTGCAGCTTAAGCTCTTCTAACTAACCACTTGCGTCTCTGAATGGATTGGAAAGGGGTGGTTGAAAGATTCAGTGGTACAGTTGTGAGCCATGGGAAATAGTACATCTTTCAAGCAAGCATCATCTGTCCTTTCCAGTCAAATACCACTGCTACCGAGTGCAAACAGCATGAAGTACGCATGACACAAGAAAGACAATGCAAAGCCCATCCGTGAACTGCACGGGATGGTGACCACCACACACTGTACCCTAAAGCACTCGCTCCCTAAACATCCAGCACTAATTCTGATCATATGACTCAAGGTTATTGACTCTTTGTAGCTATGACTGGCATTCCTTATCTAATAGCATAACATAATATGACACATAATTTCATATTGTATTGGGTTGTACTCCCCTGCCCCAGTTTCCCTCCGCCCTTCCCGAACACTTCCTTGTTCAAAACTCAGTTATCTAACTCAAAGTAAGATCCCTGTAAGAACCCTCACACAGGATTTCCCTGTCTGTAACTGACCTAAAATTTCATGCTAATATTCTCCACCTCTTGCTCAACAGCATCATTTAACCACGAGACCAGACACTGTTCAATCCAATCCTGCATGTGGACTGTTCTGATACTCCACACAGGTCCCTTTAGGTTCCCATTTTTCAGCAATCCTCTGGAACCAGTCACTACTGAAATTCATCTGGAAAACAGTGATTGTGTAACCAATTGTCGGGTTCCGGATTTAAGGTCCGCCTCTAAAGCAAATCTAGAAATAAAATGCAGACAGCCGCCCCCCCCGTCCGCCCCCCCCGAGAGAGAGAGAGAGGGAGAGAGAGAGACCCGCCTAATTAGTCAAAAAAGGAGCAAATCTAGAAATAAAATGCAGACAATCCCCGTCCCCTGCTCCCCGAGAGAGAGAGAGAGAGAGACCCGCCTAATTAGTAATTCCAGTGCAGCCCACGTGCGGCGTGCCTGGTTCAATGCAGACAGCCCGCGCGCAGGGCCCGCCAAAAATATAAATAATTCCAGTGCAGCCCACGTGCGGCGTGCCTGGTTCAATGCGAACACCCGGTATGCTTAACCTGCCTGCAGGTAAAGCACCCCCAAAAAATCCTGACCCGAAATATTAAAGATTCGTGATCCTTGAGTTCAGACAAAGCACAACCGAGGCACGGTATCAACACACTTGGCTCTGACTTTATTAGGTCCAACACTGAGGCAACTCAATATTCAAGGAAAAGAAAGAGAGAGAGATAAAGGAAAGAAAGAAACAGAGAAAACAGTTGAAAGAGAAAGAGAAAGAAAATATTCACCACCCTGAGATCCAGCGATGTCCTCCTTCCTACTTGGAAGATGGCGGTGAGGGTCCCACGTGTTGAAGTGATCCAGCCTCTTTTATAGAGTTTTTCGGCAGAGTCATGTGACTGGGAGCCGTCAGTCAACAGTTCGCACCAATCACAGGTCCGAAGGCGGGACATGTCCGGTTCCTGCGCCGTAGGATTGGCCCCTTGCCAGGCTGTCACCGGAGACACGCATCCGGAGGCGGGTGGAGGGCGGGCGCCTAGCTTATTGCGCCATCCCACGTTGCCAGGCTCAGGCATTCCAGGCAGCCGCCATAAGATGTCGCCCGAGCACGTGGTTTACGATTTCTGAGACAATGCCCAAAAGGAAGGGCCAGATTCCCACACCACCCCGTGGCTCAGAAATCATCAACATATAGTCAGTAGTTCGATTCCAGGGGGTGTAGAAAAGTTCGATTCCAGGGGGTGTAGAAAAGTTAGGACAGAAAAAGATAACAGGTTAAAAGAAGGAAAAGGGAAGAGACAAGGAAATGTAGAAAGGTAAGGATAGAAAGAGATAATAGGTTTTGAAGAAAGACAAGGGAAGAGTAAAGCATACAAGGAAATAAAGATAAGTCCAATGACTTGTGATTGGTATCATTCTAATAAACAGAATGAGTCACCTCTTCTTCTTTACAGAAGTCTAACAACAACAATATCATCAACAATGATAAATAGCTTTTGATAAAGTTATAGTGCAACTATAACATGTAAACAAAATGAGAAAAAGTTATACAGTGTAAACACATTTCCATTATCATCAATTTTCAGGAAACAATTACAGTCATTTAACTTTGGCACAAACTCCTTCTTCTGTTAGCAGGTAATCGAGAACCAGCCAATCTTGATTGGCTCTCGAGCACCGCTGATTGGTTCATTGGTGTTTCAGGTTGCGGGTCCATAATACTCAATAATTCGTTGGGGATCATATAATTTGATTCCCAATTCTTAGCTGCCAATTTTTAGAAGTATGGAGCATATCATCCCAATATACCATACCCCAGCCCAATTTTTTGGTAGTATTTTGAATGCATGGTGCCCGCAAAACCAATAATGACCTTTCAGGGTTCGCATCCCATTTGCAAAGGACTTGGCCATGATCTGGCAGGGCGGTAGTCCTTTGATTCAGATGGTTCCCAGGTCAAAGGGGTTCCCTGTCCCACCACAGTTAATGCAATTAATTTAATTCCATCCCCATTTGCATTACCATGCTCCTGCTCATTGTTTCCAAACACAATTTGTACCTAATATTTCCCCAAAGTGAGTGTAATCAGTGGGGGACCAGAAAATCTTCTCCCACCAGGGACTGATTGTAGCACCCTCCCTTTTGGTTGTAACTAATACAATAGTGACCAGGAGCAGGGTGTTGCATAGGCCAAGATGAGGGTGATTCTTTTCACAATTCACTCATGAGCAAGAGAAATGGAGATCCACAATCAACTTTTCAGACCAAATGGTCCGCCACACACCCAGCAATTAATAAGCTTAAAAGCTTGAGTAACCAATTTTCCCAACAACAAGAACTCATTTTCCCCATGTTAAACCTGAGAACACGGAAGCAAGGTTCTCACCGGGTAGGCTTTGAACAGTATAGACAAGACAACATACAACTGCCCAAAACAATTTGTCAATAGTGACAAAGGCACATTGCAAAAATTATTAAGGCTATACAATTTAAAACTATACATTCAATCAAAACTTCCATTAAATGTTGCTTTCTTCTTCTGCTTCTCTGAACTTCTATCTTCCGACCTGCAAAGGAACAGAAAAAGAAACTTCTCGGTCCTATTAGTGGAAGGACCGGGTGAGGTTTTGGTTAACCATTGTCTGGTGGAATAAGCTGGGGTCTTGGGAGTGAGCAAAACCATTCTTTTAAGGCTTGGGTTATGCTTTCCCCAGCGACAGGCCAGCCCCGAGCCCGAGCCTTACAGTAAAGATCCTTGGCTCCCATATGTCCTCGTTTGACATGTAGCCACTCCAATAATCTCTCCCAATTTTCCATTACTGGTTCATTTTGTAAGGGAGCTGGACGAGACAATTCACCTGCTCCACCATTCCATCGACCAGCCAGACCATCAACGCCCTGATGAGAGGCCCACCCAGGCTATGGCAAAATTCCCTCGTTTGGCAATTCTTACAATGTCCTGCCACTTTTCCTTTTGCCATACCGGTATCTGGTTGACTTCCCACCCATTTTTCTCCCAGAAAGGAAGCCACTCAGTGCACTCCTTGGAGACAGTGAGAGAGTCAGTGTAGATGTAGACAGGAGAAGAAGATTGAGCCTCATGTTGGAAAACACTCCAAACAGCAATTAATTCACCCACTTGTGCACTACCTTCACCTTCTGTTATGATTTTCTCATCAGTCTGGGCTTGTAAAGCAGCAGCTCGATACTTCCACACTTTTGCCTCACGTTTGGCTGAGGCATCAGTGAGCCCGGTATTTGGTGATTGCTTGGAAAATGGAAGCACTACTTGTATGACAGGAGGTGGGAGGTTATTCTCATGATCTGGAGAGAATTCCTCCTGTATAGCTAATTTTTTAGGTGTGCCTTCTGATACGTTAAAGATGCTACAATAATGTTCAATTTGTGCATGCCATTTCTGTACAGAAGCTCGTTGTGCCACCCCGTCAGGGGGAGGGGTCCCTGCTATTTCCTTAAAGGGGCCTCTGAGAATGATTTGTTGCTGACGAATCATGTGCTCAGCCACTAGTAGTGCTAAGCTTACCACAAATAGTTCTATTATCCACAACACTCTCTTTCGAGATGTACTATCTCTCTTTAAATTTATCAGGTTTGGGCGAGAGGGCCTCGCTAGAGGACACTTTGCCTCCATACGCCTCACATTTTTAGGTCCTGATTTCACTGGACCATATTTCCACCCATAGTTAATCAATTCTTGAGCTACTTCCCCCCACGTCCACACTTTTTGTCCTGGGATACAGCGATCCGGGGTTACAGCTCTGGTTAAAGCAGCTGTCACCCGTGCACTCTGAGGGGTATTTCTGATAGTACCTTGCAACTGAATTCCTAAGGGTTTCAATGAATCAGGCAAACCTCTAACCAGGGGAGTCATCCTCTCAGGATCTACCGGTATCATCATTGGGGATTCCTGCCTAAGCTTCAATTCCCGATCATACATCATTTGCAAACAAGCCGCCTTGTGCACATTCTCCACAAGCTGATCCACCGAGCCTGTAAGCGCAAGAGGATCTCCCCTCTCCAAGGGATTCAAACCTCCAGCCCAATAAGCTGCTCGCTGAGTGAGAGACCAAGGGGCTCTATTATCACCAGTAGTCAAAAACACTCCAGGTCCCCAATATCCCTCAGCTTCTCTTTCACTCAACAGAATCTGATCACCACCAGTCAACGACACTCTCCACACATACTCTGTCTCAGACTCCTTTGGACTGCGTGAAAAATCCCTTTTCAACTTAGCCAATTCAGCTGCTGTGTACGGCACCTCCTTAGTAACCATCTTAGGATTATGGTCCTCACTATCCTCATAAGCATATTCGACCTTAACCAGCGGTCGAAGGGGTTGCGTAGGACCCTGCGGTAAATCACATTGTGTCCTCGCTTCCTCTGGTTCCCCCTTGCGGTACAAACCATCCCCTTTGTGATCATCACCAGGGGACGGGGCTGCATCAGCTGCCTGTGCACGACTCCGTCGCCCTCTGCAGTCACAAGCACGTAAGTTCTCCACAAAAGCCTCCTGCAAACACCTTACGTTCTCCCGCTCATTCTCTACTTCATCCTGCAGAGTTTTAACCCTTTCCTCCAATTCACAGTTTCTCTCCTCTAAAGTTACCAACCGATCTTGCAACAACCGCACCAAAAGCTCTTTTGTCTGCGGCGTCTGTGCCGAGTCCTCCAACTCCTGCTCTTGCGTTACATCAAATGCACTCAGAATTGCACCCATTCTCTCTAAGTTATTGATACCTTCCGAAAACTCAAGGATCCTGCCGACTACGCCAATTTATAAATGTCGGGTTCCGGATTTAAGGTCCGCCTCTAAAGCAAATCTAGAAATAAAATGCAGACAGCCGCCCCCCCCGTCCGCCCCCCCCGAGAGAGAGAGAGAGGGAGAGAGAGAGACCCGCCTAATTAGTCAAAAAAGGAGCAAATCTAGAAATAAAATGCAGACAATCCCCATCCCCTGCTCCCCGAGAGAGAGAGAGAGAGAGACCCGCCTAATTAGTAATTCCAGTGCAGCCCACGTGCGGCGTGCCTGGTTCAATGCAGACAGCCCGCGCGCAGGGCCCGCCAAAAATATAAATAATTCCAGTGCAGCCCACGTGCGGCGTGCCTGGTTCAATGCGAACACTCGGTATGCTTAACCTGCCTGCAGGTAAAGCACCCCCAAAAAATCCTGACCCGAAATATTAAAGATTCGTGATCCTTGAGTTCAGACAAAGCACAACCGAGGCACGGTATCAACACACTTGGCTCTGACTTTATTAGGTCCAACACTGAGGCAACTCAATATTCAAGGAAAAGAAAGAGAGAGAGATAAAGGAAAGAAAGAAACAGAGAAAACAGTTGAAAGAGAAAGAGAAAGAAAATATTCACCACCCTGAGATCCAGCGATGTCCTCCTTCCTACTTGGAAGATGGCGGTGAGGGTCCCACGTGTTGAAGTGATCCAGCCTCTTTTATAGAGTTTTTCGGCAGAGTCATGTGACTGGGAGCCGTCAGTCAACAGTTCGCACCAATCACAGGTCCGAAGGCGGGACATGTCCGGTTCCTGCGCCGTAGGATTGGCCCCTTGCCAGGCTGTCACCGGAGACACGCATCCGGAGGCGGGTGGAGGGCGGGCGCCTAGCTTATTGCGCCATCCCACGTTGCCAGGCTCAGGCATTCCAGGCAGCCGCCATAAGATGTCGCCCGAGCACGTGGTTTACGATTTCTGAGACAATGCCCAAAAGGAAGGGCCAGATTCCCACACCAATAAATCCATATTAATATCCGGAGTACACAAATATCCTAGTTAATATAAAAAGTTATAGCGTAACATGCATCTGAATACCACTGTAATGACAGAACAGGATTTGTCATTTTGATAGAATACAAGGTAGCTTCCATGAGAAATTTTCTTACTCCAATTCCCCAGCTAAAACTCTTTTTTATATATATGTACACCAGAAAATGGCATAGGCACTGTTGACTTGCAGGGAGTCAAATGTTACACCGAGTTTGCATGTCTTCCAAAATTAAAATTCAGGCCTAGAGTCCTGCTAAGAACGAACTGACACTTCAGAGGCATAATTCCCCTTTCAGCAAACACCACGGACCCAGAGGCTGCAGAATCACTCGGTTTCACCTGCTGTGGGATTTCTTTCAGCTTAATCTGAAGGGAGAAAGGGAGAACACGCTGTTGTGTCCATCTGAACCTCATCTGCTAAATTAAGCACAGCCTGTGGCTGGGCCTTAAATTCTCCCGTCCAGAGAGTGACAAGTATAAATTTAAGTCCTCTCAAGTGAAATCAGGTCCTTACTTCTGAATTTTACACAGTTAGTGATGTCATACAATCATAGAATGGTTTGGGTTGGAAGGGACCTTAAAGATCATCTAGTTCCAACCCCCCTGCCACAGGCAGGGACACCTTCCACTAGACCAGGTTGCTCAAAGCCCCATCCAACCTGGCCTTGAACACTGCCAGGGAGGGGGCAGCCACAGCTTCTCTGGGCAACCTGGGCCATTGTCTCACCACCCTCACAGGAAAGAATTTCTTTCTTCCTAATATCTAATCGAAATCTACCCTCTTTCAGTCAACATCACCTAATCCTTTAATTGCATATTTTTAATAAATAATGGGGTTTTTTTCCAAGGCTTTCCTGTACTGGTCTTCACTGGATACAACCCGAGCACATCTACTGACCCGGGTCTCTCCAGAAACTCAGCACCACAAGGCACAGCTCTGGGGTCCCGAAGGGGCTCGGGGGGGATGAAGGCATCTGACTGCCCCGGGCAAGGAGCTGCCACACAGACAGAGAAGTGCCCAGGGACCCGTTCGGCAGCCAGAGGAGCTCAGCACTCAGACTCACGGCAAGGGCAGGCCGCCATTCCCCCACACCGCAACCTCCCACCGCTGCTGGACACCTCTGTAGCGGCCTTACTTCACCCTGACGGGCCGGCCGCGCCAAGCAGAGCCCGCACTCAATACACTCACGCTCCCACACGCGAGAGCCCACCCCGACACCCAGGGCAGCCCCCACCGAGGCCCGCTCAGGCCTAACGAACCGTCCCCCCCCCCCACCCCCGGAGCCCTGGGCCCGGGCTGCCCCAGCCCCCACCGCGGGTAGGCCAACAGCGAGGCCACAGTGGGCCTGTCCCAGCCCGGCCACAGGGAGCGCGTCCCCCGCCTTTACCTGCCGGCCGCCCCGCAGCGCAGGCGGAGCAACGAGCTGCGGCGGCGTGGCCCGCACCGAACGGCCGCCCGCCCCGCCCCGCTGGGAGTGGGCAGCGGCGCTGTCAGTCAGCCCCGGGTAACGGTCACGGCGCGGGGAGGGGAGGCGGGGCGCGGGGAGGGGAGGCGGGGCGCGGGGAGGGGAGGCGGGGCGCGGGGAGGGGAGGCGGGGCGCGGGGAGGGGAGGCGGGGCGCGGGGAGGGGAGGCGGGGCGCGGGGAGGGGAGGCGGGGCGCGGGGAGCGGAGGCGGGGCGGTCGTGAGGGGAGGCGGGGTGCGGTGAGGGGAGGCGGGGCGGCCGGGAGGGGTTGGCCGTGAGGGGAGGCGGGGTGGTGGCCGTGAGGAGCCTCCTCAGGCCGTGGGCTGCGGTGACGGCGTCGGACTCGGTTGTCTAGAGCTGTGAGCAGGGATTAACGCTTCCCAGGTGCCCCTGAGGCAGCTCCTGGGGGGCACCGGGACTCTCCCGCCTCGGAGGCGGCCCGGGCGGGCGTCAGCCGCCGCGGGGGCGGTTTTCTGCCGCCCTGAGGTGCCCGGGGGTTCGGCGGGGGCGTGTCGGGGCGGCGCTTGTGCGGGCCTAGAGGCGGGCAGGTTGTGAGGGCGACACCGCCTGTCATGGATTAAGTAGACAAGAAACAGGGCCCAGGCTGGGCTGGCTGGGCTTTCACCTGACTGCAAAGCCAAGGAGCAAAAATCACTTTCTGGATAGCTGCAAGTGCTTCTTCAGTTTAAAAAAAGAAAAAAGGAAAAGATTCACGTGTTTTTCTATCTGCCTTTTTTCTCCTCTTCTGTTCTGAAGCTCTAAATTTTCCATTTTTTTCCTGGCAGATACTTTCCCCCATGTTGTGATGTTCAAGACCCATAGCCAGGCCCTGGAGTGAAGAGGAAAATCAGTTTATCCCTCCTCATCTCACTAGAAACTGAACTGCTGAAGGGGACAAAAGTCCGAGCTGGGTTTCCCATCTTTACTAGGTGAGGATCTGGGCTACATAGAGATCCAAAGCCCTTGTGTACATACACACAAACCTTACACCACTTTGTGGCAGTGTAGAAAACCATTGTACTTTTACTGGTGCACAGGAACATGCTACTTATTAATCACTTCACAGCTGGCACTGCCTAACTTATGTGTCCGTCTAGTGCAAGTAAGTATTACAATGCAAAGAAAACAGAACCTGAGGGCTTGGGGTTTGAGTTTGTATTTTTTTTTAACTAATCCATACAGGATGAACCTGTTTTCTTGTTGTTTTCTTGTTGATGCCAACCTATTGCAGGCTTCACATCGCTGATATAGTACATTATCAGTAAGTAGGTAGAAAAGGGTTACATATAACCCTGTGTACAGGCTGTAATCTGGGTAAAATTCTGTCTCCCTCCCCTCCTTTTTTTGTAAAGTTACAGCTTGGCTTCATGGACGCGGGCTCACTGAGCTGGCCAGGCTCGTGCAGTAATGGGACTCCCTCACGCCTGGCGTAGTGGCAAAGTCTGGTCATTGTATCTGATTTTTTTAAGCAAGGGTGATACCTTCCTTCCCCTCACCCCAGCTCTAAGAATTGTAGTAGGGGACAAAGCTCTTTTAATTGTTTTCTTAATATCCTTCCCCCCCCCCCTTCATTACTGTTGTTCTGTTAGAGATTGAGACTGAGATTAGTACAAAACTGGCAATACATATTGCTGCTGTGACCGGTAGAAGCCGTGTGGATGTGGCTTTTGTACACAGGAAACTGAACTGGATGACATCTGTAGCACGAAGTTCATTATCTGATTCCTGACAGTGACCCACACCAGAAGCTTTGGGAGAAAGGGGTAAAAAGAAAAAAGCCATTATAAAATTGCACCTGTGTATACTGACAGCTCTAGTTGGGTGCCCTTCAACAGCAACGTGCTGTCTCATGCTAACAGTTACTCTCATTAGCCAGGAAAAATAGTACTTGCATTTACTGTTGGTTCAATGTTAATTTTGGCCTCTCATCACTCAGATCCAGAGGCGTGGGGGAGTACGGTAGTGATCTGCACGCTTCTGCAGTGGCTGGAATTAGTCACTAGAGGGTACAGGTGTATATGGATTTAAGGCACTGTTCTAAATAACTGGAAATGGTAATATTTGTCTTGGATGTAAGAAATGGCTCTGCTGTTTCAAACTGTTATAAAATGAAACCAAAGCATGGACAAGGAGTTTGCTAATTCCACCAAAATGTTTAATACCATAATAGATTTTCACTGAAGTACAGAGCTAATGTGAATATTTGTACAAAATATGTGGTTAAAAATAGTATTGATTTATAATATATACAGATATGTCACATCTGTGTCAGAAATGCAGACACTTGACTGAAAACATGAGTAACGTTTTTAGATCTACAACAACATACATGAAATATTTCTGCAGCTACCCACAGTAGGACAACTTGCCAACTCGACACCGAAGGATCTGTCAGTCATTACAGATGGCATTTCTTCCAGAAGTTTCTGAACAAGAACTCTGCTCTAAAATGGATTCAAAACATCTACCTTCATTAACCAAATAGTGAAGAGAACACATCTGTGTGACACTAATGGAGACACAACTTTTCTCATACTAGATAGATGATCGATTACAATAATTTGTTAAAACAAGGCTGATTTTCTGGTGTACAATAATAGAGAAGTTTAATCCTTCTTGCTGGATACTCTTACTCAGGTGAGTGACGAAGCTCCTGACTCAGGGACAGCAAATGGGGCCCTCATCATACAGCTCTCAATTACATGGATTTAAATCCTGAAGTCTGTCTTAAGGTTCTAAATATCTTAATTTTTCATTCCCTTTGAGGCTGCTCACACTTCACAGCTTTCTCAGCCTTACTCCAGCAAGAATCTCACTAACAAATGTCTGCGAATCTGGGCTTTGTAGCTATTGCGTCAGTACACAATCCTATATTAAAAGGCTCCAGGTATGACTCTTACTGTAGCCCCAGCAGCTCTGTGTAGTGACTGAACAAATTGACAAAAGGGGAGAGGCGAATTAAGGCCTTTTTTTAATGCTTTCTGAGCATCTCTGCAGTGGAGGCATTTGGGGTTCTTGCCCTTCCATCCAGAGTGCTGCTGCTGTTCTGCCTCTAACAGTGCGAGCTTCCCTCCCCTCCAAGCCAAAGCAAATACACCTGACACTTCAAATAATAGACACGTGGGAAAGAGCTTTTACAACGCTTCCTCCCTTGTAATTTTACCCCTGAATGCCGCAGTCTACATGTATTTAAAAAAAGAGCACAGCTTGCATTAGAAAAAACATCTCCTTTTAAGAGAAGCCTAGAATATTTGAAAACTGCCGTACTCCCCCCAGAAGATGTGCTAGAACAGGAAAAGCAGTGTTTGGTTTTTTAGTTTGTTTTTTTTTTTTTTCTAGCATAACTAGTTGTTGAAGAGCATTGCATGAAGATGAGTATAAATGGGGGCCGGTCTGGTACTTTAATCCATACGTGGTTTTGGTAAAACAGAACTAAGTATGATTTCTTAGGCAGAGGAGAATCAAGGAAATGCAAAAGTCTGAAATTCATACTAGTATGTGAGAGAAAGTCTTAAGTGGCTAAATATTTAGTGGTAAGACGTTTACCACTAAAGAAGGAACAAGAATAGATTTAGTAAAGGTTCCTTAGAGGAGGTGATCTGAAACCACTGTAACTCGAATCAGGATATGCACAATAACCTACTTAAATCCCCTCTTCCACAGAAAGCTTGTTCCAGCTCCCCAGATCCGTGACAGACAACTGCCTTCCCTTCAAGCAAGCTGTTCCTGCAAGTCTATCTGTAACACCCCCAGACTGACTACAGATGTCATCATCGGGCAGTCAAACACCGAAGGACCCAAGCCCTGCGAGTTGCTGAATCCTTTTTTAAGAAGTTGGGCTGATCATCAGGGAGTGAGTTGGTAACTACAGACCCAGATGCAGAGCTGGAGTCTGCTCTGCGCTTTCCAATACATCCTTCTTAAATCACCACCTCTCTTGCTTTGATTGTAACTCTGTAGGACAAAACCCCGAGGCTGCAGAAGGAACAGCACTAGCCAGACTATCAGTAGTGAAGTACAGAGAGCTGTGGCTGTAAGTAACCACGGCGTGAGCTGTGGAAGCCTCAGGCCCTTGCTGCAGCTGGGAGAAACACTCTGAACTCCCATTATTCAGTATCATGCAGGGTGAGGTTGGACATTATCACTTGCATGCACAGATACCCAGTATAAAGAAATATTGCCTATTTGTGTGTACAAATTAATCGTGTACTGAAGTTACACACATACGGACAGTCACGTCCTCAACCAAAGACCAGTTTGAGATCCTCTGGGACATACAGCTCTCTGCCATTCACCGCTGAAGCCTTGAAGCTTATTTCCAGGTGCTGTGTCCAGTGCCAAGCGAGATGGAAGAGCCACAATCAGCATGTAGGTAACGCAGCACTTCAATCAGGTCAGATGAAGAGTAGATCTGGCCTCCTGTAGGGCATTTCACCTCTGAAGTACTCTGTAAGAAGATGACTATTGCTACTTTTCTAATCAAAACACAGATGGTAAGGCCTGTCTTTTGAAAAGGAATGAGCGAGCTCAGAGCTGACATTTCCAACGATACTTCTTAAGCAGATCTAATTTTCAGAATCATGAAGCATCATCCTTTGAGTCCTTTATGCCAGGCACACAGAAAAAAAATCATTTTTCCAAATGCAGATCTGAGTGATCAAATACAAGAATTACACAAGAGAGTTACCGAACAAACTCATCACCTGGTTTCCAATCCTTTGCAAGATCCAGTACAAATGGATGCAAGAGACTACAAACAATTAGTTTCAATTTTTGTAATAATTAGTGCTAACAGAACTTTTTCCCTAGCCTGGATGGTAGCTGGCTGCCACCGTCCTTATTCAAGCGCTCCTGCCCGCTGTATTTACCCATTATTCTAAAAGCACAGTAAGAACCATGTCAGCTGTCAGGGACGTGCTTTTGCTCCCCAGGGATTGTGCTGTATGCTTTTTTTTGCGCACACCGAGCAAGATCCACAGCAAACCGGTGCAAGTTCACATGACTCTGAAACTGCAGCAGCTGAAAATGGAACACGGCATATCCTGCCGGTAAGAGGGTTATTTTTTCCCCCCTAGTTTCTATTGAAACAGAGTTTGGCCTATGTCACACATTCAAGCATCTTCAGTTCTACCAGTTAAGAGAGCAGTGGTGTATACCACACTAGGCAGTTTATTAACACAGTTTAACTTTTTAAATGTTGCTTTTCAAAATGCCAACACAAGCAGAACACAAAAATACTGTTTGCCTTATTTATTTTTTAAACTAAGCTCTGAATTATACAAGTGTAAAAGTGATTAATTAGCCGATAGCTTTTTAATACTCCTATAAAATACGACTAAATAGACTATTTCAAAAGTATGTACAAGATAATGGAAATGCTAACACAATCTGTCACAGTGCTCAGATGTGCCACTGTAACCAAGTCTTGCGAGATGGGTCAGTCCGTTACTCTGCACAAAGAACAGTCTGCCTCTGCAGAAAGCTTTTTTGCTGTTGCTGAATGGGAGGGAGGGGGAAAAAAGACCAAAATAAAAACAACCCACCCCCTCCCACCCAATTTGGGATCAAATAAGTGTGAAATAATTTATCCATGGGGCACATTTGTCTAATATAAAGCACCTTACAATAACTATGTCCGTAGTCTTGTTACGGTTGAGGAAGGGATGCTCTTGCCATGTTTTCCTGCTGAAAACAAAGTGTTCTTGAGTGTGTGTTAGGAAGGGGGGAGTGTGTACTACCTTAATTACAAAAATCAAGGCCACAGAAATTCTTTGTTCTTTTGTTCCAAAAGCAAATTCCAAAATACCCTTTCTCCATGCATTGTAAATGTTTTCATGCTTTTAACTGTACTGAGGAAGCGATTAAAATTTCGATTTCGTATCTGAAGAGGTCACAAAGGACAAGCAGGCAGCGGGCAGCAGAAAGAGCAACTGCACTCCCCTGATTTCCGTCTTTCATTTCCAACCAGCAGCAGGAGCAAGGTCCACTCAGCAGAGGGCCCCAGGGCATCGCCGCCAGCCGCTCTTTGGAAAGGAAATTAAAAGGTTTCATCTATGTCACTGTGCATCAGAATCTGTAACATAACACAGAGATTTCATTCTTATTTATACTATTACAACATGAGAGAATCTACTTTAGCACTGCGGACACCCTGTGCAAAGTGCAAGTCAGAGGGCCTGAGCTCACAAAGAAAACTCGAGCTGAAGTGAGTAGGGGCTCTGCCTGTGAATTACTGAATTGAACAGGACAGTTACTCTTCCAGATGGTCAGCATTTTTTGAAAGAAGCCTTTCTTCTGCACCGGGCAAGAAATGCCTTCAGCAAAATACCAGGACTCTTACGAGTCACAAATGCTGTTAGTTTTATTATAGGAACATTATTCCATCATACCTGAAACATTTTTCTATGATGACAGTTATTTTATCATATAAAGGTGATATATAAGCTTTGACCACAGTTACAACGGGCTGCTTTGAGTTTTCAGGTTTGTAGTTCCGTTTCTGTTTCTGTGCTTTAACGAATGAGCCATGTTCCACTCCCTCCTGGGCAGTAATACATAGTTTTATAAAGACAAAGAGTAGTCACTGAACGGGGCCTGTTTTTAAATATGGCTGAAAATGCACTTTAAGGAAAGAACATTTAAGATCCAATGCTTTAATTTGCAGTATAGTTTCACATAATTTGAGGCCAAAGTCCGTAGTTCAGAACCAAGTCTAAAGTTTGAGTACACACGGATACAAGGACTAGATTCGGCCTCCAACACTTTTGCATGTTAAAAAAATCCAATTATCAGCTTTGATTGGTGATGATCTCTGATCGCTTACAGCAGCTGAGAACATGGCCAGTAATTTCTTCCATACAGCATATTTCAACAAAAAATCTTATGCGTTTAACTCTTACTCTCCCTGTTTATACTGGTCTCAAACCTGTGGACCTTAGCGTTCTGTATGTTCTCAAAAAAGACAGTGGTGTTACTCCTGAAATACTGGAGGTGGCCTATGATGGTGTTTTCAACAGGAACATCAGGTTATAGTCCTAGGGTAGTGAGTGGCAATTTATTTATTTAAATCAATTCTAAATGCATCACTGAAACAATAATTGAAGTGAAACCTTTAAGGAGTTACTTTAAGACAACTTTACACAGATATCATGAGGATGCTAAAGCCCCATTGTTTGCTCAGTCTCTGCTGCATTTAATGTGCTTCTGTTAGTGTAACACACGCATGACAATATCCATAATGCAGTAACGAGTATCACATTATAGATATATGCTAAGTAAAGCAGGACATCTCAACTGCTTGGTCCGAATGAGAAGGGCAAGTCCTCATTCTCAGAACATCCTGACCATACATGGCCTCTCCCGTCTTCACCGACAACGCAACATGCTTTTCCTCCTAGAAGTGTGGCAGAGCCAATACCCCAGTGAGGGGGACCTGACTCTGCTGAAGCCTCACTGCTAATGAAGGGTGGAATGGAACCCCACCTCAGAAACCAGATCATTAGGTTTTATGACAAAAATCTTGATTACAGAACCTAAGCTGACCTTTCAGATCCTAGAATGAGCTTCCAAGATGTATTTACTTATTTTAACTAGCAAAAGATTTTACACTGTGGAATCTCACTGTGCCATTTTACAGTCACTTTTGGGAGTACAGCTGCAGCTAACTAGCTTAAAAATCCCACCGTATCTTACACATATGCTCAGTTCTCTGCAGTATTAATTTCAGTGGAACTACTCGTGCATAAATTAAGCGCATGCTTAAATATATGCAAAATCTGAGCTCAAATGTCTAGAAAATATGTTCTCAAAATGACAAGTACGCATAAAAAAAAAATCATCATGGAAGGTCTGCCAGACAGGGAGTCCAGTATCTGCTGTCAGCCATGATGAAAACACAGAACAATTTTTGTAACCCAGTATACAGTGAAGTGAAAGAAACATGCAGGACAGAGTGAAAAAAGGGGATTCAATTGCATGCAGTCTAATTTCAAGTGTGTAATTATGGTCCTGTTTTCTTTGGCCTAAAAAAAGACAAATAAAAAAAAAACAAACCACCAACAAAAGAACACCAACTAACCTCTCCTCACCTCCACAAACCCAAACTGCATACAGCTCAAAAAGGGCTTTAAAGCACAGGGAGTGGGGAGGGAACAGGTCTAAGTATTAGAGATGTATGAGTAATTACTAACAGTTTCAGGGCTATTCAACACACCACTAGGAAAGCATTCAGCCTGTATCATTACTAGAACTTACAGCTATGACAGAGAGCAATGAATCACACCTTAAATGAGCAGTCAGTTAGCTTCTCTTTCTTCCTCAAACTCAGAGAGAAGTACCACTCATACCTTTATGGAGGATAAAATGACAATCCTGACTGATATTCTGGCTCCTTCCTCCTTAGAGAGAAGGACGGAAAGATGCCAGACCCTCCAGCAAGCTGCTGCCTCGCCCCTCAGCCCAGAGATCTCCATCACACATCCCTGCCACCATTAAGGACCCGTGTACTCTACAGCTCTTGGTGGAAAAGGGTGTTTTTCTGCTCTTTCTAAAGATGTTGCAAACATAGTATTCCTTACAGAAAATGCCAGGGGGATGAAAAGGCCACCAAGCTGCTAACAGATTAAAAACAGCACACATACCCCCTAAAAAAAAAAGAAAAAGAAAAAGGGAACAGACTAAGGTCTGCTGGGGAACTGAGGAGGTCAGAGGAGCAGGCTGCTAGATGAAGGGCAGTAGCAAGTACTCTGGGAGTTTGAATATCAAGCCTGATACCGACCTAATTGCCCACCCTGAACGATCTCTCTGGCAGTGGCGTTTCAGCATGCAAATTATAGCTGTGAAAAAACCCTCAGACTGAAACCCTCCCTTGTTTTTTCAGCCTTGTTTTGTTCTTTCCAGAAAAACCTGTTGGTTGGTGTGTGATATGGTTACATACACAGATCTTTTTCCTAGCCCTTTTATTACATAGGCTTGATTACTGTGAAGGGATTTACAATGAGTTTAATGTCCTGGTACTCAAAAGGCAGTGGCTGCCTTTCAACAAAAGAAAGCAAACAAAGAACAAGAGCTGTGCTGGAGGAGAGAAGTGCTGCTTCTGCCCGAGAGGCTCAGTTAGATACAGGGGGTGGCAGACCCGGGCGTCGAGTTTGAATGATTTTTGGCTTTGGAGAATTCTTTGGGTCCTCATCTTCTTCCATGTCGCTGTCACAGACATGCACTACCACACTGGGAGTGGACTCTGTTCCTGCGTGCAGCTCGTATTTCTCTCCTGGAAGCAGAGAAAAATAGTTAGATCAAAAGATGACAGTCTGAGTAGCAGCGCAGACCATGGCACTCTTAGACTGCAGAATCCTCCTGCACCTGGACAGGGCAGATGAGCGTGTGCTGCTCCTAAACACAGGCGAGGGCAAGCATGGCCAGACTGTATCAGGTGTCACAACAGATTCTGGGGATCCTGCCCCCGGGGTGCAGTGATCATTGGTCTGTAAGGCATCATAAAATACCCTGGTGTCTATAATGGTGTTTTGCACCAATATTAGTGGCCAATAGGACTGGAAAAAAAAGTATGAAGAGGACAGAGAACACAGAAGTTCATGGTTAAGAGGAGGGACTGGAATCAACCTATCAAATGTTTGGTCTGAAGTCATGTCACACCCCTTGGGTTGGGGCTATTCTTTGTTGTTGTTTTCTTTCAGCCCAGCATGGCTCCAGTCCCATTTAAAGTCCACTAAATTGTGCAGCTTGTCACCTCCAGACAGACATCAACACTTGGTCCAATTGCTCCAGAGATTCAAAAATACATATATCTGCTCCAGACAGATTTTGAGATTCAAAGCTCTTTAGCTGGGGCTGTAACAAATCCTGTCTCTACGATAAGATTACAGACTACAGTCTATAAATGCCCACCAGCAGCCTAAACGCTTAAACGCACATTAGATTTTCTAACTATGTACTGTCCTTATTTAAGTCTCCACCCAGTACTCCTGCGAGGAAGAGGAATACAGCTTAGGTGGTTACCTGCAAGAGCCCACAAGCAAAGGAAAATCAGGATCAGACACAGGACTTTCAGTCCTGCATTCAATCTGTTGGCACTACATGTGTTTTCGCTTGTACACGGGATGTAAGTAGGTATTGGTTATTAAATTGCAAGGAATTAACTTAAGACTGTAAAGGAAAAAAAAGTCCCAATGGTGACACTTCCGACAGGATGACTTGGTCTTTCAGAAGTGACAAACACCCATTCGCAGCACTAGAAACTAGAAACTGTTCCTGATCATGCGCTGCCCACCCTTGGACTATTTGTCATCCCTCTCATCTCCAAGACCCACATGCCGCAGTTAAATTCAAATTGGCTTACAGTGACCACACGCACACCTGGTAGCTTGCATTTTTTTTCCTAAGACTACTCCAGAACCACTGCATATTGCCTGCCAAATACTCTGAGGTGAGGAAGGTGAGGTCACAGAATCACAGAATCACAGAATCAACCAGGTTGGAAGAGACCTCTGGGATCATCGAGTCCAACCATTGCCCTGACACCACCCTGTCAACTAGATCATGGCACTAAGTGCCATGTCCAGTCTTTTCTTAAACACATCCAGAGATGGTGACTCCACCACCTCCCTGGGCAGCGCATTCCAATGGCTAATGACCCTTTCTGAGAGAAATTCTTCCTAATGTCTAACCTGAACCTCCCCTGGCGAAGCTTGAGGCTGTGCCCTCTTGTCCTATCGCTAGTTGCCCGGGAGAAGAGGCCAACTCCCACTTCACTACAACCTCCCTTCAGGTAGTTGTAGACTGCAATAAGGTCACCTCGGAGCCTCCTCTTCTCCAGGCTAAACAACCCCAGCTCCCTCAGCCGTTCCTCTTAGGTCAGACCCTCCAGACCCTTCACCAGCTTGGTCGCCCTCCTCTGGACTCGTTCCACCACCTCAACATCTTTCTTGAAGTGCGGGGCCCAGAACTGGACACAGTATTCAAGGTGCGGCCTCACCAGTGCCGAGCACAGAGGGACGTGTACTAGTGCCTAGTACAGCTAGGTCCCAACACACCTAGCTGACCCGTATTTGTGGTGCCGCAGCTCCTCAGTGCCCACATCACAGGCAGAACACGGCAGTGCTAGGTGTTGTACGATGAAAGTGAAATGGCAGTCCCTACCTCAAAGCACTTGTCGTTTGCTTGTGTTGCTAATTTGGTTTTTTATTTATTAGCAACTCTGTGGCAGAGTAATTCCTGTGAGGAAGGGGTTGCAGGTTGGCACAGGCAGTTCTGGGACTGTCATCACTTGCTATTTGTGCTGACAAATTCTTGGTCCAGGTAAGACTGGGTGGCTTGCGACTAGAGGACATGCTGCATTTTTGCCTAAAAAATAGGAGGCAACTAGTGAATAATAGCTGGAAGTCAGGCATCTTGCTGTGAGAAATATTTTACTGCTGTGATACCATTAATGTTGACATTTAACTGCTCTATTTTTGGCAACCTTTCCTCTGAATCCAAACTGAGCACAGCATTACAGGTCTTGCTGATAGGCTAAAATGTAAAAAGAGAAATAGCTCAGTTGTGCCGCATTGAGAAATTATATGGTTTTTCTTTGCCTATTTTCCCTGCGGGCTCCAGCTAATTTCTCAGCTCTGGGCTGACGTCAATGCTGCCAGCCAGCACTGAAGGCTACATTGGTCACTGTCAGCTACGAGCAGCTCTGCAGTGCTGCGCACACACAGCGCCGGGCCCTTTCCTCGTACACCAGCGCCACGAAATAAATCAGATTCACTGCCCTCTTAAAAGGTAATAATCCCGGTTCAAATGCCACATTCTTTTACTGTTCAAATCCTTTCCCAGAAGGCCACTTTCTGCTGAAAAAGAACAGTGGAAATAAGTACAGACACAAGGAAAAATATTCAGACGCCTCTGGCACAAGTAACTGCAGCAGCAATTAATGTCACTTTGCAAATCAAAATGCGATGCACTCATAAATTAGGTTTTTAAAGTACACAGTTATTTCTGAGCATAAATGAGCTGCAGACTCGGTTCTGTCCTCACGATTATTCATGCCTGCAGAACTGTGGCTCGAACTGCAGAAAACCTTTCTATGGCTGAACAGGACGACGGTAACTATGGGGCTTCTATGCAGCTGTATCTTGTTCCTAAATGTAACCGTTGTTTGCGGAAAAATACTAAGGTAATAAGTACAATATAAAAATCCAATAGATACAGCCAGATTACCCCTTCCCTTCTGCTTTTTTCTATGTTGTTTTTCTTTCCTCTTAAACAACACCTCCAGCATAAAAAAAAAAATGAGCTAAATCTGCAGCCGTTAAGCTAGTGGAGCAATGGCTGAATCACTGCAATCACGTTATGTGTACAAGACCTAGGTTGTCCCAAGCTAAGAGTAGCAAGTCGAGTTAGCACAGTTAAGGCTCACCAACTTCTGCAGTTAATGTCCCTCAAGCATTTGTCCAGTTATCTCATTCAGGTGTCTCTGATGCTGCCTCCTTTGCGTTCTCAGGCCCTGCATTGCCCCACCGCTCCTGCTTCTCCCACTTCCCTGGACAACTCTTACAGGCTAAGGCAAAGGACTCTTGTGTCCTTCTCCCCTAGCAGTCTTGGGCTATCTTTATCCCTCAATAATACGTTGTTTAAATATTCACGTAAGCAGAGATAACAATGGAAACTCACATAAATTTACTCAGAAAAATATCACAAAATTTATCAAATATGCTCGAACATCTAAACTCTGCCTTCAGGATATAATGCAGGGAAGAATTAAGCTGTAGCACCTCCACCATATAGATTTGTCAGAAAATGTTCCCAACAAACCCCTGAAAACAGCAGCAATGTTCCTCCATTCATTTGCTTCGCATAAGAAAAAGAACAGGAATCTGAAGTTTCACCATTCAACAATGGGCCCCACATTAACCACAAGCAAACCCACAGCCTCAGGTGACGGAAGGAAGATGACCACAACAACAGCACAAAAGCACCTTACGATATTTCAGAATTAAAAATAACAGCATGTGATTTTCCATCCCTTTGTGAATCACTATTATGACCTTTCATTGATGGTGCATCTCTTGTCTAACGAGGCACTTTTGTCCAGCAGAGTATGTTCATATACTTAATTAATAATAAAGAAATTGTAATGATACTGTGCAGCTACCTCATCCCTGATTCCGACTCATGATCAAAGGTTAATGGGTTCAGAGCTGTCCACTCCATGTTAAACATGTCATTAGCATCATAAAAATACTGTCCACTTACAGTCCCTTCATCCAAGTGCTTTACAAATAATCCAGTGCAAATAACGGGTATTTATTATTTTATATAGGTGCATGTTTATGCCAGAAAAGACACAACCCGGCCCATATAATACCTCTACTGCATGGACCTGCCGTACGCAAAATGGAGGAGTTGCTCTCCGAAAGTCCACTACTGACGTTGCAGGAGAAGGGCACCCTCCTCTCCTGGCCAGCACAGCAGGGCACAGGGAAAGCTTTCCACACCCAGCAGCTCTTCTGTACCCTGCCCTGGTAAGGGGACGGAAGGGCAGAAGCAGCCACAGAACAGAAGCGATAGGAAGGACAGAGGTGCAAAATGTTATCTATCACCCATCTGCCTGCCCCTCCACCCACTTTTAATCCTCTCTGGAAGTCATGTGTAAGTATTTAGTATTTCCTTTGAATCAGTGAGAACAAATGTGAGAGTTTGAAAACACCTGGGCATAGAAAACTTGCAGTGCGAGACATGGTTTGAAATCCCTGCATGTGGCATTTACTGGGCAAGGTCCTGCTCTTCCCCATTGTCCTGGTTTGGCTCAAACCAGGCCAAATAGTCTTAGAGAACCCAAGGTCACTGCTTACGAGTAAAGAGCCGAAGGGGGTTGTACCTGCAGGGAGTAGTGGACGGGGCAGGTGACCCAGGATTGACCAGCAAGGTATTCCATCCCATACATGTCATTCTCACTTTCCTGTTTATCACTAACCCACTGCCTCCTGGAGGTGGGGCCCAGGAGGGAGGGGCCCTCCTGTCTCCCACTGATTGGTACCAGCTTTGCCAAATCTCCAGTTAAAAGCCTGCAGGTGTGATGGTGGGGGAGCTATTGCATTTTGCCCTCTGCCCGTGCTGGGTGGAGCTACTGCCTTTTCCCCTCTGCCTGTGCTGGGGGGAGCAACTCTGCCTGAGGAGGATTTCCAAGCTCTTGATCTTGGTTTTGTACATATTTGTATATATTTGGTTATTTCTATTATTATTGTTATTATATTCTTTTTCATTATTATAGTTTATTAAAACTGTTTTAACTTTCCAACCCATAAGTCTCTCTCCCTTTTCCCTTTCCCTTTCCCTTGGCGGGGGGGAGAGGGTTAACAGAGAGCATCTGCCACATGGTTAATAGCTGGCCCAGCTTTAAACCCTGACACCCATTTTCCCCTTCCCTGCTCAAGGGTGAGCCAAAGCCAGGGCGGAGCAGGGGCAGGAGCTACGCATCCTCCTCAAGAAGCCCAGCTAGAGCATGGCAGGAACAGCTACATCTTAATTGTTCAGAGACAAAAATGACACCCTGACCCAACCCCTCCTCTGACCACTCATCATTCGCAGACCCAGCAGCCAAGTGGCACAGACTGCTGCAGGGTCTCCTTTGTGTCCCAAGAGGTACCACTGTGGACCGAAGAGCCATCCCGTGTGACACTTCAGCATGGTGCTTTCATAATGTGAAAAATGCATTTTACATGACCTGGAGTATAGCCTGAGGGCATTTAGGAGGTGCAAAGCCTGCTGGAAGGGTGATGAAGGACTGGGAAATGTGGAGAGAATTGAAACTGGTACAAGTTTGTCTATATGAGGCTACTGGGGATGGTGCCCAGCCTGCACTGGTTTTCAAGTAGTGACCCTGACCTCTATTGTGTGTTATTGTATAGTGCAGATCTCATCAGTGGAGCCATGATCAGTGAATCACAGCCAGGGGAGAAAGGCAATTTGTCTGGGCAACCGCTGTGTGGGCAGCAGGCAGCGGTTGAGATTGGCAAGAGGAGGCCAGCGTGGTACCTGGGATCCTGGGGAAAGGCACTCAGAAGAGTGCAGACTTAGAAAGTGAGGGAGCACAGGGCAGTCTGTTGAGAAGAAATTGGCGTAACAGGTTTGAAAGAAGTCAGTGGGGGAAGGAGGGAAGAAATATGCAGGTTGAGGGGTAGACAGGGAGGGGGTAGGACTGATTTCCAGAAAATAAGGACTTACTCTAGTGCCAGGAAGATGGTGATGGTTTGTAAACCATCACTGCACTAATAAATGGCAGAGCAAACATAACTGCGTTTTCTTTGAGAGGAGCAGCTCTGCAGCTCTGTGTTCCTACGAGGAACGGCTGAGGGAGCTGGGGTTGTTTAGCCGGGAGAAGAGAAGGCTCAGAGGTGACCTTATTGCAGTCTACAACTACCTGAAGGGAGGTTGTAGTGAAGTGGGAGTTGGCCTCTTCTCCCAGACAACTAGTGATAGGACAAGAGGACACAACCTCAAGCTTCGCCAGGGGAGGTTCAGGTTAGACATTAGGAAGAATTTCTCTCAGAAAGGGTCATTAGCCATTGGAATGGGCTGCCCAGGGAGGTGGTAGAGTCACCATCTCTGGAGGTGTTTAAGAAAAGACTGGACATGGCACTTAGTGCCATGGTCTAGTTGACATGGTGGTGTCAGGGCAATGGTTGGACCCCATGATCCCAGAGGTCTCTTCCAACCTGATTGATTCTGTGATTCTGTGATTCTGTATACACAGCCCAGACCTGGAGATTCCTCTCCTGCCCCTCACAAACATTTCTCATATAAAATTATTTCTTGTATTCCTCAGTAGGATGAAACTAAGACCTTATAAAATGTTATGGAAAAGACAGGAGGGCCTAGACTAGACAACAGCTTTGTAGGTTGCAAGCGTTCCTGTAGGAAAGAGTTAAGTCCAAGTCAGGCCAGGCCGAGACAGAACCTGGGCCTGACAGGCAAACAGCCGAACCACCACCCTAGTTCAGTGCAATGCCTTTGTATCTTCATCAGTATTTTAAACTACTGAAAGTTCTCTTGACAGTGGAAGTGTTTTTCATCAGAGATTAACGATCACACTTCTTTATTTGCAATATATTGAAAAAATTGTAGGCTGGTGGCCAGAACCAGGCACAGTCACAGTTGCTGGCTCTGACTGGTCTACGCATTCTGTTCATGCCTCATTTAAAGCTGAATTTCTGCATCTGCAGAAACTGAGAATATACATCAATCAACCAGAAACTGAATTAAATATGCCATGGTCTTCCCTAAGAAGTAAATGCACCCTCACCAATCTCAATTTAATGACGAAGGACCAAAAGCCACCTTTCTTTTGCGCTCAGCAAAAAGAAATCTTTTCCGTTAGACCTCTGAGATGCCAGACAGTCGCTGCTGCAGCCACGAGGCTGAAAAAAAAACCCAAACCAACCCAAAACAACAAACCCCAAACAAACCTTTCCCAAAACTGAGTGTGGAAAAAGACAACACACGGCAGATCTGTTAACTGTCTTCCAGCATATTCATTTTACTCTGGAGCGAATCTCCCAGCCTTTGCACCTCGGGACAGTTTCAGTCTCTAATTTTGTGGCTGTGATGATTACGGCAGCGTACTCTGAAGGGAGATGACCCGTATTCATGGAATGGGACAGCAGCATGGGTCTGTGTCCAAGGGGTGTATCTTACATTCCCAGTGAAGTAGGTCAGTAAAACTCATCTTGTACTGAGAACATACAAAGAAACTGTTCACTATTTACACGCTCAAATGAGTTTTCCTGGTCCTCAGATATTAATCTTACCAAATCAGTGTATTCAATATATCAAAGGTTCCTCATAAGCTAAAGACACAGAAGTCAGGCTCTAACATTCAGAGTTCTGTAAACAACTGTGCCGGGGAGTATTTTTTGATAGCTGATAAGCCATAGTTACATTTTTTTATTGTGTTTTTTATTTGAACAAAAAAAACCCCGTAGCTGAGACTAACAGCGTCATTTGATGTGCAGCAGCATGTTTTACTGATGTGATACTAAGAAATGAGTTTTGGTGGGATTTGTTTTTCAATGAAATTCTAAACATAGTAAATGCACAACTGAGAACTGCAACGCTATTTTAAAGCCGCCACTGCAGTTAACTAAAATTGATCTCTCCAACAAGTGCTAAAAATAGAAAGAAGAGAGCACACAATGACTGCTCGTATTGCTCCCTGCAGGCTCCTTGAATACGGGTGAACATGACCTTCAAGCAAAGCTGTCCCGGAGTGTGGGACAATGGGTGATATTTCACGTTCCACTGCTCTAGAACAGGAATTGATTTATTACCCAGCTAGCTAGGGAATTCGTTTCCATGTTTCCATTTATAACACTGCTGCATCAAAGGAAAAAAAAGGAGTTTTTTGTTTTTCTTTTATTCAGCAGTTTAGAAGCAAAGCATCAATTCTGGAAATAACACCATGCAATATAGTACGAAGTGTTACACCTGACAGCCCTCTTCTGCGGGCTTGCCTGCTGAAGGGGAACAAAACACAGGCATCTCTGATATTCTCCTGATATGTATTTTCCCCCTGCGAGAGATCCCATGTGAAAAAGATACGAGATGATCCTGCAAACCTTGTGAATCATGAAACATCTCTTCCTACACCCCGCACACTTCAGCTCTGAGTTACTCTGGTGCAGTCACACAAAAGCCACAGTGATAAGATGTCTGCAATTGGAAGCTAGTCTCCGAACATCTTCAGTACAGCTGGGGAGAAAAAACATTCTCTCATCCCACAAGAATTTCAAAAATAAACTCTGATAAATTTTCATGAGCTCACCCTTCCAATTGTTATTAGATTGGATCTGAAGTGTTTTATTTCCATATGAAAATAATTTAACAAGCTCTTTTTTCTTATGGATTACAAATGTAAATGAGACTTAATTTCTAAATGATACTGCTTAGACCTGAAGCTGGAACCTTTTCCATTTTGAAAATTTTAAAAGAGGAAGCTTTAACAGCTTTGGAAGAAAACTACTTGTAAAGGTGACTTAATTAAATCAAAAGTAATTCTCTCCTATGGAAAGTTTTGGTTCCATCAGATGAGCATTTTCTAAGGGAAAGCATTGTTTTGAAAATCCCAGCTAACTTCAATTCCTGGCATTAGCTGAAGATGGGAAGACAGAAGAAAGTCCATCTGCATTATCCATTGACATCTGTCCTACTTTGATAGAGGCTACGACTTATCCCATTCCTTCTGCACACAGTTTTCAACAGAAAATGGTCAGTCCCAACAGAGCAATCCTGCCAGGCCTGGGGAATGGTAGTTCCCTCTTGACAAACTTGTTAATGTGAGAGATTCTCCACTCTGGTGGAGAAGCAGTGATGCCTAAACATTTGTTGAGGTGTTCTGCATCTTGGAAAGCAGTACCGAGCACATGTGATTATAAGCAAAACCTCCTTGAGTTCACGGACAAGCATTTGTCCGGTCCCCACAGAAACCAGCATTTGTCTCATCTAAGCACAAATCCAAGCACAATAAATTGTGTAAACAAGCTTTGATCTGCTATTCAATCATCCAGCACTCATGAGCTGCAGATACCATTCCGTACGTACATATGGTAAAACTTATTCTTAAGCAAAGAACCAGTTGACATGCATCAACTTAAATCCAAATCAACTTAATGCAACTTGCAGGCTTTACCCCAACTTCCTCTACAGTTATTCTCCATACTGCTGTCATCTCTCATCTGCTTTTTCTGACACATTTTCACACAAGGACCACAAGCTTACCTGGTCCTAGCTTAGAAACTGCATAAAGGAGGTCGTAGTTGATGACAGGTGTTGCATCATCGATTGGTTGCCACCCTACAGGTGGGGAGGCTGGAGGCGAGATGAGAAACTGTTTTGCAGGCTGTGGTGGTGCCAAATGAAGCTTGTCTCCATCTGTCTCAGAGGTCTGAATCTTTAAAGCATAACAAATACATTGTTTAGTATAGGATGGGTAAATGGAATGATTACTCAAATCATACACTTCTAACACCAAATGCCACCCAGGCAGGGTTTCAGTGTCACTCTCAGCAGAGAAGGCCTAGAGATGAATTTCTTCTCAACCTTACAGATGGTTCCTCTACAGTAAATACACTGCGGGGGGCTGTTATATGAGCAAAGCTACAATGTTTGTGCCTATTTTATATGTTCTCTAAAGACAAATGCAAAGCTTTGGCATCCACAGCTGCTAGTCCAGAGATTTTTGAGGCTGAAAATATACTGTTGTGATCTACTGGCCTAAACTCCTAAATAAAAACAGACATTAGACAAGAAACCCGTAACTCCTGCACCAAGGCCTTATCAGTAACTTCAGAAAGGTTTCTGAAGATTTAGCTGAGGTGATAAAGGAATCTATCACATTCTTTAGTCATTTGCAACTAATTGTTCTCATTTTATTTCCGTCTTAAATTATCTAGTTTAATTCCTGCTTTTTTTCTGGTATATTAAAGAAGTCTCAACACAAATGAATTATACTACAGCCATACCTGAGCAAGTCTACAACCATCTTGGGCCCAGAGGTGATAAACTGCATTTTCATGACAGCAAGCCTGAGACAGCACCCTGCTATACCTGAATAGGTTTTGAGAAGAGCCAGTTTGGGTCTCTCAACTCCATGTCCCCCAGAACTTTCTGTTCTGGAAGTGCTTATTCAGTCTGGCTCAGGTCCATGTAAACATACACTGCTCCAGACACTGCTGCTTCCACATGTTCATTCCCTGGGCACAACTAATAAGCTCTTTTAAAGCTGCATGTACTGGAGAGCATAGTGCAGATAACTAAATGGCTTTGCAGGAAATCAGCTTAGATACGGAGACTAATCACTATTATGCACATTTTTCCTTTTCTTGTGTAATCCCAAGTTTCCTATTAACCTCTTGATTGTGCAGTTAGAGTGAAATGATTCTCAGATCTGCTTAACAGCAAGTTTGGAAACCTTTCAGAAAAAATTCAGAGCCAGATCTAGGAGATTAAGGAATATAAAATGGGATTGAGGTAATTGTCAACACCTAAATCCAACTGTAAGATCTTCTGAACTCATCTAACCTGTTAAGCATATTTTTTTTTCATAGCTGTAGTTTCCCATCTTCTTGAGGTTCTGCTTCTGCCTAGTCTCAAAACAGCTCCTGTTCTGACCAGGCTACAGAGGCTGCCTCTTACGTTTGACTGATATCTTCAAATGAGCCTGCCCTTAACCTAATACCTCTGAAGGACCAACATGGCAGCTCAAAGCACACTGTCATTGCTTATAAGCACTAGTGAGTATCCCATAAGCCACAGCAGCCACAACAACTTATTAAAATACATTCAGAAGAGGTGGTGGTTGGGTTCTCAACCTCCCCCACCTTTCTATATCCTGGCTGGGACCTAGTACTCACCCAGGCTGTGGGACATCTGGGTTCTCTCACCCTTGGCCAAGAAGAATCGAAATCCCAACCTGACACTTCCAACAGATGGATATAATCCCCTATCGCTGGGGGGCATTCTTCTTCCCCCACCTTCTCCCTTTTACTTGAACTTACTGAATTCCTTTTAGAAAATTCACACATGTATTCAGTAAGAAAAAAAACAAAAGGCAGGAGGAAGCCTGACTGTGGCTCAGGGTTGCAGTCAAAGAAGTAATTCAGCCCTGCTTTTTTAATGAACTTATGATACTTCACTTTACCACTTTTTTTATGGCTAGTTTAGAGTTACCCACAGAAAACACCCAATGTCGTAAATCAGTTCTAAGCTATGTAACTTTTGTGTGTTGAATAAGCAACTTGGGTCCTAAGTGGTCTTTTAAATTTACTGCAGACCCACTGGGCAGGTACCGCTCAGGCAACGTAAGGATGTCTGAGTAATCTTTTAGTAGAGAGACTGGGCATGGGAGAAACCTTTAGTACTTTTACTCAGTGTTACTGCGCAATATTTCTATAAAAGCCACGCGCTAACACAGAAGTAGATACCAGTTTTCATTACCTGTGCAAAATACAACTTTAACTTCTTCCCTCTGAACTGTGTTTCATGCAGCTCTATTCTGGCACGAGCAGCTGATTTGGGACTACTAAAATTTATCCGCACACGCCTGAAGCTTTTAAACAGCTGGAATGTCACACAGTCATCATAGGCGCGGAACAAGCCTTCAAATTTTTCCTGCAAATGAAAAAGAAATAAATGCTGAAGATTCACTTTGTGCCTGGCACATTAGTCTGTTTCAAAGGATAATCTGAAACCTGACGACAACTGTTTAACCGGGAAGTTTCAGCCTGCAGCCTTTGGGGGTGGGTGTCTATAGACTAATAGGGACTTTGTGAAAAGAAACTAAGGAAAGCACTGGTCTGGAAGTGCTGAACTCTGCAAAATGTTTGGGGGAAGGAATCTTCAAATGGAGAACCCAGCAGCTATCGAACTTCTCGTAAACGTGGAGCAAAACTGCGATAATGACTTACGAAATGAAGCTGAAAAGGGCATATGACTGAAAACACCAGACAACTGTGGTCTCATCTGTACAAAAGCAAACGTTGTGCTGAATTACAACAGAGTCAGCAGACAAAGTCAGGCCCACTATAACTGAAGGTTACATTCACATCAACGCTGCAGGGTCATTTGGTATTACAGGTTATGCTTTTCTGGATGTTCTGTCATTTAAATGCTTTGTGCAGATATACACTCGTTCCTTCAGAGTTCCTGTAGCAGTGGGGAAAAAAATTAGATAACTGAAAATAGCGACCTGTCCCAAAGACAAATTTCAGGCTTAAAAATGTTTAGCTGTAGAATTCCATGCTGAAAAGCACGACACAAATATGGATATTTTAACACTGTAAAAGGGTCTGAAACGTACCATATCTACAGACCTAGAGATCAACAGGAATTCAAGGTACGTAGAATCGTAGAATCATAGAATGGTTTGGGTTGGAAGGGACCTTAAAGATCATTTAGTTCCAACCCCCCTGCCATGGCCAGGGACATCTTCCTCTAGACCAGATTGCTCAAAGCCCCATCCAACCTGGCCTTGAACACTGCCAGGGAGGGGGCAGCCACAGCTTCTCTGGGAAACCTGTTCCAGTGTCTCACGACCCTCACAGTAAGGAATTTCTTCCTAAGATCTAATCTAAATCTTCCCTCTTTCAGTTTAAAACCATTCCCCCTTGTCCTATCACTCCATGCCCTCGTAAAAAGCCCCTCTCCCGCTTTCCTGTAGCCCGTTCAGGTACTGGAAGGCTGCTAGAAGGTCTCCCCGGAGCCTTCTCTTCTCTAATCTGAACAGCCCCAACTCTCTCAGCCTGTCTTCATAGGAGAGGTGCTCCAGCCCTCTGATCATCTTTGTGGCCTCCTCTGGACTTGCTCCAACAGCTCCATGTCCTTCTTATGTCGGGGAAAACGTTAGCAGTCCTGGAGGATCAAACTCTCTCTGCAATTTCTCTGTAAACTATGTGCACACAGAGGACTAGTTCCACATCATCAAATAAAACCAAAGTCTTTAAATAAATTCTGACACATTTGCACAGGTCTTTTTATTCACACAAACACAGATTGATAAAATGTTAAGACTGCAAGGGAGCTGTTATCATTTAGTCTAGCCTTTGTGTTTACTCAGATTTTAGACTGCCATCCAGTGAGTCTCACATGAGGTCTTAGCATTTTAACTACTTCAATCAAGACTTGAAAATCTTAGAAGATGGAAAATCAGCCAGAGCAAAGCCCCTTCTTTTAACAGTTCTTTATCCTGAAAAAAAAACAGTGTTTGAGATGATTGGTCACACCATTTCATACGTTGAGGGCTATGATGTCAGGTGGAGAAGTTTGTGTAATTACAATAACCTGATGTTTTCTTTGATATATCTGCAAGTAAGCACATTTTCACACGTTTTAAAATGTAACTTTTTTTCTTCTCATCCAGGAAAACAATTTCTTAACCCTTAGAGTGGACACCTGGTAGAGGCCGCAGAAGATGAAACAGAAAATGCAATTTATGTAATCTCATCAATACTTGAGTTCTCATCTGTGGATATTACAAGCAAGACAAAGAATCCAGAACTTCTTAGAAAAACGCATCCTGAAGCCCCGTGAAGCTGCATCAGGGAGCACCAATAGCACTGTGGGAGTGCCTACTGTCGGCATGATACATTTGTTAAAGAGTTAACTAGGAAAACAGACCAGCTTTGTGGCAAGGGGTATGAAACACTAATGCGCATGTACCAGATCTCCTTTCATTCAGTGCCAACTCTGTGGTCTTCTTCCCCATAACTGATATTCCATCTCTGGCACCCTTTCAAAGGAACCTCCCTGCGGGCTATTAAGCTTTCATGATTTTCATTTCATTTCGCCTGACCTCACTCACCTCTTCCTCTCACCGCAGGAGATACTTTGGAGGAGGAAAGGAAAAAAAAAAAGAGAGGAGAGAGCTCAGTGGTCTGGGTGAGGGTGAATAAAGGCACGCAGTAATCCCACAAACAGCATGAAGTTGACAGGGTTGTACAAGCGGGTCTAGTCATACCACCTAACATTCAAATTGTCAACATTTCACACCTGAGTTACGTTTTTTAACTGCTTTGCTTACAATTTTGCCAAATTACATTTTCCTGAGCAGGAGTCTACATCCAGAGACATTTGTATAAAGGTCAGCCAAAAGCAGCAGTCATCTCAGTCCTGTCCTGCTTGGGATTTGGTTGCTACAACCTTCACAATGACCAGGGGAAGAGGGTTGGGGGAAGGGAGAGAAAGAGACAGGGGACCAGCGTATGGGTAAAGCAGGGCTTACGCAATGTTCACAAACATGCAGTATTGTGTATAATCTAGACAAAAGATAATAGTGACTAAATAATTAAAGCTTATGTCTTTATGTTACCTATATTACCGATTTCAGACTTCTTCAGTATTTTTTTTAAGCACCTTGAAGTAAACAAACGTAAATCATATGTATATGAGAGATATCAAGGTATTTCTATTTTTATAGAAACGTAGAATCACAGAATGGTTTGGGTTGGAAGGGACCTTAAAGATCATCTAGTTCCAACCCCACTGCCACAGGCAGGGACACCTTCCACTAGACCAGGTTGCTCCAAGCCCCATCCAACCTGGCCTTGAACACTGCCAGGGAGGGGGCAGCCACAGCTTCTCTGGGCAACCTGGGCCAGTGTCTCACTACCCTCACAGTAAACAATTTCCTCCTAAGATCTAATCTAAATCTCCCCTCTTTCAGTTTAAAACCATTCCCTCTCGTCCTATCACTCCATGCCCTTGTGAAAAGTCCCTCTCACGCTTTCCTGTAGCCCCTTCAGGTACTGGAAGGCTGCTATAAGGTCTCCCTGGAGCCTTCTCTTCTTCAGGCTGAAGAGCCCCAACTCTCTCAGCGTCTTCATAGGAGAGGTGCTCCAGCCATAGCTCTATATATACATATATAGATATAAGATGATCAAGGTATTACAACATAAGTCACATAAGCTAAAAATAAGCAGCAAGGTGAATATTTCCTAGTCCCCTGTAGTAGCTCTCAGTTTCCTCACAAGTCAAAAATGAAATCATGCATCATATTAGAAAAAAAAAAAAAAAAAATTTCACCAACTGTGGAAGAATCCACGCATGGACTTGTCTGGACACTGGGAAGTAAGTATCTATTATGAGTATTAGGAAACAGATTCTCCCTGTATTGACACAGCAGTATTTCTTGCACGGGTCAGTCCGCTGTGCCTGCCCTCTTTGTTGCACAACGTGGAACCTAGATCTTGGTTGGGAGTATAATGCAAAAGAAGGGAGGATGAGAATTCAAACGTGGGTCCAAGGACAGCGAGCACAAGAAATGTTCTGGGCACATCTCTGGACAATGCTGGGACGCACTGTCATTAGGCACCAACAGGGACAGATGGGAACATCTCTAAATAAAGCTGATTAAGTACTGGACACCAAATGTAATACTGACTTTATTCTGCTTACTTTTCAATTTGATACCGGCACAGCTTTAGAGATCCAGCTTTGATTAACGCTCCTACAAACGCCAGGGGGAGGAGGGAAATCAAGCCCTCTATTTGATATTAATATAGGGCAGCCTGTCAACAGTGGGGACACAGCTACTGCACCGACTGAAACTGCATCTCCCATTAAAAACATACATACATCTGATTTTTTCTACATTTTCAGCTGATAATAACAATGACCTCAGCAGAGGTCATTAATCACGAACTGCAGTTAATGGCCCTCAGCTGCACCTTGAGCCATTCCAGCTCCTCCCAGCTTGATATTAATTCCCAGGAAACGCCTTATGCCTTAATTGCTATTGCTTGTGACTTCTATCATCTGCTGAATGTACTTATCTGCATAAAAGTCTTCCAGAGTCATTCCAATCTATAAGAAAATGTATCATACACATTTTAAAGACCTAAACAAATTCTCGCTCTTCCAAGTTTTGTGGATAAATTATTCAAGACTCATAATCCTCTCAATTCAGGACTTTTAAAGCGCTTTTAGGATTCAGTATTTTTAAGATGCTTTTAGAACATAGGTCTTTAAACTTCCAGAATACTTTGAAAACTCCTGAAAAAAAAAATAAAGGTATGCTCGAAGTTAAGCAGCAGTGTTACTACTCTTAAGAAGTCAAAATGCAGAAAGCCATGAGTGATGGATTTATTTCTGTGATTTTGGCATGTCTTCATCCATCCCAAGTACGTCTCTGTGAGACCGAATTAATGCTCTGGAAAATGTGAGTAGCCTTCATTTGACCAATACTGCAGAAGCTCTCTCTTCTCCCTCATGGGCTCCATGCCCTCTCTTCATCTCGCTCTTCCTCTGCCCAACACTGGGCACCTTTCCCTGGTTCTCTCCTGTACCTTACATCAGCCCTCATCACCCATCATTCACCACCTCCAGCAGTTTCTAGAGTTCTTTTTTTTTTTTAATTAACAAATTTAGCACAAAGTAGGAACATACTAATTAAGGTTGCTGATTAGTCAAGCTTGATTGTTATCATTTACGACAGCCAATGCAGAGGACAAACCGAGCACCATCCAAGGAAGAAATGAGCACTGGAGTAACGGACACAGGCTAAAAGCCTCAGAGTACGAGGGCAAAGTTATGCACTCCTGGACTAAAAACTATTTCTACTACTAAATGGGAGCTCACGCAGGAACCAAGATCCTGTAAGTCACACAATAAAATTGATCAGTGAGATGCAGCCCTAAGGAGGCAAACAAAATACTGGATGTATCTGGAAAAGTATTTCCAGTGAGGCCAGGAAAGTATTAACAACATTATACAGAGCACTACTACACCTCACTAAAAATGCAGGTTTTGTTGCCAGATAGATTAAGCCAAACAGGAATAGATTCAGATAAAGGCTACAGGGAATGAACAACTTACTAAATAAGAAATTAAAATGTTTGGCTTGTTTAGCAAAACAAAGCAAAGCCTGAGAGGAGATGGGACAATCATCAATAGTTTACCAAAACTGTATAAAGACAAAGTATATTGTATAGAGTAAAGACCAGAACAGTATGTTGGCATAAAACAAGTGGAAAAAATTGGCATAAATAGGTTTAGGCTAGAAGTTAAAGAAGGTTTCAGACATCAGAGTAATGATCCAGAAACAACCTTTCAATTACAGCAGCAGCAGGTTTTTTTTAAAGATTGAATTTGGTTAGTTCATGCAAGGGACTATGACAAAGTATCAACACAACAAGCATTGTAAAACACGACTGCCTGAATTAGCAAGTGAATTGGGTTCCAACGCAGCAAGTTCCTTCCAGTTCTATGTTCCTGTGATTTATTTCCAAACATTTCTCTCATGAATAGCTCCACTGGTATTGTGTTCATTCAGGACAAAAGCCAAGGTCTAATTCAAATCAATGGAAGTCTTTCCACAGACAGCAGTGAGCTTTGGATGAGAGCCCTAGAACTCGGAACACAAATTAACATTTTATTATTCAGTGTGTTTATGCTCATTATCACCCTTGTTACACATTTGATTTACGAGTCGGCTGCAATTTAAAACTTTAGTCTAATCCTTTTTCCTAGAGTTTTGTAAGCAAATAAAGCAAGCATTTTTCCCATTTCAATTTTTCCTGTTCGTTTACACAAGAGAATCCAAGGAACTAATTGTACACAATAGGGAAACTAGACATAATTTAGAATTATGATTTTTTTTTTCTGAAATGTGTTCTGTATGTGATATAAATTTTCACGTAAGAAATAAACTGAAGTCTCAGAGTCCAATGTTTTCTGTTTCCACATAGCCAGACTGGTTGCAACACCGCAGATCTCTTGTGCAGCACAAGAGGAAAGATGGAGGCCATGCACTGAAGAGTCCAGTAACAAAAACATTCTACCAACAGATTAATTCCCAGTTTATAGCAATGAGGATGGGCATGCTGGTTAATTCTAGAGGGATAAACGAGTCACTAAAGTGGCACACATTAAAAAAAAAAAAATAATGCATGAGCCTCGAAAACATCAGCTGGAAGAAATTTCGGGACTGGGATGTGTCACTGCCACATGAAGGGTATTGTAATGACCTAGTCTGGATATTGTGTATGGCTCTTCTCACCCAGGGTTAAGGAAGACAGAAGCAAGTTGGAAGAGCAACAGAAAAGGACTGCAAGAATGATCACAGAAGTGGTGAGCCTGTCATGGGAGGTAAGGGTAGGATCTCACCTTGGGAAACAGAGGCTAAGGTACGATGTGTTTCCTGCTACATCGAAGTATAAGGAAATCAGTAAATGATGTGAAGGGAAAGGGATTACCTGAATTAAAATAACCATCGGTGTTGACATGAAACAGACTGTCCATTAAAAGATTTAAGCTGGAATTGAGGAGGTTATTTAGCATGAGACCAGTACATTTGGAAAGTGCCACAGGCCCAGAAGTAGCAAAAAGGCTAATTACTGTCACGAAAAGTATAGGAAGGAAAGATTATGGAACAGCAGTATGCATTTCTGTATTCTGAAAGTCAAAAAAGGAAGCAAAAAAAAGAAAAAGAGGCTCATTTCTAAAAATTTGTCAAATCAGAACTTCAAAGAATTGGATTCACCTTAAGAGCTTTTAACAATTATTTCATGAGCCACAGAAAACAAAGAAGCAGTTTGATATAACTCAAGTGTAAAGACTCTTTAAATGGCAAGAACTCCTGCAAGTAGCCAGTGTAAACAACAGCCTGATCAACTATCACATTCTCTGGTTCTAAAGTAAAATTTGCCAGAAAACTTTGAAAGCGCATACGAAAAAGCACTATTGATTCTCAGTTAAAATTCCAGGAGTGCTGAAAAGGGAGGAAATATTTTAAAGCAATTATGATGATGGCCAATAAAGAGCTCCCATGGTCTTGTCCTCATGCCTTTATAAAATGGCAGGAGAATAAAATAATAATTTACCATTCAGGGATCACCTTAAGGCACAGGTCTCCAAGTCCTAGCTTTTTATTTTACCTTTCACTGAAAGTAGTTGTAGCCAAGAGTGTGGGTCTTCCTACTCCCTCCTTACCAATGGGATGGAGTATTATTTCAATAAAACATTCAGACTGAATACTACTGTGTGAATTTTGGTCTTGCAGAAAGTTTCTTCTGTTATTAAAGGGAATTTCTCATACAATCCTATGTATGGAAATAGCAATGACAAAATGCAATAGAAAAATGTGTCCTTCCACCTGTCATTCATCAGGGTACATTTTAAGATGGTAACATTTCTACACGTGTAGAAAAATGTGACATTTTGAAAGAATGGAAAAAACAGTGAAGACTGTATCACGAGGTAACCAGAATTACAAGGTGCTCTGCAATGACCACCTGGTTACCTACTGTCTAAAAGCATGTTTCTCACCTTGGACTCAGTGTGAAGTTCTGCTTGTCTGTTCCTAAACAGAAAACTGCATTAGATTAGAGCATTCAGACAGGGATGAAGAGAGCTTGGGTTTATTTATTTATATTAAACACAGAACTAATTAGACTCCTAAATTGCACAATTTAGGATTGCACAAAATTGCACAACTCGGAACATCAACAAATCAACTGAGGTTTGCTACCCCAGTTCATGCCGTTTTTTCTGCGCTTGGCTTTCTGTTGTTTTTAAGTGGCGGAGGTCAGGTAAGTTGTGAGCCAAAGATGAAATGAAACAGCACAAGCCAAAATAAATTTTAACCTTGACTTTGAGAGGGACAGGTTTAAAAATGCATTAAATCTTGCTCTCTTCCGTTAAATCAAGACCAAGTTGCTTGCACTATTCCATTCCTATTAATTTTAAAGGGGGTCCTAATACCTTTAAGTTTTACTATGTAAAGAATACACACTTTGTATTGCAGACGTGATGCCAAGTGACCTTGTTGCTCTGCTCTTGCAGCAAATCAACCCTAAAGAGAACACGCGCTGGCCACAAAGCATGTCTACACACAGCCCTGGTCGTGGCTCACACATGCTGCCGTGTTACCCTCACACATGAGGGCTGTTCTGGAGGCAGCTGCACAGAACTTTTAGATCCTGAAGGCTGCATCCAGGCTTTTGCTTTCATTTTGTGCCAAAATCATTCTGATGGCAGAAATATTTGATACAAGGTTTACTGCTCACAGATTCGGTGTCTTGTTCCAGAGAAAGACTTTGAGAAAGTGCAACAGACGTTGCACGATGTGGTGTAGACATTTGTAATTCATCATCTCACAAAACCTTCTCATGACAAAAATAGGTAGGAAACTGGAAGAAGCTTGGTAGTTCCACCTCACACTGGGACTGAGGCAGTAAGAGCCATCCCTCACTACCAGTCCTGCATGAGGGCAGTCCACCAAGGCATGGCAGCACTGCAGACCTCCTGGTGAACAAAAGAAGACAGACTTGCCTCTTAAAAAATCAGCTGAACTAAATACATTTAAGTTCAGCCTCTAACTCCTCAGCACAACAAAAGGTACAGAGATAATATCTGCCCCAAAGCTTAATGGAAATGGCATTCACATTTCAGAAGAGGCTGACAAATGTCAGGGGCACAGAATTTTGCTGCGTTGCCTCTTCTGTTTTTAACCAGCTCACATCCCTGTTTACCTCAATGTGACGCACATTCCTCCTGCTTAGCTCCACTGATCTGGAAACCAAAGGCTCCTTCAAGATGAAATAAATTGTTCCTGTGGCAATGCCAAGGGGGTGATTTAATATAGTTTGGAGACTTCTCAATTCAATTTCACACCCAACGATTGCGCTAAAAGAAAAATCCACACTTTACATTTCTTCTTTATAGGAGCACTGCTATTTTACTGTATCACCAGCAACAGCTTTTCTGAGCACTCCATATTTTAAGTACTCCAGTTCCAGCTCCCTGAAACGCTGGAAGCACTCTTTTAAACTGGCTGGCCAAGTGGCCGTTACATGACTAGATCTATTATTTTCACCCCCAGCGCTAGGGAGTGTTCTGTAGAGACATCATGCTTTGTTCTCTGAGAAGCTACTTTTGATTCCTGGGCTGGCCACCATTTTGTGCAACATCTTTTTTTTTCTCTTTTGCGTTGTATTTGGCAGCGGAAAAAAAAAGCAAGAACAGGTTTGTGGAGGATTTAATGCGATGTCTGTTTTCCAAATAGCAGCCTTACATTTTGGCTTGAGAATGATAAAAATAATGCTAATAAAGACATGAAGAGAAGATTCAGGCTGTCCTGAAAAAAAGCCTTTTTTTGATTGTTTTAAGAATTCAAACAGTAACTGAGTAGATAATGTATGTAGTGAACTCCAAGAAGCTCGTCTGCATTGGATTTAAGAATATACATAGTACAATACCAGCTATCGATTTTGTCTTGCTGCTGCAAACATTTAAACCCAACAATTAATGGGTAGCACAAGGAACAAATTCCTGTGTATATGCTTAGACTCTTTCAATAATTCCTTGAGTTCCTATTATCTTGATTTAGCAAACAAAACTAAGGAAGAAAAACAACCTTAATTAGTTTTTACCAATAGCTGCTATGTTTATATCAATAAGGGTGTTCCAACAGGAGCAGATCTCTACAGCAAAACAGTTGGTGTGAGGACTTTCTGATCAGGTGCCATGGACTGAATGCCCATTAGCAGTTGGAGCGTATTGGGCACACTGCTGGAGTGCATCTTCTATATTAATTTCATCTGAAAGGTATCCAGTTCATGAACTGCTCTGTGATGTGAACAAAAAGCACAATTAATGAAGATCAAGAGACAAGTTGCCTCATGAGAATCCCCAGCTCAGACTAAAAATGCTAATGTAGACACAAGCCAGTGTCTCTCATAAGAATCGTTAGCTGGCACTCCTGGAAAAGCAAAAAAAAAAAAGAAAAAATTGAAGTGCTAGGGACAATAATAACTAAGGGACTGGTAGTCAAACGTGTGCAGAAACTGGGATTAAAGTTATCATTACGAGAAGCTGTGTGAAAAATATTCATACTAACTGTATAAACTTCGGGACTGTAAGAAAAGCTACACAAATATCCATCTTCTTATTACACTATTTTTCATTGATCTTTGACAACTTAAGCTTCATCTCCTCAACTCTTCTGCGGTATACCACTGTCCTCTTCTGTGTGGTGACACTGAGGCAAGGACAAACTCGCTTACAGTCGCAGTACCCACTTTTGGGCAACCATGGGAGTAGAACCAGTGTTTCTGTAACTCATTCAGGAGCATCTTACTTTTACAAGCATACAAAAGCCCAGTCAGAGCACCTAGAAAGCTCAGTCTCTTAAAAATCTGTTATTGAGCCTGTTGAAGTGTCAGGGGACATCTCTGTTGCTGTCAGTGATGCAGAATCAGGACCTCACTGAACAGAATGCTAAATGCAAGAAAGAAATATAATAGAGAACACTAAGAGCTGAGAAACTTTGTTTTATTTATACTCTTGGAGCTGTTATGTTGTAAACCAACCATAAAATACATACTATTCATTCCCTGTCTCTGTCAACCCAGTTAAACTAGAAAAATAAACAAGGAAAAGCCATGGGACAGTTTAAACAAATAAAATGCTTGCCTTGCCCATTCCTGATTTACTATTTCACCTTCAGTGATCAACATTTATAGCAGTTCAGCTGTTTCTCATCATGATCATGGGGAATGCTTTTTCCCTTCCCTCTCCCCCAACAACTGCAAACTGCACTAACATGATGGAAAATACAGTTTCAGCTTGTCTGGATTTAGAAAGGACACTGACAATTTTGAAAGTGGCTGTTAAAAAACCAAGCAAGAGAGTGGAAGAGAATCTAATCTCATGCTCCTCCATAAATGTTATTTAACTGTCAAAAAAAGGTACAAGGGAAAACTATTGACCCACCAATACACAACCTTGGAAGTTTAGTAAAAAAATCTCTGTTAAAATGTAGCTTCAGATACAAAGGAAAACAGTCTACCCAGAGACAAAAATGTAGAAGTCAGTTTTCACTCAAGGCGTTAGTCTTCCTTTGCACCTCCGCACTAAAACACAAAACAAAGAGCATCTTACTCTCCTCTCTTGCCTTTCTCCCCACCACTGCAGCCCACAATTAGCAGGCAAAATCTGCAGTACTGTGACCGCTGTCTAACGCTCTGGTTGTACTATTTGACTGTTTCTTATTCTTGCCAGTCTGTCTCGACCATCTGTCATTCGCCGTCTTACACTTCATTTGCAAATCACTCAAGCAGGTCTGTTCTCTGTATACATTCAAATAGCTCCAAGAAGCTACAGCCTCTAAGACTGGAGTCTCTTTGTACAGTAAAGATACATCAAAGACAACAGTATGTTATCTCCAGTTGAGCAACTGAATGGAGTCTGTAGCAAACCTACATAAACCTTTTTACAAGGGCATGTAGTGACAGGACGAGGAGGAACGGTTTGAAACTGAGAGAGGGGAGATTTAGATTAGATATTAGGAAGAAATTCTTTCCTGTGAGGGTGGTGAGACACTGGCACAGGTTGCCCAGAGAAGTTGTGGATGCCCCCTCCCTGGCAGTGTTCAAGGCCAGGTTGGATGGGGCTTTGAGTAACCTGGTCTAGTGGAAGGTGTCCCTGCCCGTGGCAGGGGGGTTGGAACTAGATGATCTTTAAGGTCCCTTCCAACCCAAACCATTCTGTGATTGTATAACTCTATATTGTCACTGTAACACCTGCTTCAGCATTGTCCTACAAAAAAACTGAAGATGCTTTCCAGTTTGAATAAACTTCAGTGAAAAAAGATGTGCTTGAAATATTTTTACAGTTAGAGAGGTTGTTTTGTCCCCCATCAGAGGCCACAGTCTTTAGAGGACTCCAGGATCCCAAGCTGCACAGATGCTCAAATATCAAAGAAATGCCATACAGTGGTCTACCTGCCTAATTAAAAAAAATTCAACAGCATATTTTCATTTCCTATATATACCACCAATGCTTAATTAGCCTCTAGAACTTTATAGTGTTGTAGTGCCTTGTGAAATCAAGAATTAAAATTGAGCTTGTGTAGGCCAGAAGAGAGGTTTTGGGTGGACCTGGTAAGCAGCTTCCCAGCACTCACGAAGGGGTTACTGAGATGACAGACCCGGGCTCTGTATCAGGTACATAAGGGCAGAAAAAGAAGCAATGGTTTCTATCTGCCTCGACAGCTGCTAGTACTGTCCACTACCAGACAGGGTACGGACAAGGGAATTTCAGTCTTATAATTGTTTTATTAAGCAGATGGAAGAAACCCCAGGGTGAAAAAGCAAATATTCCTGACCAAACTGCTCCCATGTCATTTTTCAACGAACTGGATAATTTCCAGTTGGCACAGATTTTGTTTAGAAACAAGAATTGGAAAGTAGACTAATCCTATCTTACAGCTAAAAACAGCACCGCTCTTCATCAAAATCATTTTCATCTCCTGATGTGAAAAATATATCAGTAACAGCATGATATTAAAAAGATACTGGACTGGCATTATGAAACTGAAGCCATTTTTCATAGAAGCTTGTATCCAGAGCAATCAGTACGAAGGCAGCAAGCCCAGTGATGGCAAGCAGAGCGGTAACCAAATGTGGATTTTATTCTTTTTATGAACAAGTCGTTTTAAAAACAAGTAGGTCATACAAAAATAGTTAGTATCCTGCAGAGTCCAGTTTCTTGCCCTGTGGCACTGTTTCACACTGTCTCTGCATCAAAGAAAGGTACGTGCTCTGCAAATGCCATTATGTAAGTCCATAATGTGTGTATCTGCAGAGCTGGAGACAAACGGGTAGACTTGAGGAACCTGAAGTCAATGACATTTTCAAACCGCTAAAGTTTGGTGCAACTAGATTCTAAGTGACATGACAAGATGTAGGACTACCAATTGCAGGGGAACTAGTCAGTCAAAATAAAGGGAAGCAACCTGTTGACTGCTGAGTTACATCTTCAAATGTCAGAAGGTCTCCCAGACCACTCAGCCTGATGTATGGACTATACCTGCATCCAGCTGTGAATCACTACGCTGCAGGAGTGTCAGTTGTAGCCATAAGAATAGAATTTTCACTTTTCAATTTCAATTGAAATTGAAAACTGTGTACTTAATCAGTATGGGATACTAATATTTAATTAAGAAGGACAAATTATCAACTAAAAGTGAACAGGTTCATCCTACAAGTCCCTCAGTGCAGTCCACAGACTCTCTGAAGGAGTATTCAAATCAGAAATACAGTAGATCTGGACTTCCTACATATAAACCTCAAAAATTGATGGAAAACATTTAGGGGAGAATAAATCCAAAGAGATTGAAAGCAAGGGTACCCTCCTATAGATAAGTGGTCTCAAAATAGAGTGGTTAAATATATACCAATCTGCAGCTATTATCAACCTCATACGTTATTTTACACAGACATGTACATTCCTATTAATTACCATTTTACCATTCATATACTGATTACTTATTCCCAAAGTAAATTATAGAATCACAGAATGGTTTGGCTTGGAAGGGACCTTAAAGATCATCTAGTTCCAACCCCCCTGCCATGGGCAGGGACACCTTCCACCAGACCAGGTTGCTCAAAGCCCCATCCAAGCTGGCCTTGAACACCTCCAGGGAAGGGGCAGCCATGGCTTGGAAGTGTCCAAGGCCAGGTCGGATGGGGCTTATTCTCCTCATCCAAGACATTTTAAACCTTTTCTTTATAAAATTCTTAAAGTCCATCTGTTCTGCTTCTGTTTCACTATAAAATTATAGAACTGTATAAAATAGTTAAAGCTTAAGCAGAAATTTTAGCAAACACCGAGCCAATGACATTCAAAAGTATTCTGTATTGTTTTCTAGGACACAGGATGCATTGAGTGATCTCCTGTTTCGGGACTGCTACTGTATGCCAAGCAAATGTTTTTATTCAGCAATACTTAGTGGCACCGAGCTCTTTCCCCTACCCTGGGATACATCACTACTTTGGGAGTTAATATGGTGGGAGGGGAGCTTAAATCACTACAGTTCTTCAACAGTTTCAGTCTAGTTATCTGCTACAATAGCAAGAAATAGATATCTAAACATCTTTCCTCTTTATTCATTTATTTAAAAAATTCAGACAAAAATGCATGAAATTCTCAAACCTCTAAAACTTCAAGTATGCCAATAATTTACTTCTAACACAAGCAGCATACTTATTAATGTTCTGGCCCAGCATTTGGCTTTGCTCCCAGCTGTCATGATTAATAAGAATTTTTTTTAGTTCAACGATTCTCAGATTATGGTTCAAGGACTAGCAGTAGCCTGCAGAAAGCTGGCTGGTCGCAAAGTCCTGGAATTCCTCTAATATAATCAGCTGTTTCTAAAGATAAAGGTACTACCTTTCACACTTCAGTGGTTTTCTTCTTAGGATCTGTAAACAAGATAGCAACATGAAATTCTCATTTTTAGACAAAAAAAAATGTGCATCTGAAAAGTCTAACCAGCCTGAAGAGACAAACAGCGCACCTACAACAGCAAGCTTACTCACACTGACCGGTAGCTACATTAGCACAGAACTCAAAATAATAAACTCAGTGGTGCCCAGTGACAGGACAAGGGGCAACGGGCACAAAATGAAACATGGGAAGTTCCATCTCAATATGAGGAAAAACTTCTTTCCTTTGAGGGTGACAGAGCCCTGGAACAGGCTGCCCAGGGAGAGGGGGGAGTCTCCTTCTCTGGAGATATTCAAAACCTGCCTGGACATGACCCTGTACAATGTGCTTTGGGTGAACCTGCTTTGGCAGGGGGTTGGACTAGATGATCTCCAGAGGTCCCTTCCAACCCCAACCATTCTGTGATTCTGTGAAACTGCCACTCAACAGAATTAATGAGCATGAGAACACCACAATGCTATCCACAACTGAAGAGCTTTCCGTCAGTTGACAACAGAGTCAGAAAGTACCTACCTTTTGCAAACCACTATCCAAGCACCAAGTAGAACTAGACTTTTACCCACAATGCCAGGCTCTGTAACATCTTCAAGAAGCAGAACAACCCCCCACCACCACTAACTAGCTATAACAGAAGAGTCTAAGAGCAGTAATGCCGCCATCGGAAGGGCTGCCACCCCCGTTGCTGCTCAGCTTCTAATGTTCTTGCAGCTTCGCCACATTCTCTCCAGTTGTCTGCATTTGCTTTAGAGCGCGCTGAAAACCAGACATGGTAGCCCAGCATCAATGTACCAAAGACAGAGAAAAAGTGAGATGCACTGTCTTGGGTACATCCAGAAATTAACATGCAGGGAATCATATCCTGGGCTGCATAAAAGGAAGGGTGGCCTGCAAGTGATTCTCCCACTCTGCTCCGCTCTCATGAGACCCCACATGCAGTGCTGCGTCCAGCTCTGGGGTCCTCAGCACAGAAAAGACATGGGCCTGTTGGAGCGAGTCCAGAGGAGGGCCACGAAGATGATCAGAGGGCTGAAGCACCTCTCCTATGAAGACAGGCTGAGAGAGTTGGGGCTCTTCAGACTGGAGAAAAGAAGCCTCCAGGGAGACCTTCTAGCAGCCTTTCAACACTTAAAGGCGGCTAACAAGAAAGATGGGGACAGAGTTTTCTACCAGAGCCTGTAGTGACAGGACAATGGTTTTAAACTGAAAGAGGGTAATTTAGATTAGATGTAAGGAAGAAATTGTTTCTTGTGAGGGTGGTGAGACACTGGAACAGGTTTCCCAGAGAAGCTGTGGATGCCCCCTCCCTGGCAGTGTTCAAGGCCAGACTGGATGAGGCTTTGAGCAACCTGGTCTAGTGGAATGTGTCCCTGCCTGTGGCAGGCGGGTTGGAACAACATGATATTTGAAGGTCTCTTCCAACGCAAACCATTCTGTGATTCTACGTTTGTTTTGATTACAAAAGCATGATACTGCTATTACTCATTGCAATACACTAGAACTCAAGAGATTTGCATGATATGACTGTTTAGACACATGAATTTCTTTATACAGTTGTGATTTTAATTTCTTTTCAGGTGTACTCCTTTGCACTGAATTTCATCCTGTTGCTTACTTAAAGGTTGTTCAGAATTTTGACCCTGCCCCACCAGCACGGTGTCATCCACACAGTTTTTAAAGGTTTTTCTCTGTTGACTAGTGTCATTAATCTCAACCTGGTTCCAAGAAGAAACATGTGAGTTTATCTACTTAAATGCCTTCATTGTTTGAGAATGAACCAGTTTTGTTTTAGACAGTTTTTAAACAACTATGCACTCACCTTATGGAAATTAATATTTAGACTGTAGATTACTTATGAAAATTACTTGAACAGCATGAAAGCTTTAGTCAAAATATCTACCTTCCACATCTCCTTTATCCCACTTATCCAGTTGCCTTGTCAAACAAAGAAGGCATATTGATTTGACATGATTTGCTCTAGACAACCCAGTCTAATTACTTCCGAAGTACTTACAAACTTAATTCCAAAATTCAAGTTAAGATAAAAATATCAGTAATTATCCAGGCCTTTTCAACACAAATGCTGTTTCTTTCCCTCTCCCATCCTCAGCAGTCTCCCTGTAACCTAGGAATTCTCAAAGATAATTTCAAATTGTAGAAAGATTATTTCAACTACATCCTAAAGTATTCTTTGGTAGATTTTATCAGGTCCTGTACACTTGAATAACTGTCTTACCTCTGTGTTTTTAGCAGTTTTTCTGTGCTCTGGCCACAGCTCTACTAGAGTTGGGTTTTTCTATTAATTTAGCTGATTAACTGTCAAGCACTTTATATAACACACATGAAATCAGTCATACCGTAACCCTCCCCACATTGTTTGTTATGTATGTACCTTGCTGTTAATGGATTTGCACAGTGTTTGCCTCTTTTTATGCATCACAAGACTTTCCTTGTTCTTATTTAAATCCTCTGCTAATTGAAATTCATTTTGTGATTTTGCAGACTTGATTTTCATTTTATATATACATCCTTAAACTGCTGTAAAGCAAAAGGAGTATCTGATCTAGCCCTAACAGTCTCTTAATGTACGTCCCATCTGTCCTTTGCATCAGGACAGATAATCTCCATTATGCATTCAAAAGTGCCTCCTTAACTGCTAATTCCCACGCGCTTCTCAGTCTCTCAGATAATCTTCTTAGGAGACACTATTTACCAGCTCTATAAGGTTGCTGAAAATGACTTTTTAAAAAAACCATTTTCCTTATCCATCTGATCTCAGACTTTCTTATTTCAAAAGCTGACTTCAAAATAATTTTCACCAAAAGTACTTGCCATTATTAATTTCTTCCTTAATTGCTAAGATGAAAATCTAAAATCGAATACAAATTACCTACTGCCAGTTGCTGTAAGAAGTGTACCCAAAACATTTTCATAATTTCATGTATGACGTCTTAGTGTATCACTTACTGTTTGGACACTTCCAACAATTTAGAAAGTATTGTTATTTATTTCTAATATCTTCTACCACACTGGACAAAAACAACAAGGGAAAACACACAATTCCTTCTTGCATTCCAGAAGGATGAAGCAGAAAGGAAGACAGAGAAGGTAGGAATAAGATATATTAAAAGAGAATAGATTTTTTTTTTTTTGTAGGGTTTACAAAATCTATTCTGTCCCATGCGTGCATATGTAGCTTAGTCTAGCCGCATTCAATCATTTAATTCCTTGTAAGCCATCTAACAGCAAAAAGTTTTGAGGAGGGAATTGAAAGGAGAGTGGCAGCTGCCCAGAGGAACAGTTCACAAAGGGATTTTGTTACCTGGAGGTGGAATGGAAGCCTGGGGAAGATGCTTTCAGGAAAGTAGAAAGCTGTCAAGGTTAATTTACCTAAGGTTTCAATGATGCTAACACCTGCTTGGTGAAAGCTTTATCACAAAGTCCTCCTTATTTTGACCATCGCCAGATATCACAGAACCACAGAATGGTTGGGCTTGGAAAGGACCTCTGGAGATCATCTACTCCAACCCCCTGCCAAAGCAGGTTCACCCAGAGCACCTTGCACAGGGTCACGTCCGGGGGGATTTGGATATCTCCAGAGAAGGAGACTCCACACCCTCCCTGGGCAGCCTGTTCCAGTGCTCTGTCACCTGGCTATTTCCAGCATCTTGTGTCAGCTTCTGCTTTTTAAGTCCTTAAATTGTTCCACTACACCATGAGGCGTCAAAGTCGTCTATTCTCACCTTGGTCTCCCATTGGTTATTCTTGTTTTCATCAATTCTCCCTCCATCCTAACTTCTCTGTTGCTGTCACCCACTCAGCCAGAAGGCCTGCCACAACCTACCTCCCTGCCCCAGCCTCCACAATAGTTTTTCTCTGTTCTTGGTCTTGCACCACAGAGGCACTTCTGCTGGGGAAAAAAAAACCACAAACCCCTATGATCATACTGACTCCCCTCCTCTGAAACCCTGTGCTTCCCTTTCCTCATTTCAGCCACCGTTTTGAATAACCAACTGCTTTCCTCCTCCCTCAGGTTAAAACCACAGCTCAGAGGACTTCCACCTACAACCTGCTCCTTAAAGATACTTGCTTCTCTTAAATAAATGTTCCTCTCTGAGGAAGAAAGGCTATTTCTGATGGTGGGTTGGTTTTGTTTGGGGTTTTTTTGCTGGTGTTTGGTTGGTTGGTTCGTTGATTTCTTTCATCAGCACTAGCAAATAAAATAATAATCCCCCAAACAAACCAAAACAAACCCTAAAACCCCCAAAAACCAAACAAAAGGACCCATACCAAACCAACAGCTACAGAGAAGTGTTAGTCAAAACAAATCTCCCAGTGTAGTTCTAATTACTTAAGACAATGAAAAAGTTTTTATTGTTATTGTTTTTCTCTGAGAAATATGGAAAAGTAACCAAAACTGAATGAACTTTGTCACCAGGCAAGAGAATACACAGCAAAGGATGATGAAACTTGAGGTTGGTAAACTTGGAGTAAGACTTCTACAGCAAATGAAACAATCTTCTTCTTATCTCCTCCATAAATGGAATTTCACTTCTTGAGAGGATTAGCAGTTCTTTTACCATAATTTGTTCACCTGCCTGCACAGCAGCACATCTGACCTACACGACTAAAAGGACTAATGCGATTTGTGCAAGGTTACCGCTTCTCTGGCCATGACATGGATATAACACAGCAGAATTCACGTTGCATGATTCAGCTGCCTGAACAGCTCCACCTTTTATGGCCAACTGATCAAGATTACTCACTGCAATATACGAAGCAGACAGATACTTCCACAAGTGACTAATTGAGCTGAAGAAATTACAGTGTACAGCTGCCTGCTGATACCGCTCTGAGCACAACAGATTCATTGTGTTTCTCAGCTCAGTGACTATTTTTTCAACAGACAGGACTATCTGGTGATTCAAAACTGGAGGCTCTTCCATGCTGCAGTACATTTCTCCTGCTAAATATGAAGCCATCCTGAAAGATTAAGTCCATTTCTCCATCCAGATGCTGCTAGAATTTCAGGCAGATTCTGAAAGGCAGCAAGTTTGGGCTAATTAAAAAACAAACACAAAACAGCTAGTACTAAGCAAAGCTCCTTGCTCTCTGGGAAGCATCTAGAGCTCAAACAGCATTCGAAATTGAACATCTACAGAACCGGATTATTAAAAACAAGGATTATTAATTACACCAGGTTCGGTACATTCCTATCCAGTTTCCTAATCAGAAAATTTATTTCCTGGTTCCTTAGTTTTCCATCTTCAAATGAGAATACTTGGAACTTTTTATCTATAATGCCACTTTGAAATTTTTCAGCAACCCCAGGAGTGCAGAAGAGAGACACATGCTGCCATGGAGATGTAAGCAGCAGCCCACAGCTGCTGCAGCACCCAGCTCCTCCCAGGCCCATCTACCTGGCTTCCTGTTGTGCAGTTTGCTGTGCAGACATCCTTCAAGGACAACTCCATCAGAGTTGCTTGATTCAGCACCGACAGAAATTTCAAATGGGGCAGTTAAATGCATCACAAGAACACTGATGTGAGAAGGTGATCTGTGCTTTCAGGAATGAACAAGAACAAAGCAGAAATCAACCTGAATTCTAGATGGAAAGCATACGCCGGAGCCAAACTTGATGGCTGCATGTGCATTGAGAAGCGTTATCAATGAGGAAAAGGGAAGAAGTCTACTATTTGGCCAGAAAAAATAAAATGTATATCCTACACTGCAATCAGTGCAGAGGGCAGCTCAGCTGTCATGCCTCAGGCTTGCAGCAATTGAGGCTTATCTGTATGATCTAGCTTTGCCAGGGGAGGTTCAGGTTGGACATTAGGAAGAATTTATTTTCAGAAAGGGTTATTAGACATTGGAATGGGCTGCCCAGGGAGGTGGTGGAGTCACCATCTCTGGATGTGTTTAAGAAAAGACTGGACATGGCACTTAGTGCCATGGTCTAGTTGACATGGTGGTGTCAGGGCAACGGTTGCACTCGATGATCCCTGAGTCTCTTCCAGCCTGGTTGATTCTGTGATTCTGTGATCTACACCAAACCAAAGAGTCAAGACTCCACAATAGGAAGTCAATAAATACATCTACTTCAAGGAGAGTTAGACTGTACAGCCTCAGAACTTTCCCATGGGGAAAATTTTAATTCTGTTGGTATTTCGAGGGAGAAGGTGCTTATTGACACTTAGCCATATGAATGGGGGAAATTCTCAGGAAAAGCCCATGCACACAGTCCTGGCACCACTATAAATATGTAGATGGAAAACACAAAATCCTGCAGCAACTGAGTCCTGACTAGAGGCTTAGTTTGGCCAGTTTCTGGACCTTGGCAGCTTGTGTGTTAGCCAAGTGTCTGATAAACTGCGGCACTCTTCTTGTTCAGCATCTCTTCACCGAGGAAGAATTCACTGCTTGAGACCACACTGTCACAAAATCACAGAATCAATCAGGTTGGAAGAGACCTCTGGGATCATGGGGTCCAACCGTTGCCCTGACACCACCATGTCAACTAGACCATGGCACTAAGTGCCATGTCCAGTCTTTTCTTAAACACATCCAGAGATGGTGACTCCACCACCTCCCTGGGCAGCCCATTCCAATGTCTAATGGCCCTTTCTGAAAAGAAATGCTTCCTAATGTCCAACCTGAACCTCCCCTGGTGAATCTTGAGGCTGTGTCCTCTTGTCCTATCACTAGTTGCCTGGGAGAAGAGGCCGACTCCCAACCTGTCATGGTTGTTTGCATCCTAGCATGCCATTAGATAATATCTTCCAAAGCAAATATGCTGTTCAGCACATGAATGATCAAAACTAAGTAGATTATTTAACACCTTTGGTAGAATCACCCCTAGAAAAAATTAAAGGAAGAACTGTCCAACCATAAAGCATATCCATTAGTCTACGTGCAAATAAATTTTTAAAAGGGATACATGCAACAAGGTTGGTGCAGACCTCTGCCTCAAAACCGGCAGCTTCTCTCAATATCAAAGCTTCGATCGTGCTAAGCAGCAGCAAACAGTATCAGTAAAGCTTGATACAAAACAGTGCACATACATAGTACCTTCAGAGAAGAATGAGACTAGATCACTATAGACCTGAAAACAATGGCCCTTGAAAAACTTTTTTGAGAATAACAGAAAGAATTTGGGTACTTCACCTCTCTAGGTTCTTCTGGGATTTCTAAGCAAAGTCATTATTTAATGAAAAATCAGCATCTCACCTGCACCTGTATTAGAAGTACCTCAATCTATAGCTGTACTGATTAAGTCTTCAAATCTGCTAAAGAAAATCATCATCACTTCATTGTTCCTCACACAGGCTGGGCCATTTATCAGTATAATTGCAAGGTCCATCTTACCTCATTACCTAATATACTAGCAGCACATACTAGCTGTTATTTATTTTCTTTTGACCACAAACTGCTCATTGTCTGATTATCCTCATGAAAAGGAAATATCTCTATGTGAATTCCAACAGAAAGGAGGATCAAAAGGAATACAAAAACCTCTGACTTGTTCTGCTGTTCACTCTCTTAATATCAAAAGAGTGAAGAATGATAAGCAGAAAGCGTGTCATGTTCATAGGTGCATAAGCACCTGCAGCTGCCACTGACCCCCAGTGTAACAGCTTGACTTCCTCCGAGACAAGCAAAAAGCAAATACAAATAAACTTCAGTTGCCTTCACATGGGGGCTGTTGGAAGGACAAAGGCAAAGCCTAAACTGTTTTTGTAACACAGGTTACTGGCAGCGCCTCAGTCTGCAGTAGCACGGAGTGGGTGAGCCCCAGGTTTGCTGGCTCAGAGTCTCTCGGCGCTGACACTGAAGCCATGCAGCAGGGTCAACGTGCTGGAAACAGCACTACAGCTTCTGGGACCTTTTGAAGAACAGAGAGCATAGGGCTACCATTAAACTAAAAGTGGAAAGTATCTCTCTGGAGGCGTATCTTCTTATTTAGGTACTAAATATTTCTGTTGCTTTTGAAATTTTTTCATATTTACAACATAGCAACTAGTGCTTTATATAAAAAAGAAGATATTACAAACCTCCTAAAACAAAGATGACATCTTTTATCTTTCTAACTCCCTTATTTTACACCAGTTGTATCAGTACTACAGCTTCTTGAACACTGTAGAAAAAGAGGTTGCACTTTTCTCTCCAAACCAAACAGTCCTATTTTAAAAGTCTTGCTACGGACACAATAAATGAGCAAGAACGCTCTTCCTCTTTGTTACTTACTCTAGATGAAGACAGACAGTAAGCAGAGATCAAAACACGTGTGTATCTATTTCTCAAGCAGAACTATTGGATCTTGAAGATTTCACAGGTGCAAAATTATTTGCAAACAGAAAGAACTATCAGATACAGAAAATGCTAACAGAAGAAGTTATAAAGCAGTCCTTTCAAGCCATCAGGGTATTTTTGGCAGTCATGCTGTTGTTTGGTTTCCTCCTTGTAGCCCCAGTCTGTGGAGTCTTATGACTGTGCAATAGTCTCTCTTCTGACAAATCAAGCTCATGTGGCTAAGGAGAATTTGAAAAAAGAAACCCTGAAACTCTCCCAACAAGTCGTGATTTCTGCCATTGGGCAGCTGGCAGTAATCAGAGGAGCAGTGACTCTCCTTCCTTTTTCTACAGCTTTCTTCACTAGACTCTAATCTTGGAGCACTTAAACTTTACACCTCAGAACATCTCTGTGAATGAGCCACTTTTACAAACAGAGAATTGAGAGCAAAAAACACAAGAACCTAATATGCTTTTGCCCTCTAGACCCCAGAAGTTCAGATATAATGTTAGACTACTAAACCTCTCAAAGGCAACTGCAGGGCAATGACTGATCTCCAAACAACCCATCCCAAACAACTAGTAGTAGCAGTGTGCTCACTGGAGTATTTGAACTGAAAAAGGAGTTTACAGATTGACAGAGATCCTGCTCCAATGGGGATTAATCCCCCAAAGCAATACGGTCAAAAGAGTGAAACTATTTCTACTATTTCCCTTTGCTGCCTGGCTCGTGTCCACACCGTTTTTGTCCCTGCATTAAGATAGTGTTCCTATTCACATTACTTCACTGTCTTCAGATACAAATTCAGTCGGTCTGGATCATTAGTATTTCTCCTGTGCTACAGCAGTGGTCCCAATCATACCTTGTTGCCCAGAGGAACGGTGCATGTGAACATAATTAAAGAGAGAACAAGGAGAATTAATAATGTAAGAATATCTTGCTTAGAGTAAGAAGTATGAGTTTAAATTCTCTTCCACTGTTTCAGTGATGGCTGGAATTTCCCTATTAGAAATAAACAAGATGTTCGCTAACTAATTGCTTATGTAACAAACGTCATTACACAAAATTATTATCTAGAGGCACCGGAAGAAGAATTTTAATTATCCAGGTAAACTTCAAGGCAGAACTGTACTTCGTGATTTCTATGGTTGTCTTCTCAAGTTTCCCAATTTCATAGAATCACAGAATGGTTTGGGTTGGGAGGGACCTTAAAGATCATCTAGTTCCAACCACCCCGCCATGGGCAGGGACACCTTTCCTCTAGACCAGGTTGCTCAAATCCTTATCCAACCTGGCCTTGAACACTGCCAGGGAGGGGGCAGCCACAGCTTCTCTGGGCAACCTGTGCCACTGTCTCACCACCCTCACAGGAAAAAATTTCTTCCTAATATCTAATCTAAATCTCCCTTCTTGCAGTTTAAAACCATTCCCCCTCGTCCTGTCACTACTTGCCCTTGTAAAAAGTCCCTCTCCCTCTTTCCTGTAGCCCCTTCAGGTACTGGAAGGCTGCTAGAAGGTCTCACTGGAGCCTTCTCTTCTCCAGGCTGAACAGCCCCAACTCTCTCAGCCTGTCTCCAGAGCAGAGGTGCTCCAGCCCTCTGAGCATCTTCGTGGACTCCTCTGGACTCACTCCAACAGCTCCATGTCCTTCTTCTGTTGGGAGCCCCAGAGCTGAACTCAGCACTGCAGGTGGGGTCTCAGGACAGTGGAGCAGAGTAGAGGGGCAGAATCCCCTCCCTCAACCTGCTGGCCACGCTGCTTTTGATGCAGCCCAGGATACGATTGGCCTTCTGCCCTGCAAGCGCACATTGCCGGCTCATGTTGAGCTTCTTGTCAACCATCACCCCCAAGTCCTTCTCCTCAGGGCTGCTCTCAATCCACTCTCTGCCCAGCCTGTATTTGTGCTTGGGATTGCCCTGACCCACATGCAGGACCTTGCACTTGGCCTTGTTGAACTTCATGTGGTTTAATTTCTGATATACAAGCACGGTTTACTTAGTAGTATCTTCATTAGCCTGACCCAGTTTTTGGATTATAGAAGACAACTCAAAGCAGCAGCTCACCAAAACCAAAAGGCCTGTTGGATGGGTTCATGGATGGTAAACCAATGGTGTCAGTGCTGTGGGCCAGCTGCCAGCTTCAGGGCATCCATACAAGTCTCTGTTTGTTGAAAGGATGAGCCGCTCCAAACGCTGAAACTAAAAAGCTTTGCCTTCAGTACTAAGTAATCGCTCTCCTGTTCCAGAGGCCAAATGAAAAAAAGAGTATTTCCGAGCCTGTCTGCCAGATGCTAAGAGCATAATGCCTACAGAATAAGGTCACTTCCATAGGTGGAAAAGCAGCAATAAGCTAAGCAGCTCTCTCCACTCCAAGCCCTGTGTCCAGTAGCAGCCTTCTCCTCCCTGTAAGAACACCCCAGCACCAAAGGGCCATTGCTCTGGAGGAGTGACAACTTCAGGAGGCATCATTGCCACCTGCTGCGAGAGCTCCTGCTCTACAGCCCCAACCCATACCAAACTCTTCCACTGCAGGGCTGGCAAACAGGGCAGCTCCTGTCCACCCCTCTCCTCAGCCCGCTGCCTGCAGGCAGCCTCCCGGTGCATCCAACCCACATGCCGCAAGCGGGACGACAGCTCAGTACAGCCAGCATCTTCCTCCAAAGCCTCACCTCAGTTCTAACCCTAAATCAGGATACAGTAAGCTATGCTGCAAACATATCCTACAACACAATCCTTGCTGACATTAGGGAACTGCTTCTCCAGGACTAATAGCTCATTTTAACAAATCTCATCAAGCACCACACGTATCGTGAAACCTTTAATATATTTGTTCTACCACTGAAGGAACATTCCCTTCACACAGCCAGAAGGTTCCGTACAAAAACCTTAGTCCTATGTGAAGAGCTCCACAGCAGAAGAAAATTGAAAGGACAATAGCCTAGACTTGGGTTTTCAATACTACTTGTGCCTTCCAGTTGACCTGAAGAAGAGCTGGGCGGAGAGGTGCACACAGGAGAGCTGGGGAGGGGGAGAAGGAGAAGGCAGGATTTCTGTGCTTGCTTTTGCTCTTTTACTTCAACTTCCACACCCATCTCTTCTCAGAAAGAGCCTCCTTCCTTTTGAACCTTAAAGCTTGATGCTCCCGTCATCCTATCAAAGTCGACAGAAACATTTTTATGTTGACAGTGACCATACTGTCAACAAAAACAACCCACCTTGAAGTGAACTCCTTTTGCAGACAAAAAAAATTTATTTTTTTTTTTTTTCTGCAATTCTTCTGACGTGTGCAAAGTGCAGGTCTCTCCACCTTTAAAACATCAGTAGCGCTGAAACTTCCACAAAGAGGATGCCTACACTGCAGCCTGCCATCCAGAGGGACCTTGACAGGCTTGAGAGCTGGGCCTGTGCAAACCGCATGAAGTTCAACAAGGCCAAGTGCAAGGTCCTGCATGTGGGTCAGGGCAATCCCAAGGACAAATATAGGCTGGGCGGAGAATGGATTGAGAGCAGCCCTGAGGAGAAGGACTTGGGGGTGATGGTTGACAAGAAGCTCAACATGAGCCGGCAATGTGCACTTGCAGGGCAGAAGGCCAACCGTATCCTGGGCTGCATCAAAAGCAGCGTGGCCAGCAGGTCGAGGGAGGGGATTCTGCCCCTCTACTCTGCTCTCGTGAGACCCCACCTGGAGTACTGCGTTCAGCTCTGGGGTCCCCAACAACAGAAGAAGGACATGGAGCTGTTGGAGCGAGTCCAGAGGAGTCCACGAAGATGATCAGAGGGCTGGAGCACCTCTCCTATGAACACAGGCTGAGAGAGTTGGGGCTGTTCAGCCTGGAGAAGAGAAGGCTCTGGGGAGACCTTCTAGCAGCCTTCCAGTACCTGAAGGGGGCCTACAGGAAAGCTGGAGAGGGGCTTTTTACAAGGGCATGGAGTGACAGGACGAGGGGGGACGGTTTTAAACTGCAAGAAGGGAGATTTAGATTAGATATTAGGAAGAAATTCTTTCCTGTGAGGGTGGTGAGACAGTGGCACAGGTTGCCCAGAGAAGCTGTGGCTGCCCCCTCCCTGGCAGTGTTTAAGGCCAGGTTGGATGGGGCTTTGAGCAACCTGGTCTAGTGGAAGGTGTCCCTGCCCATGGCAGGGGGGTTGGAACTAGATGATGTTTAAGGTCCCTCCCAACCCAAACCGTTCTGTGATTCTATGCAGAGAGATACTGGGATCAGCGCAGAGCTAGCTAGGCTTGAGCACTGGAAGCAGCCCAGCTGTGGCAGCGCTGCACACATCCTCCGACAACCAAATTTGTTGATAACTAAGTGAAAATTAGTCTGCAGTGAGCTGTGGGTCACTGAGGACAGGCTGCTGCTAGCATCTGAGCCAGACAACTTCAAAGCAGACTTGCCGTTTCTAAGCTGCACTGCAGTCTGCAGTGCAGTCTCCATTGTAAATATACCCAAAGTCTTTGCAGTCCAAATTTTAATTCAGTCATCAGGAAGAAAAAAAACAAAACAAAACAAAACAAACCAGGCAGTTTTAATCAAAGCAAAGTACAGAAAGTCCAAGTAAAATGAAAGGGATTACAATTCCTGTAATGTCTCTGTAACCCTTTTGTTCTATTTTATCCCATGTTCCTGGGCCACACTTTCCAGATGCTGCAGTTTAAATCAGGCTAAATTAAGTCTTACCAAAGTCAATGGAAAGATTTCTGCTGATTTTATGGAAGCCAAAATTTTGCTTGTTCATTGCTACTGTCATATGAATAAGGATACAAGAAGATCACTACAACTTTAATTTCTTGCATAGTTTTATGCTGAACATGGACCAGACACTAAAATATAGTTGCTCCAGGTACAAATCCATATCAATGCAGGTGTAATTCCCGTTTTTTTTAAAAAAAATATTTTCTTAAGTAAAAAAGAAAAACAAAGGAAGAGCAGATGAACATTGTATAACTTCTAAACACTACAGGAAACATGTCCCAGTGCAGGCAAGACTGCTCACCTGAACCATTCCTCTGAATTATTCCCTATTTCATCTCTAAATCCAGTATTAAACTGTTAAGAAAAAGCTTCTTAAATTAAGAAGAATCTCTTGCTGGCAACACAGAAGCATCTGTACAAAGTATACTTTATATCACCTGGTAACAAGCTAACAGGGAAATAAAAACCATAATTAACCTCTTGCAAATGAAAGTGGGTTTATTTCCAGATATTTCCACTGGCTTCAATGTTTGACTTGGAATTAAACAGAACAGAGGTTTAAAATCTGACCTCCGATTTGTAAATCCTTTTTTTCCCTGTTCCATTCTTTTAATACTAAGAACACAGCAATCAGATTAGAAACTAATGTTGTCTCTATCTTTGTCCTTTAAATAAACTGCTGAATATCACTGTGTTACACCTATGAGCTCTTTCAGATGATCTGTGAAAAGCACACTTAAAATTGCTCTTTCAGACTTAACTTGCAGTGATTTTCTTGCAGCAATATGAGAATAAATTAAAAGATAATTGATTTCAACAGTAAGCAATTACACACAATGATTTTTCTACAGCGGTTGTCTAATTAAGAGACCATAAGCCCAGCATATCAAGCCTTTGATTTAAGCATTGTGCTTTGAGACATTCATATGATATGCAAGATGTATAACTTTTTGTATTCTGTTATATTGCAGATGCACCAAAATACTTGCTACAAACTTTTAACCCTTCGCAAAAACATTATACTTGTACACATGATTTGGATCTGAAGAAAAGAAACGGCTACTGTTCAACTGAGGAAAAACATCTGAAGATTATCAACGTAAATAAATAACATTTATGGCAAGGCTGATATAAAAAGTGACACTGGACTAAAAAACGTCTCAACAAAATTAACAATGAATGATTTGTTATGAATATGAAACATGCATATGCACAGATGCCAGTTATATAACCCATTTCTTACATCATTAAAGAGTAAACACCAGCCTATTCTTTCAGCTTATCAGAACACAGTAAAAAGCAGGCACATTTCTCTCCCGTATTTCTCTCCCCTAATTAACAGATTTTTTTAACTGTGTGTCTTTTACTACCGCAGCAGAATCTCCCCTGCCTCCTTATTCTGAATTGCTACATACAAATGCCTATTGCTCCCAAAGGCTTTTCTAAGCAGCAGCTGTAACAAAAGAATTGTAGGTGCATACCTTAACCTCTTGGTTGGCAAAAACCTCCACATCAACCCCACAGGCAACCAGAGTGGAGACATCACAGTCCATGCTCCGGGCTGGCATCACCCCCTTTTGTACACAGAGTTAGGCAACCTCAGAGTAACAAATGATTGGAAGGAAAGAAAAGAAAAAACAACACCAAAATCTTCAATTCAGTATTGCAATTGAACAGTCCTCAAATTCTGTGTCAATGCTGACAACAACTGCAAGCTTCTGCCACGAGCTCTTTGCGCATAACTGAGCTGCTCCTCGCCTTCCCCCCAGCACCCACCAACTGAGCAGGCACGGCACAGTCCCAGCCCTATTCCATCTCTCACGGCAATGACATCACCGCAGACACTGACATAAGCGAAATCTATTTTTTCAACCCTTTTATCTCTAGGCAGCACAGTGGATCAAATTGAACATGATTATGTGCTAAATCTGAACTCGGACTAAATCAATTCAAAGCAGCGTTCGCTGGCTCCTGAGTCATAGCTGTTGTTTCAGCTGAGTGCTTGTGTTGGCAAAAAGGATCGCCTGACACCGAAAGCTCCACTCGGCGTAAATTAACCCAGCATTTAAAGCCACGAAGCTCAGGGTAATGTTCGTTACTTTATTATACTTTAGAATCTACAGCAGAGCACTAATTTTTTTTAAAAAAAAACAAAACCCAAACAACAAAACCCTCAGCATTCTGCTTTTAATAGCTCTAAGTCTTTTTTTTTTAATAAAGCACGCTATCTAACCGCACACACGAGATTAGAGAACATCTAGTCCTGTCATCAGGACTGATCAACACTCGATCCCAGTACTCAGACACACAAGTTGCACTGACTCATCTTCAGAAAGATCGGAGGCGTGTCTGTGTGTGATCTGGAAGTCAATACCCCTCCAAAGAACAGAACACGAAAATTTCCCTTGAAATTAGGACTTCACACTAGGCAACCTTTACACCATCTGTCCTTAGGGTCACTCCTTCACAAATGTCGCAGTATTCAACCGAAAGAAACAGATTTAAGTGAAGCGAAGATTTTTTACACCTGCTGACTCAGTGGTCTGGTTATTCTTTGCGAGTTTATTTTTTAATGATAGAAATAAAATGTCTACCAATTTGGGACTTCTAAAGTTGATCTTTATCCCAGACTTGCATCATGAATTTTCCTCTAATGTTTCATTCTTGTGATCCATAAACTACTTTTAATTGTTGCAGGCTTAGAGATGACATTTATGGGCAAGTCAGATTAAGAGGCAGAATTAAAATATTTAACTATTGATATAAAACTAGCAGCAGGACATAGCTCAACGTTAAGAGACTGTTCTGCTTAACTCCGCTTCATTGACAGCTATTGCAGCTCGCACGACGTTCTGGGATGCTGCACATGGTTTGCCACTGATACTTAAACTAGGCTGACTAAAACTCTCTCAGGCACATACGCTGAACCACGGTCAGTTTAGGCTGCAGACTACCATACTCTTAACGAAATTCAAAATGAAGACACCTGGGGAAAATGTATCAAGTTCTTTGCACCAAAACTGTGCATTCAGACACGTAAAAGCAGGAGCAGCTTCAGATTAGACTCAAGCCACCCACCTTCCTGTCTTGCTCTGCCAACACTGTAAAGTTGGTAAGCGCAGGGAATTCCAGATTAGCCGATGACAGAACAACCTCCGCTGAGAAATCCACCCTGATGGATACAGAGGTCAGATGCTGATACAGAAAAGCTGAGATCTCTTATCAAAACATTCTTTGCCCACTTTTTAACTTGCATTTACAGTCGCCCCCTCAGCAGTAATCACAAACTAAGATCCAGAACCAGGACAGAAACATACCCCAGCACTAAAGATTTTACAAACCAAGACTACACCGACCAACAGAAATGGATGGGGTAGTGCAAGGCAGCAAATGAACCAGTAAAGTTTATCATGATAATTATTTTGTACACCAGTCACTTAATCACTTCCTAAACCATAAGAAAGCACTTTTGAGAAAGAACTTGAAGTTAACATAACATTTTTGTGCATGTTTAGAGGAACTTTTATTCATCTATTTGAATATCACGTCTATGTGATATCACAGCAAAAAGCCATAACGATGCCCGACTGAAGTCCTGAGCAGGCAGGAATGGAAAACTCATGTCATCAGAAAACTGAGAAGTTAGTAAGTGGTTACCAAAGAGCTGGAAGGGAACAGTGAAAGCAAAGACGAGTCATGTATATCTGAGCCTAATGAAAGTTTTAGCAGTAGAGACCGACAGGACAAAAACCCATAACAAACGTTTGAAAAAGGAAAAGATCAAGAATTAGACGATGCTGGTCCCTAAGGTCTAGAAAGGCATCTGCAGGGAAAGTGATGCCTGGGCTAAGTGTGGTTTCATAGCAGTGACAGCAAAAAGATCTTACAACACAGAGCTACTGGATAGTTCCATAACAGTTTATTTCCTTTTCTCATTTTTAAAACTGTCACCTATCAATTTCAATAGCCCATCTCCTTAATCTTCTCATGAAAGCTGGTACACGGTGTGTGAGCTGACCTGTTCCACTCCATGATTATTCTTGCACTTCTACTATTCATCTCCTTTCAAAACAGAATCATTGCAATTTTTCCACTCCATCTCAGTAAGGAAACCTTACTGAGATCACAATTACTTTCATTTCTTGTTTCTTCTTGCCTATTCCTAAGCATAACCTATTTTTTCCCCTTAAAAACCACTCAGGCTCACTAGGGTATTTTAGTGAGCTCTTTACAGAGACAACCCAGTTGTTTCTGCTTCTCAAAAACAAAGATTATCTCACAGAAGAATTCTACAGAGCGTTTGAGTACTTCAACTTATATCTTTCAATATATATCATATTCTATTTGTTACTACTCACTTCTCATTTGAAATCAAGACATAATCCTATGTGAGATTTTTTTCAAGGGACTATACAATTCCTTATAGTCGCTTCTAATATTAATAAAAAAAATTTTTATCAGGTAATTTAAAATTGATTGATATTGACTGCTTTCTCCAGATCAGGAGACCTGTTTTTCAACCAAATTTAAAGAAAAATTCTTTCAATTTCTTTCAAAAAAATTCTTAACTCTGGCTCTAGATGGTCTTGCTAAATTCAATTCATCAAAATCCCAAGAAAAAATAAAGCCGTATTTCATGCATATTTTAAAGTATCATTTACTAAACAGAAATTGATATAGACACATTTGCACTTCAGCATACTCGAAGTACCCACTCTTTCAGTAGGTTCTCCAGATCACAAACTGCTACTAATCACAACTTTTGTACTAACACGTGCACAGCAAAGCTGCTCTCTTGTTGGCGGGTGCTAAGCCAGAGGATTTGTGGATCATTATATATATCTTAAAGCTTCACCTGAAAGTTAAAGGCTAGACAATATATGAAATATTAATACCGACTAATACAAGTAGATTTCTTTTTTCAAGTAAAACAGTTGGTTCTGAGGATCTGACACCACCAGTATACCTATTTCAAGAGGGATTATTTTAGGCTATCTCTAGTATGCCCTGTGGACTGGTACCCAGCAGCAGCACAGCAGCAGCAGTCCTGGAGGCATCCTCCGGTTCAGGTTCATCTGAAGGGAACCCACATGCAGAGTGCTCTGCAATGGGAGCCAAAGCACAGAAGGTAGAAGACCATTTCAGAACAAAATGACCTAAACTAGAATGCTAATGTAAGTGCATCCAAAAGTATTTAACTATTGCCGTCCCCTTCCAATTTTACAGTGGGCTTAAGGCCACGACCACTAATTCTGAGAATGGAGAGAAAGTAAAGAGTTTTGAATGGTCATTCAGAAGTTTCTCTATTTGTTTCAGGTTTTGTCCGTAGTAACAATTGTGCATGGAATTAAACAGGCACTATTCACTATGTGTGAATATTTCAGGGGAGTGAATTTAAGAGCAATTGAGACCCATTTGTATATCTAGGCTGAGTACAGAAATACCAAGTTTTTACAGCTATGTGTATAGCCATCAAAGAGGTTCTAGAACTCAGAATAATAGTAATGAAACATTACTCTGGTTGGTATTGTTCCTTCACAAGAACCAACACAATCCTGTAGCGTCACTAGACTCTCTGATGATTAACACTTCATGATCGTGTCTTACACTTGAATCAAAAACCCCTTCAAAAAGACGAAAAGTTTCCAAAATCAGAAGGAAAATAAGTCATGTTGTTCCAGCCAAGGACAATCTTGCGTTCTGGATTTGTACAGTGCCTGGGACAACACAGTCCTAGTCTACAACCTTTACTCTTGTGCGTGGAGGTTTTGTTTTTCTGCAGTGTTACCACAGTTATAGCTATGCCTCAGTTTGATACACATAAATAGTACCACAGATTTAAGACTTTTCAAGCCCAACAGTCAAGTCATTAAAACAACTTGTGCAAATTCCTGACCCTCCTTTTGCAAGCAAACTACTCCTGATTTAGCCTTAGGGAAACTTCGCTGTATCTGGACCTTACAGCAACATCAGCCACACTGTAACCAAAAATACCAGCTAATTTCAGAAGCAAGTGTGACATTTTTTGCTCCCTGGATGAAACTTGTGCTCATTATTACTAGTAATAGAGGGATTATTTCTGTAGCAGCTCTGCTTGCAGGTGCAAACCATATTGTTTACGGCGCTGTACAAATCCAGAACAATAAAAAGAAACTCTGCATCAGTTACCCTTCAGCGCTTGAATGGAACACCATAAATAGATTCCCGTTATGTCTGACTCAAATGTTTTTAAAGATGTGCATCTTTATTACATAGAATCACAGAATCAATCAGGTTGGAAGAGACCTCTGGGATCATTGAGTCCAACCATTGCCCTGACACCACCATGTCAACTAGACAATGGCACTAAGTGCCATGTCCAGTCTTTTCTTAAACACATCCAGAGATGGTGACTCCACCACCTCCCTGGGCAGCCCATTCCAATGTCTAATCACCCTTTCTGAGAAGAAATTCTTCCTAATGTCCAACCTGAACCTCCCCTGGTGAAGCTTGAGGCTGTGTCCTCTTGTCCTATCGCTAGTTGCCCGGGAGAAGAGGCCGACTCCCACTTCACTACAACCTCCCTTCAGGTAGTTGTAGACTGCAATAAGGTCACCTCGGAGCCTCCTCTTCTCCAGGCTAAACAACCCCAGCTTCCTCAGCCATTCCTCGTAGGTCAGACCCTCCAGACCCTTCACCAGCTTGGTCGCCCTCCCCTGGACTCGCTCCAACACCTCAACATCTTTCTTGAAGTGCGGGGTGTATTGATCTTGAAGTATTGGTCTTGTTCAACCTACTACACAAGTCAAAAGTATTTAAACTGAGCTCCCTTATATACCTGTCGCTAGGAACATACTTTTACAAATATAACCCTGTTTTTTAACAGAATTATAAAAGATAAATGCTTTTAAAAACCCATAGCAAATTAGTAATGTAAGAGACAGCCCTGAAAAAAAGCCTAGAAAAGAGACAGTTCTTTCAGTTTCTCTGCAGCAGAAGGTAAGAAAGGCCAACCAGATCCGTTCTTCAGGAGCAAATTTAGCTCCTTCAAAGAGGTCTTTCAGAAAGACATTAAAAGAAAGTGGAATACTGAAGACTGAGTAGGGTTCAGCTCAGCCACAGAAGAAAAAAGAACATACATAATTATTTTTTTCTTATGACAGTGAGCATTGACTTATGCTAAAGTAGATTGCCTCCAAAAGGATGGAAGTAATGGATAAATCCAGCCAGAGGAACACATCAGCAACACATCAGACCAGAGGAAACTGGGCCAAGAACTGGGAACTGAGGAGAGAAGTTATCCTCGTCTCTAGCTAGGCTGCAGTTTACACTCTGTATACATTGAAGGGTGAAAGGTTGGCACTTTCAGGACACAATTCAGAGAGAGATGTCTGAAGTTAAAGGAGATGTGAAAGCAAATGAGATAAAATACATTACCGGTGCTATGAGCTAGCATCACCATGCTATTCACTGTTACCTGGAAATAATATTCCCACTCTTAATTCCCAAACAGAATGGCCATCCCATGTAACTCTGTTAAATTATACCCCTTTTAACAATGTATACCCTTTTTAACAGACGAAAAAGCCTGATATTCCATTAATGTCCATTAGCAAACTTCTCCAAGAAGGAAGTCAACAATGAAACAAGAGTGTGTTAAGCCAGAGGAAGCCCATCTGCACTGAATTACTCTTTCCTGGGTTCTAAATTACTCTCAAAATTTCATGAATTTTCAGAGGCTATGGAACACAGCAATATCAAAGATATAAAATAAAGCATCTTTCAAACCCCCAAGGATGATAAATAGATGAATTATACATCAAATAAAATATCTTTTAGATAGAAAATTTAACTGGCATTCACAATAAATAAGGAAGAATGAACTACTCAACAGCTACAAACCCACTGATTTTTCCAAGATGAGTTTGACCCCCAAGCTAAAGTTTCTACAAATTCTAAATTTGCAACAATTGTGGCAAAAAAGGATTCTGATTCACCCCTTCTCATAACAAATAATCATTCCCATGCTTTGAAGATTTTTAAAGACACAGAATTGTGACCAGAGAAAAAAAAAAGAAAATTAAAGTTTAATTGAACTTAGCATAATCCTAAATCAATAAGTTCCTCATGCATGCAGAAACTCTAGAGCTTGGAAAATCCCTAGCTGAACCACGCCTTGGCTGGCCTTGATTTTTGGAGAGGTAACTTTTCTGTGTTATAAGTGATATTTTGCTTTTCTGTAGGTCATAACTTTCAGTTAGTCACACTTACAGATCTCAGAATCTGAGGGTCCAAGAGTCAGAAAATAAAAGAAATCATAAACATTATGAAGGATTTCTTCCTCCTTTAATAAAGATAATATCAAGCAACTCAAAGACCCACATATGATAATGTGAGAATACTTCAGTGACTGAATAAACGACGTCATTTAGCCAACATCACTTTGCTGTCTCATTTAGCTACATACAAGCTTCAACTCTGAGTCAGAATTGTTCAATTACTTTCACCGTGGCAGTATCATTCATAGTCCTTAGCTTCCAAGTATACACAGAGAAGTGTGAGGGGGTGGAAATCAGTGCATTTGTCTTCTGTCTGCTGGAAATGGTTACAAATCCTTCCCTGTGCCAGATCCATACCGGATAAGAACTGTTACGGTTCCAGACTGCAGAACCCTCTCTCATAAAATGAGCTGCCGCAGTTCAGAATTTCAGGACGTCCTTGATTCATTTGGTGAACAGATGACCGCCCCCAGAATATATAACACACACATGAATGCCTGATAACAGAAGAGGATCATGACCCTGCAGCGTAAGCTAAATTTATTTGCAGTCTATCTACAGAGTATCATAGATAAATTGCATAGGTTTCAGTTTTAAATTAAGAGAACTAAACATAGATCTCCACATCCTGGTATATACGTTGCCATTATAGATGACAGACTTGGGACTTAATTTCATTGTTTCAGCATGGATAGCTAGTGCAATGTGAGAGATGCCTTAAGGTATCCAAAACGTACACAGCGGGTTGACAAATGTGATAAAGGACCTCTGGAAGACCCTTCTCTTCTGAACCATCAGCCAGAGATCCTGAGAGATAAGATATTTAAATCAGCACTAAGCACCTGTATTTGGGCAACTGAATGCTGCTTGTTCAATACACTCAAGGGACTCCAGAGTGGGATTTTGCTGACCAGTCACTTGATACGTAGTTTAGGGGGGGGCCTGAACTGCATTCTAACCTCCACTGATTGCTAACTAGATTTCCAGCAACTACAGCAGAAACTTAAACATATAGTGCATATGTACATAGGTATAGGCAGATGTTAAAATTAAGTGTTGATCTTGAACTGAATCCTACATGTAATGTTACCTCTATGCCTCAATTTCTTCAGCGAAAGAGGAATGGTAATAGCTACTGTGCAGATGTATGGAAACATTAATGAGCATGTGTAAAACAGATTTCCCAGGCAAATTTCTAATCAATAGATTTGTGTTATCTTTAATTTTATAAAAGGCTGCAAAACAGGTGACACGCTTACATATATTTACTCCTGCAGTACTTGAAAACAGAATTAAAACTAGGTCATACATGGATTCTGTAAGAGACTGCCACACACACAGGATGACAGGCCAATGCTCTGAGAGCTGCAAGAAACTCCAAAAATCTCAGGCACCTTCTCAATTCACACTGGGAAGATGGAAATGCTCGTAGGTCGGCACAGAGGCAAGATGCTGAAGAGATGGGTTCAATTCTTCACAGAACTACCTTTGTGACCTTGGACAAAGAACATGCAGGAACACACATCCAGAAGGGGCTCAGAGCCCTTGTGTTTTATTTGGATTTTACGTGTAAGCTTGGCAGGACAGGTACTCTCCATTACCAGATGTTATTTAATGGATGATGCCAGTTGGGATAGGCCTGTAATACTCCTGCCTAAAAACGTGATTTACAGTTATCCATGAACCCTGTTAACAGTTTCAAAATGTATTTTTAAATCCTTTCCATTTACTCTCACTTGTCTCAGACTAGCAAGGGTATTTAACATTCCTGTATGTTTTCCTTGTCATTTGAGATGTTTCATCACAGCAAAATGCCCTTGAAAGAAGAGCCTGGAATACCAATGCTCACTGCTGCGAGAGAGACCAGCCTTATCTCTCAGCTGCAGCTCTGCACAGGACATGCAGGTGAGAGATTTAGTGGCTGTGCGGAGAGAAAACAGTGCTTACTGCCAAGCCACCAAAAGCAGTACAGTTCAAAGGAAAAAAAAAAAAAGTAGTAAACTGTCAAACAGCATGCAGTCAGACAGCAAATAATGAAGCAATGAATAATAGACTTCTTACATAATTGCTATTTTATCCTGGTATTATTGCTGAAACACTTTAAACCAGATAGTCTCTCCTCCTGTTAATCCCCTGATCCAACTGCAGACAAAAAATAAGTGTTGATACTTAAAATTTACCATATACAAATATCCATTCTTGTCTTCATTACAGACAGAAGACACTGTCTTCCATTTTGATAAATTCTCTATTTTTTTTAATTTATGTCCAAAGAACAGATGGAGATTAGATAATATGGGACCCAAAAATCAGATACAAAGCTTCTCCAGTGGCTCTGAAGTAAAATGTGAAATCTGTTAAGGAAGCTGTGTTTTTTCCCTTAGAGCATATAACTGATGATCAGAAAAAAAAATCCAAGTAATCCTAAAATAGTAGTGAAAACTTGTAATGTATTTATGAAATGGATTTATCCAAGTCTCTCCCCAAAAGGCTGATTTAATGGCTTCACAATCAGAAGAAAGAGACTATGATCCCCCAACATAGACCTGTTGGAGCGAGTCCAGAGGAGGGACATGAAGATGATCAGGGGGCTGGAGCACCTCTCCTATGAAGACAGGCTGGGAGAGTTGGGGCTGTTCAGCCTGGAGAAGAGAAGGCTCCGGGGAGACCTTCTAGCAGCCTTCCAGTACCTGAAGGGGCTACAGGAAAGCTGGAGAGGGACTTTTTACAAGGGCATGGAGGGATAGGACAAGGGGAACAGTTTTAAACTGAAAGAGGGAAGATTTAGATTAGATATTAGGAAGAAATTCTTTTCTGTGAGGGTGGTGAGACAGTGGCACAGGTTGCCCAGAGAAGCTGTGGCTGCCCCCTCCCTGGCAGTGTTCAAGGCCAGGTTGGATGAGGCTTTGAGCAACCTGGTCTAGTGGAAGGTGTCCCTGCCCGTGGCAGGGGGGTTGGAACTAGATGATGTTTAAGGTCCCTTCCAACCCAAACCATTCTATGACTGAGTAATCTCCTGTTTCGTGACTGCTACTGTATGCCAAGCAAATGTTTTTATTCAGCAATACTTAGTGGCACCGAGCTCTTTCCCCTACCCTGGGATACATCACTACTTTGGGAGTTAATATGGTGGGAGGGGAGCTTAAATCACTACAGTTCTTCAACAGTTTCAGTCTAGTTATCTGCTAATAAAAGCAAGAAATATATATCTAAACATCTTTCCTCCTTATTCATTTATTTAAAAAATTCAGACAGTGCTGGGTTAACAGTTGGACTTGATGATCTTAAATGTCCTTTCCAACCAAAATGATTCTATGATTCTATCTCAGAAAATGCTATGCAAAAATTCCAAAGTCATAGCTCCAATCCCAAAGCAACTACTTTTGACTTGTACATGTCAAACACAAAGACGCAGGCCCATTAATCTGATGTGGAGTTGTTCTCTACAGTGCAGTCCATCTGTAATTCTGTCCGAGCTAGATTTAAACATCCAAGTGAGGAGCCTCTCATCAAAGACTGTAGTTAAAATTATCTGTTAGGACAATATGAATTTACCTGCTACTCAATTCTGCATTTCCAATCATGACCACTTGTACCTAAGTTATTTTTGACTCTGAGTTTTGCTCACTACCTTATCACAGCTTATTTCACCTCGTAATCAAGCAATGTATATTTAGTTATTTTTATATTTCTTCACAAATAAGCTCTTAAAATATTTATTATTTAACTTTAATCTGGTAATTATTTTTGTAATCTGTTACCAAGAAGTCAAGGTAATATTCTGTTCTAGTTATATGAGTCAATTCATAGAACAGTTATGGATACAGCTCTGATACAGAACCTACAGCTTTCCCTTACACAGGGAGTTAAAGTTTATCACATAGCTATAGATCACTTAATTTTCTCTTTAGTCAGTTAAATTGGAACACTGAAAATAATCTATGAAGAGGCAGAATGCCACCACTGAAGCATTCAAAAATTCAAACCATTAAGAGTTAATTCAACAGCCTAAATTTTCAAGTAATGCACAGGATCCCACATGAGGGGGAAAAAAAAAAGTCTCACTAAAAAACCCTACTCCTCTCTACCCTGAGCCCTTTGAGGTAGGGCGCTCCATACTGATGGCTTGCCATAAAATACAAATTTGAGATTATATTAGTTTGGAGGTCACTATTTTGTTTCACAGCTTTCCTCTGTAAAGGACCCTCCTTGCATCATAAAGCAAATAGGATTTATGTAAAAAGGCAGTTGTCTGCTCACTGTTGAAAAGACAAAAAATACAAGTACTAATTTGTAATTTAATATGTAACTTTAAAATAGTCTCTATAAATTTTAGCCATAAACTAAGTTTTTACAGTCAGAACTTCATATTCACCCTTCCACCTTAAGATGGACAAGCAAAATTCTACTTCAGTTCACTTGAGATATCACCAATTATGTTACTATTTCCTCAGGCCACAGAGATAAAACTAGGCTCAAATATTATAACACCCAGCAAGAGGCATCTTGGGTGTACCACCTGCTCTCAAAGGAGTACTTGGAGCTACGGTGTTTTATTTCATGGCGCTGTTTTTGTCAACTTGAATAAGAAGAAATTCCTGCTCCAAAATGTGCATAACAGAGGAAGGTCACAACTCTTTAAATTAGCTCTTAAAAGACTACTAAAAAGTATTCTAACATCGGATGATATCAAATGATAGCAACTGCTTCTCATGGAAAGGATACGTTCTGCAGCTAATGCAGATTTATTCCCACTCTAAATTACTAAGTGTATCTCAAGCATGTTTATGTTTCTATGACACAAGGAAGTAACTGAAGACAGTGACAAGCCAAGAAACATTCCTTGAAGATCACTGAATTAGAACTTGAACAAAAAATAATTTCTTATCTTTTGGACAGAGCAACTGAAAGAGTTACATATTTCCTGTTCCATCAATGTTCTTTTAGCATCTTAAAATATTATTGTAATGTCTGGTTGCTATTTACAAAATATTTTACATACACCAAAGAATGCAGCGGAATTTCTGAAGGGACATCTACCAGACCATATACAGTAAGCAGATTTTAAAAAGAACAAATTCCCCAGCAAAACAATTCCTATACCAAGTTGCAGACTGTTGCAGGCTCCTTTCTGTCCATTATCTCAAACTTCCTCCATTTATGATTATGCGGAATCTGCTGCAACCCAGGAAGCCACTGAAAATGGCTGGACTGGAGATTCCTGTGCCTCCTCTACACTGTTTTTTGCAGAGTTAAGTTTTCTAACCACTTCATCTTGCCTCTTATATTACTTCTGAGATCTCATTATTTGCTTTCTTGTTTCAGTGCATCGCTTACAAATCCTAATTAAAAAAAAAATCTGAAATTTCCACCTCAAATCAAAGGCAGGGGGTTTGGTCAACCTCAAATTTGATCAATTTGGGATTGTGTCACCAAGTCATAACACCACATGACTGGATAAGAATAAACGCAGCTTTCTTAAATATAGCTAGAAGCACAGTAGGCAAGCACAAACCTATACAACTTCAAGAGATTTTTGGAAGAGTTTTTGAAAGAGATCATTGCAATCCATACACTCAAATGCTAAAAAAGGTAGGAGTGAGTCCAGGAGGGCCACGAAGAGGATCAGAGGGCTGGAGCACTTCTCCTATGAAGAGAGGCTGAGAGAGTTGGGGCACTTCAGCCTGGAGAAGAGAAGGCTCTGGGGAGACCTTCTAGCAGCCTTCCAGTACCTGAAGGGGCTACAGGAAAGCTGGAGAGTGACTTTTTACAAGGGCATGGAGTGATAGGATGAGGGGAATGGTTTTAAACTGAAAGAGGGAAGATTTAGATTAGATCTTAGGAAAAAATTCTTTCCTGTGAGGGTGGTGAGACACTGGAACAGGTTGCCCAGAGAAGCTGTGGATGCCCCCTCCCTGGCAGTGTTCAAGGCCAGGTTGGATGAGGCTTTGAGCAACCTGGTCTAGTGGAAGGGGTCCCTGCTCATGGCAGGGGGGTTGGAACTAGATGATCTTTAAGGTCCCTTCCAACCCAAACCATTCTATGATTCTATGACGTTTAATAATCATAGAATCATTTTGGTTGGAAAGGACCTTTAAGATCATCAAGTCCAATGGTTAACCCAGCACTGCTAAGTCCACCACTAAACCATGTCGCTAAGCACCATATCTACACAGCTTTTAAATACCTCCAGAGATGGTGACTCCACCACTGCCCTGGGCAGCCTGTTCCAATGCTTGACAGCCCTTTCAGTGAAGAAATTTTTCTTGATATCCAATCTAAACCTCCTCTGACACAACTTGAGGCCATTTCTTCTCATCCTATCACTTGTTACTTGGGAGAAAAGACCAACCCCCACCTCGCTACAACCTCCTTTCAGATAGTTGTAGAGAGCTATGAGGTCTCCCCTCAGCCTCCTTTTCTCCAGACTAAACAACCCCAGTTCCCTCAGCTGCTCCTCATAAGACTTGTTCTCCAGACCCTTCACCAGCTTCGTTGCCCTTCTTTGGACTTGCTCCAGCACCTCAATGTTTTACTTGTAGTGAGGGGCCCAGAACTGGACACAGGATTCAAGGTGCGGCCTCACCAGTGCTGAGTACAAGGGGACGATCCCTGCCCTAGTCCTGCTGGCCACACTAGTGCTGATACAAGCCAGGATGCTGTTGGCCTTCTTGGCCACTTGGGCACACTGCTGGCTCATATTCAGCTGGCCATCGACCAGCCACTCTTCGCCAAGCCTATAGCGGTGTGTGGGGTTGTTGTGCCCCAAGTGCAGGACCCAACACTTGGCCTTGTTGAACCTCATACAGGGCCTCAGCCCATCGATCAGCCTGTCCAGATCCCTCTGCAGAGCCTTCCTACTCTCCAGCAGATCAACACTCCTACCCAACTTGGTGTGATCTGCAAACTTACTGAGGATGCACTTGATTCCCTTGTCCAGATCATTGATAAAGATATTAAAGAGAAGTGGTCCCAGTACTGAGCCCTGGAAACGAAATAACATGGGAGAAAGTGTGGAAATTGTGAAACCCAAGCACATGGTCAGCTCAGCTTAGAGATCATTATGGCCAATACATTCCTTCAGCCACAGAAGCAGGGGGAAAAAATAGTTCTTAAAGTTGAAATTTGCTGAGCACAGATAAAATAGATGAATTGTCTACGTCTGTCACCTGGAATCAGGGCAAAGACATTGCAACATATTCAGCGTAAAAGAACAAAAAAGACGTCAGAAAAGGAACAGGAGTTTGGTTTCAGGCATTCAAGTTTTACATTGTCAGCAAAGCACACATAAGTGTCCCTTAAAACAGGCCAGCTGGATTTAAGGAGCCAGATAAGAATTGGGAAGCTGAATCAACTCCAGCTTTTATGTTGATGACTGAAGTCAGGTGAAAAAAAAGAAATGTTCCAAGGCAACTTAAAGAGCGTTCCTACCAAAAGGGACAATGAAGCGCAGAGCAACAATAGGTTATGTCTCATCAGAAAACTGGGAATACAGTATCAAATCCAAGTCTAACAGGAGCTCATTAATAACCTAAACTAAGAACATAGTGGAAGGTATTTTACTTCCGCAGAGCCTGATTTTAATTTGGGTAAAAACTTCAAGAAGTGCCAAAGAAGTGTCCAAATTTGTACAGTAAAATTATTCTAATGACTGTTAAATCAGTACAAGCAATTGATCATTTTAAATTAACTGGTCTACAATGATTAATTTAAGTGTAGGCAAACAGAAACCAGAAGTCTTCTGATACTAGCATATCGACATTCCTGAATCTACCAAGAAAATTCTACTTCATACAGACCTTTATAGGAAAGCTTTATAAGAACAGTCTTAAATTGTGACTTTTCTTTATAAGGGAAGAAAAATCAAGTAAGAATCAGGGAATAGTTGCAACTGGAAGGCAAGTCTGGAGATCACTCAGTCCAACGCCCTGCTCTGTGCAGGGTCAAACTAGAGCAGGTTGCTCAGGGTCGTGCCCAGTCAGGTTTTGAGTATTTCCAAAGACTGAGAGTCCACAGTGTCTCTAGGCAAGCTGTGCTAGCACTTGACCACCTTAAAATAAAATAAAAAAAAAATATAAGCTTTTTTAAATATTTAAACAAAATTTCCTTTTTTTCAGTTTGTGCCCTCTGCTTCTTTTCTTTTCGCTAAACACCACTAAGAGTCTGGCTTCATCACAGATTCACAGAATCAACCAGGTTGGAAGAGACCTCTGGGATCATCGAGTCCAACCATTGCCCTGACACCACCATGTCAACTAGACCATGGCACTAAGTGCCATGTCCAGTCTTTTCTTAAACACATCCAGAGATGGTGACTCCACCACCTCCCTGGGCAGCCCCTTCCAATGTCTAATGACCCTTTCTGAGAAGAAATTCTTCCTAATGGCCAACCTGAACCTCCCCTGGTGAAGCTTGAGGCTGTGTCCTCTTGTCCTATCGCTAGTTGCCCGGGAGAAGAGGCCAACTCCCACTTCACTGCAACCTCCCTTCAGGTAGTTGTAGACTGCAATAAGGTCACCTCGGAGCCTCCCCTTCTCCAGGCTAAACAACCCCAGCTCCCTCATCCGTTCCTCGTAGGTCACACCCTCCAGACCCTTCACCAGCTTGGTCGCCCTCCTCTGGACTCGCTCCAACACCTCAACATCTTTCCTGAAGTGCGGGGCCCAGAACTGGACACAGTATTCAAGGTGCAGCCTCACCAGTGCCGAGTAGAGAGGGACGATCACTTCCCTAGACCGGCTGGCTACACTATTCCTAATAGAGGCCAGGATGCCATTGGCCTTCTTGGCCACCTGGGCACACTGCTGGCTCATGTTTAGACACCTGTCGATCAGCACCCCCAAGTCTCTTTCCGCCGGGCCACTTTCTAACCGCTCTTCCCCCAGCCTGTAGCGCTGCACGGGGTTGTTGTGGCCGAAGTGTAAGACCCAGCACTTGTTCTTGTTGAACCTCATGCCGTTGGTCTCGGCCCATCTATCTAACCTGTCCAGATCCCTCTGTAGGGCCTTCCTACCCTCCAGCAAATCGACACTCCCACCCAGCTTGGTGTCATCTGCAAATTTGCTGAGGGTGCACTCAATCCCTACGTCTAGATCATCTATAAAGATATTGAACAGCACCGGCCCCAGAACTGAGCCCTGGGGAACACCGCTAGTGACCGGCCGCCAGTTGGACTTTGCCCCATTCACCACCACTCTCTGGGCTCGGCCATCCAGCCAGTTTTTAACCCACCGAAGAGTCCACCCATCCAAGCCCCGGGCAGCCAGTTTGTCTAGGAGGATGCTGTGGGAGACAGTGTCGAATGCCTTACTGAAGTCTAGATAGACTACATCCACAGCCCTGCCCTCATCTACTAAGCGGGTCACTTTGTCATAGAAGGAGACCAGGTTGGTCGAGCAGGACCTGCCTTTCATGAATCCATGTTGGCTGGCCCCGATGCCCCGATTGTCCTGCATGTGCCGTGTAATGGCACTCAGGATGATCTGTTCCATCACCTTGCCTGGCACCGAGGTCAGGCTGACAGGACTATAGTTCCCTGGATCATCCTTCCGACCCTTCTTGTAGATGGGCGTTACGTTTGCTGATTTCCAGTCAGCTGGAACTTCTCCAGTTAACCAGGACTGCCGGCTGATAACAGAGAGTGGTTTGGCAAGTTCATTTGCCAGTTCCTTCATTACTCTGGGGTGAATCCCACCCGGGCCCATAGCCTTGTGTTGTCCAACTGGCACAGCAGGTCACTAACCGTCTCCTCCTGGATTACGGGAGGTTCACACAGCCCCTATCGCTAGTTGTACTATCGCTAGTTGCCTGGGAGAAGAGGCCGACTCCCACTCCACTACAACCTCCCTTCAGGTAGTTGTAGACTGCAATAAGGTCACCTCAGAGCCTCCTCTTCTCCCAGCTAAACAACCCCAGCTCCCTCAGCCGTTCCTCATAGGTCCAGACCCTTCACCAGCTTGGTCGCCCTCCTCTGGACTCGCTCCAACACCTCAACATCTTTCTTGAAGTGCGGGGCCCAGAACTGGACACAGTATTCAAGGTGCGGCCTCACCAGTGCCGAGTAGAGAGGGACGATCACTTCCCTAGACCGGCTGGCTACGCTATTCCTAATAGAGGCCAGGATACCATCATCTTCACTCTTCCCCATCAGGTATTTATACTCACTGATAAAATCCCCCGAGCCTTCTCTTCTCCAGTCTGAACTGTCCCAGTTCTTTCAGCCTCTCCTCATACAACACTGAAGTCTCTGAATCACCTTCATGGCTCTTTGCTGGACTCCCTCCATATGTCTATCTCTCCAGTACTGAGGAGCCCAGAATTCTAGTTCTAGAACACAGCACTCAGATGGGAGTGAGCAGAAGGAAAGGATCACCTTCATCAACCTGCTGCCACCACTCTTCTGAATACTGCCCAGAATGTCTTTGGCCTTCTTTGCCATCAGGATGCACTGCTGGCTCACACTCAGCTTGGTGTCCACCAGGACTTCAGGGCCATTTCTTTCCAGTCAGTTAGTCCCCAACACAGCCTGGTGCATGGGGTTGTTCTTCTCCAGGGGCAGAACTTGGCATTTCCCTTTGCTGAACTTCGTTAGAGTCCTGTTGGCCCATTTCTCCAGCCTGTTGAGGTCCCTCTTAATGGCAGCACACTCATCTGATCTGTCAGCCACTCCTGATTTTGTATTGTCTTCCAACTTGCTGAGGGTGCACTCACTCCCATCATCCAGGTCAGTAATGAAGATGCTACACAGTAGTGGCCCTAGTAGCAATCTCTGGGGTGCACCACCAAAGACTGACATCCAGCTGGACTTTGTGCTGCTGATCACAACCCTTTTGGCCCAGAAGCTTCACCACTTTTCAATTCATTTCACTGTCTGCTCATCTAGTGCCTACTTCATTAGTTTGTGTATGAGGATGTTACACAGGGCAGCGTGAAAAGCATATTAAAGTCAAGATAACACCTACTGCTCTCCCCTCATCCATTGAGCTAGTCACTTCATCGCAGACCACCATCAGGTTGGTCAAGCATGACTGCCCACATATTTAACGTTTTACACTGTAATTTAAGGAATAAACCAAACACCGTTTTTAACCTTCTTTCTCACCCATTAGTTGCCTTTCTGTCCTCCCTGCTTTTTACTCTGTCTCTCCATGTCTGAAATTCAGCTAAGCATACCCTAGCACAATAACTCATTTGCAGATGGCTGTTCAGTAGCTCCACAACACAGATCTGCAGATTAGAATATAATCCATAGTAAAGGGATATTCACTTCTGTACCAAAAATGTATTTTTCTTTTAAAATATTTGAGAGAGTTTACATGACTAAGAATCATGTTAATATATTTATTAGTCTGTTTTAAGTCTCCCCAAGCAGGTGAGAAAATTCTCAACTTCAATACATTTCAGATACACAGCAGTTTTTTATGGGTGCATCTATATATGCATTTAGTTCAGATCAGGATTGTGCTTTGGAAGCAAGCCTCCTGGCAACCCCCACCTATCACACTTTGTTTTACACCAGTGATCAGGCTGTGTATGCAAACTGGATTTCTGGGGACAAAATTGAAGTGGAGGAGGCACTCCAGGAGCATAATGAGCATGCTCAGTCCAGAAGACTTAAACTAGATTAAGAAGTAGTCTGAAATACCACATCCCCACACACATACAACTATTTTCCTCTACAGACCCACCCCTGCTTCGCTATCCTGCTCTCTAAAGCAGACACAGCCAATGAACACCTTCACGATCTCAGTCCAGAGACAGCTTCATTTAGCAGAGGTTGTCAGAAAGTAAGAACTTAAGCACACAGTGCCACTACCATGGCAAAAAATAAAACTTTAGCAACAATGCAAAAGAAGATTAGGTTGGTGTCGGAATGATGCTAACCATTTTCCATCTCTTCCCAGTCATGCAGGAAGGAATGTAAAGAATGAGATCTTCTGGTCTGTAATAACAACAATGCACAGAAGGACCAGGAAGCAGTCCAAATAAAAGCATGATTTTGAGAAGCCTGCAAACAACTACGCTCCATCTATGGCAACTTATATGCAAGGAAACTCTACATTTGCCAATTAGACAAAGACCAATAACAGACATATCTAGTGAACCAGTTTTCTTCAGCAGATTTGCCAGTGTTCACGTGTAAAGATAAAAATGCTTTACAAAGCCCATACTAACAGAACCACGGCACAAAGAAATTACTGACTTTGCTGAATGATCTTCAAAAGTCAAAGAGCAGAAGAACACCCATGTACATAAAACTACATTATTGGTGTATACTGGGAAGTAAAGTGCCATGTTAAGTGTATGTCTTATAGGACAGCAGAATAACCTAGGCTGGAAAGGACCTCTGGAGGTCATCTAGTGTAACCTCCTACTCAAGGCAGGGAGAGCTTCAAAGTTAAATCTGGTTGCTCAGGGCCTTGTTCAGTCAAGTTCAAAAAAATCTTCAAGGATGGAGGTTTCTCAGTCTCCTTCAGCAGCTTGATTCAGCGCTACCCACTGTGAAAACTGTTTCTCTTCATATCCAGTTGGAAATTCCCACATCACAACTTCCATTTGCTGTCTTCTGTAGTTTCATTGTGCACCTGTGAGAAGAGTCAGGCTATCTCTTCTCTACAGACACTCATCCTGTGGTAGAGGACAACAACTAGATCCAACCCAAATCTTAGTCTTCTCCTCCTTAGGCTGAACAAACCTAGCCCCCACAGCCAGCCTCTCCATGTGTTACATGCCCCTTCTCCAGTTTGTCTACATCTTTTTTGTATAGAGAAGCCCAAAATGGGACACACTATTCCAGATGTTGCTTCACAAGTAAATAAAATAAATCACCTCCTTCAGCCTGCTGGCTCTGGTCTTACTGACGTGGCACATTATGCAGTTAGCTGTGACTGAAGACTAGAATTTGAATATTTTAAAATACAGAAGTCCCACAGTGAGAAAACAGAAATGAAACACAGCTAGAAGCAAATCTACCCCTGTCTACTGCATCCTCACAGACAGAAGGGTTACCCTTCGGGTGACTTTCCATCCAGCAATGAAGTGGCTTCCTGCACTGCAGGAAACTCAACACGTTGCCTCCTGGTTCCCTGGGAAATCTCTTTCTAGTATCTCTGCAGCTTGTGTTTCTGCTCCCAGCTCTTCCCAAAACTCTGCTGCGCTGCAGGTTTCTTCCTCTCTTAACCTTTCTCCCCTCTTACTTTGCATTCTGGAAGTCTGTCTTTCCTAGTGCTCAGCCGCCTCCAAGGAAGAAATAACATCTCTTTGACTGTCCAGCAGCCCAGGTTTCAGGGTCCAGTAGCTTACAGAAGGCAAACTGAGCTTTCTCTGGATGACAGTCCCAGCCATTAAAAAAAAAAACCCAAACAAAACCACATATACAACAAATAACATGCCAAGCATTCAAATATAATGCAAATATCACCTGTTTTATAAGCATTTTAAAGAGCTTTGAGTGAGACTGACTTATTAAAATCCTTACCCTGTGATCTCATTTGTAAGCTGGGGAAGCATGGGCTGCATGAACAGACTTAGGACTGGTTGAAAACTTGCTGAACTGACAGGCAGAAATGCCAATAATGAAGTACTCGACATCCATTTGGCAACAAGTAACAAGCAGAATATCATAAGAGTCAGTATCAGGGCAGATACTGTACAATATCTTCCTACTCTGGACGAGACAAATTGCAAATCTGCTGAAAGTGCAAACGACAGTAAAATAGACAGTAGAATAAGGGGTATAGCCTTAAGTTGCAGCTTGGGAGGTCCTGATTGGACATTAGAGAAAAATTTCTTCAAGGGTAACGCAGCACAGATGCCATCTACCCAGAGAGGCTGTGGAATTTCATGGTTTTCAAGAGCTGATAAAAAAAGTCACAGCTGACCTTATCCAGTGTTTGCAACAGTCCTACTTTGAGCAAAAGGTTGGACCAGATGGCCTCCAGAGATCTCTTCCAAACAATGTCTCCGATTCCCTGAAGATACAATGCAGGAACTTAATTGCACAGGACAGCAATGATAATTTGGGGAACACTCCAGGGGAAAACAAAGTATATATCAGTTCATTAAGGGGATGCACCAAATAAAATGCTTGCCATTCTGCTCAGGTAAACTGATACGTGTTACCGCTCTCAAACTCAAAAGGGAAATTCTTATTTTCAGACCTTCTCATTACAGATTCTTAATTATTATTTGCATGAGGAAAAGCAGGCAGGTCTGCTTGCTTGTAGACTCAAAAAGCTCAAGCAGAGAGAAGTCAAATTCTCAATATGGCAATAATACAATATACTTTGCGTTGCCAAGAGCTTAGAAAAGACTCCCTTGCTTTTGTCTGACAATTCTCTGTCAAGCTGACTCACTGACTGCCACTTAAATATCATTGTAAGTACATTTAAATACCTCACTACATTTACCCAAACTTTGAATTACAATGTAATTCATCACAGTGGCTTTTCAGTATACAAAGCCATCTTTTCACCTAATTGGCCCTATAGCCTATTCCAGTATTGCCAAAAGAAATACGATGCATATAGGATTGAATTCCAGTTACAGCAAATTGTTTTGCAAATTAAACAATAACTTTTGCAGTAACAAATTGTCTCTCTACCTAAAAAATATTCAGTGACACCTCCTCTATGCTTATCCAAGTTTCTTGCACTTAATTTTCACTTGCCTAGACTGCTCCAGTAACTAGCTAGTTTGAAGTCTGGCAAGCAGACTTTCTACTGGCTTGCTTAAAATTACCTGACTTTTCTGCTAGCCCAAGAAAATCACCGTTAGCTTCCATATCAGAATTATTTTTCTGAAGTATGCACACACACATACTACATGCATATGTGCACACAACACAGAAAAAAAAGCAGAATAAAAAAAATCAAACTGGTAGGAAGATTTAGTATCTACCCTTACTCAGAATATAGAAAAAAGTAATCATCACACTCAGTTTACATAAATATTTTAAGCTAATTCCTTCTACACACAGTAAAATCATTTTTAAATACTACTTTAGAGCAGTAAGTTTGTAATTAAATGGTCTGGCTTAGCATTCATTGAAAAGTCAAAGTTGTATAAATATGAAATAATATCACCAAGATCACTCGAGATATTACAGAGGGACACAAGTCATATCTACCCCAAAAAATGTTCCTGGCATCACTAGGGCTTTATTATTCATTTTAGTTGTGTTTATTCCCCTAGGGTCTAGTACATTGTATTAGGTGCCGTACTAACAAGCACTACAGTCCTAAAGCACCTAAGTTACAGTGTAAGTTACAGACAAGGGAAGGAAATCATCATGTGAAACAATGAAATAATCAGAAAATAAAAGTAAGAAATTATCTTGGCATTTGTAACTTTCTAGCTGATAAGTTATGAGGAAGTTTTTCTGTTGGTAAAACTTCTATTCAATACGCTACGAAGGCATAAACTTCCAAAAGCCTCATGCAGCAGACCACTGCTACTGCCGAAAACTGTCATTCAGTGCAAATACAGGGATCAAGTTTAGCTCCCAGTAGGGTTACACAAAAGCAAAAAATAATTTTTCCCCCAAGTGACTACAATTCATATCATATGAACTGCAAAAGACAGAATTTGATATCAAGAACTTCCATCCTTCTTTAAGAAAATGCTGTCATGTAGGAAGTAGTGCAGTGTCAATGGATTAGTGATAACCCCAAATGAAATTTATTTCATTTTCCTTCCCAGGCCCAGGTACCAAATGGAGTAAGTTTCTAGAATCACAGAATGGTTTGAGTTGGAAGGGACCTTAAAGACCATCTAGTTCCAACCCCCCTGCCATGGGCAGGGACACCTTCCACTAGACCAGGTTGCTCAAAGCCCCATCCAATCTGGCCTTGAACACTGCCAGGGAGGGGGCAGCCACAGCTTCTCTGGGCAACCTGGGCCAGTGTCTCATCACCCTCACAGGAAACAATTTCTTCCTAAGATCTAATCTAAATCTACCTTCTTTCAGTTTAAAGTGGTTCCCCTTGTCCTGTCACTACTTGCCCTTGTAAAAAGCCCCTCTCCAGCTTTCCTGTAGCCCCTTCAGGTACTGGAAGGCTGCTATGAGGTCTGCCCGCAGCCTTCTCTTCTCCAGGCTGAACAGCCCCAACTCTCTCAGCCTGTCTTCATAGGAGAGGTGCTCCAGCCCTCTGATCATCTTCATGGCCCTCCTCTGGACTCATTCCAACAGTTTTCATAAACAGTTGTTTATGAAAACGATTTCTCTACAGCATGTGTAAGTGAATCTATCCCAAACTGCATGCTCATCTAGAGGTCTTTTATGTCAGTCAGGACTAGAGGTAAATGAGCATGCAATGGAAGGAATTAAAAATGGCAGAACTTACCATCTTCTGATACAGATAAGTAAAATCCAATAATCACGTCATCGGTCAAAGAGATCAGTCCTTTTGTTTGCAATGCTTAAAAAAAATATACTTTTATGTTCAATGCATTTAAAACTACTGATGTATTCAAATGTTTCAGGAAGCATTCTCTTCAGTCTGTTCATTTACTGAACTATCTTTATGCATTCGATAGCAACTGTATCCCTTAGTTACCAATTAGCTCTGCTAAGTATTTCTGTGTATATCTGGAGGACACCCCTGCTCCCCCATAAAGATCAGAATACCAAAGATTTCTCCCCACCTCCCTAAACAGCCAAGTGGAGAGGACACAAGCAATATATTCTTAAATTAGACAATAATAAAAATATTCTAGTTTTATCTTTGTAAGTTATTCTTAACAAAATCAGTCTCCTTACCAAGGCTGGGCTACGAACAGCACAAGTACTCGATCTTCCCATTTTGTTCAAAACATACTGTAAATTTATTTAAATAATTTATTACTGCATATTTTAGCTGATCCCATTCATCTATGCCAGGCTGAAACTTTATCCATCTTATGCATTACCTTGCTTTCCAAGTAATCCTATATACTTCAGTAGGGCTTTGCCAAATAAGACAACAAATATGCATAAACATGGATCAGATTTTAATCACCTTAATGCAACAGTATTTGCCCTTCCTTTTCCTAAAAAAAAAAAAAAAAAAAAAAAGGTAAGGGGCTACCTGCAGCAGCAAGGCATGTTAAGTGCCTTAAATAATTCTCACGATACATTTATCTCAACAACACCCCTGCTACAGTTGGTGGGATAGTGATGGAGCCCTCCAACACATATATAAAGCAGCCTGGTCGGGACAGAAATAAATCTGTGAACACAATTTGGGTCTCAAGTCCCAAACAGGTTTGTAATCATTTGGTTATGCTTCCTCCCTACAGCATGGATTCCAAACTATCCACTAAGGATTTTCCACTTAATATGTATCTTGGATCATTTCATTTGTAGGTGGAGGTACAAATGTCCTTGTGTCAGCTGATAGGAAGGACAGAACTTGTACAATCCACAGCTAAACAGGTTGATGGGGGCAAACAGTGACAGAGAAGAGATGGGGGTTAGAAAAAAAAAACCAACCAAGAACTAGAAACAGATATTTGAAGGCTATTTTGCTATGTAGTCTTGTGTTTTTTTTCAAATCATGGTGAGGATAGTTGAGAGAGTAAGTGAAATGATATCTGAAAACAATATTATGATTTGAATTACTGGCATACATCAAGTGGGGAATTTAAAGTACCAGTAAGAAGCACAAGTGTAAAGAAAAAGCTCCCATGTTTCCTTTCCCAGCTTTTAAAAAGGTCCTTATCCCCACCTTCTGGTGAGTCTATTTAGACAGATGAGAGATTTGAATCGTGAAAAGGAAAACATCCTAAAAGCTAGATAAAAGCTCACATTCACAGCATCAATGTCAAGAAGCAGATAACAAAATAATAACACAAAAATAAACTACTATCTTTTTCTTAGGCTGCACAGCACCTACTGCTTAACTTAAGTACCTAGACTGAAACTACTTTAAACACAGCGGTATAGCCATGTTCACGGGGCAAGAAAGCAAAAGAAATTTAAGCTTCCAGTTTCAAGGCGGGTGGAGGGTTGACCTTTCTTGTTGTAAATAACATGTGCATTAGTGACACTTTTAGGAGCACGGGAAGACTGCAAAACTCAATCTTCAGGAATGGGATTTGCATTTGTTCCAACTGCCTTTTTTTTTTTTTCCTACCTCAGGTCTCTTTTTTCGTCATTCAAGATTTCATGCACTGATTTCCACTATGACTCCCCGTAAGCCAGATCCTAAACCCTTCCAACACATTCTAGACACCTTTTTCCAGGCATTGTCCCACCTGTTTAAAAGGAATCAGCTACAAAATACCGGCCATTCATCTCAAGTTAGAAGAACAAGATCTTTTCTCCTAAGCACAAAAATTGTTAACTTCATAAAGTTCAGCTACGTAACCCAGTATTAAGGGCTTGTCTAAAGTCTCACACTTCAGCTCACTGTTATCAGTACAGCAGTGAAGCTCTTTCATCAAAAGTTCGCTAGCACAGTACGAGACCCATAAAGTCTTGAATAAATATGAAAGTACAAGGTATATATATACACAGAGATGAAACACTGGATATTTAAAAACACATTAGGATTCTGACCTCAGCAGACAATTAAGAAGTATTAAAAGCAATTTATTAATGTAAAGCAGTGAGAAGCAATCTGTTTCCTGTGATGCTTATATCAATACTTGCTTTTTTGGACGATTGCCTTCAGCACTGCAGAGCACTTGAATTTCAGTTGCATAAAGTGTTCTGTTCAAACCTTGCAGATAATTCCTACTCAGCTTCAGTTCAACTGCAGTGTACGAGTTGGCAGTGTTTTAATTCAGAGTTTGAGTGACTGTATACACTGTCTGAAATTTTACATACCTTGTGTTTCATGTATCCATCAAACATATCATGTGAACACACACCAATAATACAAACAAGCTTTAAAGAAATATTCTTTAACTAGAACATACTTCCAGAAAAGAGAAAGTAATTTGAAAATTAGAACCTACATCATGAAATGACAGAATATGCAAACAGCAGCACCCTCTGATTTTACAACCTGCAAGAAGCAAGACTCTGATCCAGAGGAAAGCAAACAGCAAGAGAAAACAACAAAGTTAAAGAAACTGTATGAATTCCCATTTCAGATGTTTTCTCTAATCTTTCTGACAAAGTAGGCAGGCATGAATCTCAAGTATTTAGAAGTCCATGACGAAAACTCCATAGGTTTTTTTTGTGCAGTCAAAACAAGTTTCAGTAGAAGACCTCAGGTAATCAAAAACCAAATTATTTGTGGGGGAAAAAAAAAAAATACTAGTTTTATTATCATTCAACCATGGAAGATTCAAATGGAATTTTAAGGACAGACGGTATGTTCCTTCGAACTGAAGTCAAAGCAGGAAAGCCAGCCTCAAGTTCTGTGAAAGAATCAAAGCAGCTAGAAAATTAACCTTTGTTCTTGTATCCCAAGAACATACCTTCACAGCACTCTGTATTAGGGGTTTCAGTGATCCCATTTTTGAGTTAAAGGCTTCCAAATGTTTTGCTTTTGTCCTTATAGGGAAGGAAAAAACCTCTGGAATATTGTTTTGATAGATACAAATAAAGCCGGGTAGGAAATACAGGTGTCTTGATGGTATCATTCCAAGGTTTTCAACTATTATTCTCCTCTGTAGATACTACATTGTCCACTGTGGTTTGGAAGATCAGGCAACAGGAAGAAAGAACATTTATAAACTTCTCTCAACACCTACTTCTGACTTACTTACCTGCACTTTCAAGTTCAACCCATTACCGCTAGCCACATGTGGGTTCAGATACTAGGAAGGTACCTTCAGCACATCATCTCTGGTACTGATGTTCATCAAGATTAAAGTCACACTACCTTCCATCAGGATCTGCCTTTGCATTCTGCTTTCAGCTATGTTGAGAGTCTCTGGCTCACCCCTTGATTTACTCTAGAGTCTCATAAAGAAGGTGAACCCAACCTTTGATTTTGCACAACTCGTGTTCTTTGTCCCCCACTAGATGTTTCTAGAATTATTGTCCCTATTTCATATGCAATTCTTTCATGAATAACTAGCCTACACCCTGACCATATGTTCAATCATGTGATCCCAAGATATCCAGTTAATCCAGCAGGCTTGGACTGGTATCAGGACACTAGAGCTACTTCTACAAGACAAAAGTTAAGTGGTGTCAAGTCCCATTCCCAAGTCCTGCAGCCAACTATCAGGGAGTAGCAAGAGCAAAGCTGCGCCATGAATGAGGATTAGCTGGAAGCTGAGGGTCACCACAGTGCAGGCAGAGCCCTCACAGACCAGAGCCTATCTGGCAGCATCCAAACAGGGTGGGCTGAGTAAGGTGCTGATCACAGCAACCATTGACAGCCCTGGCCACAAAGTGATGGAAAGAGGTCCAGGTCTATCCAGGGAGTCAGGAAGAGAAAGAGATGGGACCAGAGCCAAAACTAGGTAAGTCCAAGGCTACAATGTGGGTCCAAGGACAGGACTTGAGACAGGTAGACCTATGTAATTGTTCAGGCCAGGAATGAAGGCCCCATCCTGAGTTTAAATGGAGCTCCTGGACCAATAAGCAGAAAGTGAGGCTGGTCACAGTAACTGAAGCATGTTGGTGCACTTGGGGCCCTGACGCAAACCGCCATGTGCTGGCCACATCTATGCTATAAAGTGATAATTAAATTATTTCAGGGAAACTCTAAACTTTTAGCTTCTGAAATGGCTATTGGGAATGATCCCTGGGACCATGGAGGCTCCCAAACTATGCCTGGAAGTTGTTAGGGAAAGTACTATTTGTCCTCAGCCAAAAGCATGTCACGGACCATTTTGACAATTCAGTTGAAAACATTATCTCACTTTATAGCGCTGGAACCCTTGCCAGAACATTGTTTGATTTACAGCAGCAATACAGCCTAAGACTACAGCATTAGATATTACACTTTGATGCTTATTAGGACTGAATCTCTTCTCAGCAGATACTGACATTCAGTGGAGTGACCCAAAGCAATACATCAATTTAAGTTTTAAAGAAAACTATGACAAGCAAGACAAAACAGAAGTTTCTCTTCAAAACCAATTTAATAAATAGGATATAAACTACTGTAGGGTCTAGTTAAACTGTACTCCTCCAGTTTGCCCTTTCTCTCAGCTTTGCTACCAAATCAGTTATAGCCAACTATTTATACCACCTCACCTAGCAGCGCTGATGGTATGTTCAAAGGGGACAACAGAATCTATTTTACCAGGTTTGCAAGCAAGCACAATAAAGAAAGTATTTCAGTCTCACTTCCTAGTTATTTACAGGATACATAGATGGAATATAACAAGTGGAATGAGGAAAGAGTTCAGAAATCTAAAAAAGCTGAAAAGATAAGGCTAGAAGCTGAGTTCAGACAATGAGCAAATACACTCCAAAAATTAAAATCTAGGTTCACCATAAGCAAAGACACTGCAAAAGAACACGGATAGTAATAATAATTACTCTGTAAGACTATTTTCCAGGGCTGAAATGAAACTCCAATACATTTAGGGCAAACACTGTTGTTCATATTGCACAAAACCAGCAAGGACTAAAAATTATATTTTGCCTCTAATATTCAAGCGGCAGGGTATTTAAAAGCACATTGCTTAACACACGTTGTCTTTCCTTCTACCCACAGCTGAAGAGCTATATGGTACATGAAGGAGTCAGCAGATGGCACCCATGGCACTTGATACAACCAGAGCACACACATTCTGATGTCCTTTAGTTCACACAGAGTGGATTATTCACAGAAATCGTGGCTTTTTTCTGTACCAGCCAGGATTTTCCTTTATACAGTGTAAATAGTCTAAGTGGGTATAAATCAAGTTTATCTTCACTATCAAGGTGACTTGCTGCATGATTATTAGGTGCAAGGAGAGACCAGAAAGAAGTGGAACAGTGCGTTTCACTTTCATAATTTTAATCTTAACTTCCACAATATTGGTGTTTTTACCCAGTTTTGAGAAGTGATGCATCTATGTGAGAATCTCAGTTTCAAATACCCTCCTTCACCCCACCCTACAGACATCTAAGATATGACCTTAGAAAAAAAGAAAAGAAAAAACAAAAGAATAACCAAAACACCACCACATACAGATGGTGATCCAGGTGTACCATAAAGCTCAAAAACACAGAGGGCATTAACAAGAATCTAAAGTTTTCCTAAAAAACATTATCACAGAATACTGACACAACCTATGTTCTATAGGTCTAGGGTTAATAGCAGTCCATGTGCTACAAGAATGTGGGAAAAGGATAGCCGAAGGTCCTTCAAAAGCAGAGTAAGGTAGGGAGGGCATTAACTGCTAATGCAGAAGAAAAAGCGAGGTAGGTACCAAATATTTCAAGGAGATCAGCCTACCCAGAAACTGTACACTGCATATCTGCAGTACATATAAACCACAGAAACTCCTGAAACAGTCACTGTCCTCACGTGGCTTTCAGCTTATGAAGGATAACACCATCCTGTGATATATCTCTGCAGTTTCTTTTAACAGCAGCAGACTTCAAAGGGATTCTGAACTGTCCATGACCAAAACATTTAAGACAGATGGTGAGAAGCAGCCATGCGCGTTCATTCAGAGGAACAGGATTACCAGCAGATAAGAACAGAATGGGTCTAGAAGTTATTCAAGTAAGCATAAATCATTATATAAACTGATTTTTTTCTTTGCTTGTTAAACATAGATTCTTGGGACAATCCACCCAAAAGCTTTGCAAAGGCAAGAAAGTGAAAGCAACCAGTGTCAAAAGACAGTAAACCTTGCTAACACATACTAAATATGTTTGATATGGCACAGGAGCCAGCCTCTCGATCAGGGCCTGCCCTGTGTCAGTGCTCTCAGTTTGTATACGGCCCTGTCCCAGGAAGTGAAGGAAAAGCAAATAAAAATACCTCTAGTTTCCAAACTGGCAGAAGGCTGATTTAGATAGCCCTGTGGGTTGATGTAACACAGCCTTGGCCATGTGAAATACCCATTCCCATCACCTCAACACTGGTGGTATTTCAGCCTGAGTGAACCAACTGTATTTTCAGTCAGGGATACCACGGACTCCAGCGGTTGAACTGAAAAAAAAAAATACGGCTTTTAGAAGTCAGCCCCATGGTGCACACCAGTGTTATCGAGGCCTTAAAACGGGCCAACTCCCACTCAGTCAGGGGCCGGTACCTCACTTCCTCAGCATCTTCTTAAGTTTTCAGATTTGTCCTTCCCTTGTAAGCTATCCACACCTTGGAAACGCAGGGATGAAATTATCAGGTTTCTCCCCGATACTACTTCCAGTAACATTAAATGCAACATTTCTAAACGACTGCATGCAGCAGTCTTATAATGTCTTTATGCTTTTTAGACTAACTGCAAAACCAATTAAAGACAACACATACTGATCCGAATCCACCCTGCTGCAGCGTAACAGATGCCTTCATTACTCTCTTGACAGGGATACTATAATTTCTTTTTCCCATCCTACTGTCATCTTAACTTCCAGCTCATTAGTCTCTACCACATGGAAAAGGTTTCTCTCATCACTCTGAGACACACACATTACATCTACCATATCTGCAATGTCTTTGCTCCTGTAGTAAGTTTCAAAGCCCAGTACAAAACTCACGTAATTTAAGCAAAGTGTCCATAAAACGCAATCAAATTAGAGTGAAAGAACGTACAGTTAAAAACAACCACATTAAAGCAAGACAATAAAAGAAGTACAAGGTACATTCTTTTTAAAACCATTCACGCGCTCACCCTACACGGTAAACTAAGAATTTGAACAAACTCCTCAGCTGACAGAATGGTATAAGTTCATCAGCAGAGCTGCTGCCCGAGGATGGGATCTGAGAAGACAGCCGTAGAGAAACCCTTGCGCTACTGCAGCCAACGCTAAACCTTCCATCAACCACAACGAAGCACGAATTTATCTGGCACAGAAGAAAACATGTTTTCAAATGCACAGAAGTTATTGATAATTCATTTCACCTTGATTCAACTCTGAAGATGATCTCTCACCTCTGTGCTCACATCTGTGATGGAATTTGTCTTAACCAAAGCCACAATCTTAAAGCTGCTGTCTCTCTCTTCTCCACTCTATTACCTCAAATCACCTTCCAGTATCCCTCATTTTCTAAGGTGACATTCCTTTTCCAGCATTATTTTTACCTACATCTATTAAGCATTGATTTATTAATTACATTAAACTCTGGTGCAGTGTTCTTAACATATATTTTGTATGAAACATTTGAGAAATTCCCTTAAATAACTGGTAATTAGTTGTAAATTTACTGTTTTGAATGTGATTAAGCCAGAATGTAGCTTCTGTAAATGCAATGCCTTTGTGCATTGGTAATGAAGGCTGACCTTCATTTAGAAGCCTTTTCCTTGGGCCAGAAAACTGATACCAGAACTTGTGGATGGATTAGAACCTCTGATGGTATTAAAATAAGGAACAGCTGCTGCCCTAACCACATTAAAATGGCTTTACTGCACTTTTCTACTACTATCAGCTAGAAAACCAGTATTTTTGTTGACTTCAGAATGGCAGTTTGCTGCAGGGAGGACAAACCTGTGTTTGCTAATTAGCAGATATTAGCTGATAAGAACTACTTAGTGGAACAAACCAAAGACTGTTCTATAAACTACATAAAGGCAGCTTTTCCCTTTGAAAGATGTAGCTCTTGCTTGTGCCAGCAGATACCAGAAGGGCTGGCTTCTTGCTTTAACGTGCACCGTGCCAACATAAGTTTCAATTAGATGCAAAGAAATTCTTTAGAAATCATTGCTGTGGTTTATTCCAAGTGTGACCTGGTGTCTACCTTCTTGGCTTTATATTGCTCTACAAAAACATGCTACACCTTAGATTGCCAGACAAGAAAAAAGCTAAAAAAAAAAACCCCAGGAGTAATACTGGTCAAGAATAAGAAGTATCACCAGTTACAATTAATCCAACCCTCTCAAACTTGGTAAATATGAAATAGCATACAATTGCATGGAGAGATTGCTGCCAAGTTCTCTTGCTTATCATCCCAGAAAGCACCATCCTGGATGACCTTGCTATCATCCTGGAAAAAGAAAGGCTCAGTATTCCATGTACATGCAGTCAAACTCCCAAATATTTTCAAACAGTATAATCAGAAGGAAAATACCACCACCACCAAAACTTGTCTGTCAGCAGAAGTCCTTGGCTGAACTCTGCATCCCAGCTAACACTGGTAGGGAGTTCAGAGGAAAGGCATACTAGCCTCAGTGTTCCAGGCCAGATCTCGACTTCCTCAAAGACCAAAAGACATTTGAGTCCAGGAATTTAGTTCAGCCTATTACAGGAGACAGACAACTGCCAAGTGGCATCTTAATCTAAATTGGTGCAGTGTTTAGGGATATCTAAATCAGACCTACCCACAGTGTATCCTACAGTGTCCATTGTGCTATAGAAAGGAGTAGCTAACAGAAGGAATGATTCTTTACCGACCTACAGTTAAGACAATTCTGCCAGAGCCTATACTTTCTCATGCCACAACAGAAGGTTGTCATAAACCTTGGCATGCATTTACCAATACCTTTGTTAAAATTTCTCATTATTCAAAACTCTATATTTTAGCAGAATTGATAATAAAATGATATCCATGTACAAAAAAACAAAATTAAATACTTACCCTGAATGGTCCTCTCACAGGAAAGATTTCCCACCCACCCTAGTTTCTTGAGATAATTCATTCCCTCTAGACTGCAGAGTAGAGCATGACCACAGAAAGGCAACACTAGAAGAATTTTTCCATAGTTGCTCTTAAGGAGAAAAGTACATTTCCAAATTTAAAAAGCAGACAGTAACTGCTGTCTTGTGTGTTCTGGAAAGAACATTAATCAGTTTATTTTTGTAATTTACAAACAACTAATATAGTTAGATGCTTTGAAGCACTACTCCAAATTTCAGCTGCAAGGAATACAGGCTTGCCTTTAACCTAGTTGGTCTTTCGCCAGGCACGTTCTCCCATCGAAACAAGGGCATTTGTGCTACCAAGCGCCCCGTGCATGGATGGGAAAATAACCCCAAGTACTGTATAAATTATTACACAGCATCCATATTACGGAGAGTGGCATTTCAGGCCCAGAAATACTTATCACTTTTTTTTGGTTAGTTGGTTGAGATTTTTTGTTGTTAAAAAAAAAAATCACCCAACACATTTTCAGAGTAGGAATTTAACATTGATTGAATTGAGGAATATTTGGAGCGTGGTAATTCCTGGATGCCAACAGGACAACTGTGGCCAAGTATGCCTTCTACTTGCATGGTATGAAGCGGGCACACGCACAGATTCAACTTGACCATACTGTTACAGCTGCACAATCTCAGTATGCCCTTTGTGTTTCTTCAAAGGCTATCAAATCATAAAGCTTATGCATTTTTCCAGAAAGACAGTTGAAATGCTGAAGCCTTCCAGTAACAGCCAGAACCACCTAAGAGGGAATACAGAAATGCCTAAACCAGCCTAGACTGATGACTACTTATAGTTTCATTAGAAATTCTGAAGATCACCACAGAGAAAATTAGTATCAGGCCATATATACATACATAAATACATGAGCTGCTGTTAACAGCAACAAGAGCAACCTTAAATAATCTCCTCATATATAGGTATTAAAATTCTGAATATGCAAACCACACCAATCAAACTAATTCATTTTCTTCCCCCGAAACAGAATGAACATTCAATAGATCCCAAATGTCAATGAGGGTTAACTTTGCTACTGCCCTCTCTCCAGTAAAACCTCCACACCTTACTGTTACTGTGGTCTTACAGTCCTAGGGAGTTCCAGACACTCACAGAATCACAGAATGTTAGGGATTGGAAGGGACCTCGAAAGATCATCTAGTCCAATCCCCCTGCCGGAGCAGGATTACCTAGATCATATCACACAGGAACGCGTCCAGGCGGGTTTTGAATGTCTCCAGAGAAGGAGACTCCACAAGCTCTCTGGGCAGCCTGTTCCAGTGTTCAGTCACCCTCACCGTAAAGAAGTTTTTCCTCATATTTATGTGGAACCTCCTGTGTTCCATCTTGCACCCATTGCCCCTTGTCCTGTCAAGGGATGTCACTGAGAAGAGCCTGGCTCCATCCTCATGACACTTGCCCTTTACATATTTAAAAACATTAATGAGGTCACCCCTCAGTCTCCTCTTCTCTAAGCTAAAGAGACCCAGCTCCCTCAGCCTCTCCTCATAAGGGAGATGTTCCACTCCCTTAATCATCTTCGTGGTTCTGCGCTGGACTCTCTCTAGCAGTTCCCTGTCCTTCTTGAACTGAGGGGCCCAGAACTGGACACAATATTCCAGATGCGGCCTCACCAGGGCAGAGTAGAGGGGGAGGAGAACCTCTCTTGACCTACTAACCACACCCCTTCTAATACACCCCAGGATGCAATTGCCCTTCTTGGCCACAAGGGCACACTGGTGGCTCATGGTCATCCTGCTGTCCACTAGGACCCCCAGGTCCCTTTCCCCTACTCACGTGGTCTGTGGATCTCAGTGCCAGTCACGTTTAGATAGTTCATATGATACAGTATGTCCGACTTCATGAAGTGACTGGTTTTGTTATTTGAGCTCCTCAACATAACTCACAAATGACCTGTGAGTAAACCACAGAAATGACAGCTATACAGAGGAGCTGTTACACCAGCATCCCATTCCATGTGTTAATACATAGTTGCCTAACAACATCCAGCAGCTATACCGTAGAAAGTAAATTAAGGTAGGTTTAGGAATGACAACTATCAACAGCTCTTTTAGGTTGTAGAGAGGACTTAGATAATGGGTCTGAAAAAGTTGGGATTATCACTCCAGCAGTCAGAAGGGATCTCAGATGCAGAACATGAAAGTTCATAGGTGTTCTCAGCTGAAATACTGTATTGCAAGTTCGCTGATGACACAAAACTGGGAGGAGTGGCTGATGTGCCGGAAGGCTGCGCAGCCATTCAGAGAGACCTAGACAGGCTGGAGAGTTGGGCGGGGAGAAATTTAATGAAATATAACAAGGGCAAGTGTAGAGTCCTGCATCTGGGCAAGAACAACCCCATGTACCAGTACAAGTTGGGGACAGACCTGTTGGAGACCAGCGTAGGGGAAAGGGACCTGGGGGTCCTAGTGGACAACAGGATGACCATGAGCCAGCAATGTGCCCTTGTGGCCAAGAAGGCCAATGGCATCCTGGGGTGTATTAGAAGGGGTGTGGTTAGCAGGTCAAGAGAGGTTCTCCTCCCCCTCTACTCTGCCCTGGTGAGGCCGCATCTGGAATATTGTGTCCAGTTCTGGGCCCCTCAGTTCAAGAAGGACAGGGAACTGCTAGAGAGAATCCAGCGCAGAGCCACGAAGATGATTAAGGGAGTGGAACATCTCCCTTATGAGGAGAGGCTGAGGGAGCTGGGTCTCTTTAGCTTAGAGAAGAGGAGACTGAGGGGTGACCTCATTAATGTTTTTAAATATGTAAAGGGCAAGTGTCATGAGGATGGAGCCAGGCTCTTCTCAGTGACATCCTTTGACAGGACAAGGGGCAATGGGTGCAAGCTGGAACACAGGAGGTTCCACATAAATATGAGGAAAAACTTCTTTACGGTGAGGGTGACCGAACACTGGAACAGGCTGCCCAGAGAGCTTGTGGAGTCTCCTTCTCTGGAGACATTCAAAACCCGCCTGGATGCGTTCCTGTGTGATATGGTCTAGGTAATCCTGCTCCGGCAGGGGGATTGGACTAGATGATCTTTCGAGGTCCCTTCCAATCCCTAATATTCTGTGATTCTGTGATTGCACTGATATGGTTCACAGAGAAAGTATTTGAAATGAGTTACAGAATAAATGCCATGGAAAATGATTTTTTTTAGACTGCATACTTCTCAGAGGAAGAACAGCCTCCAATAGCTATAATTTAGTGCCTCCATGATCGCACAAAAAAGTAGTTCTCAGATGTCTGTAAACCACCACCCAGGGAAAAGTGCAAGATAGGATTCCCAGAGGGCAGCTATGAGTCATGAAGTGCTGAAGGACACTGCTTCTGCAGCCTTTCCTTGCAACCTCCCTGCATCTAATAAAATAAAAATACATAAACAGTGCATAGTAAAGAAACACTGCAATTTTTACAGAATGAAAGGGAATAACATTCATCCCATTTACAAATGGGAACAAAACTAAGTAGGTAGAGATTCCACAGCACAAGGCACGGTCTGCTTCAAGTGGCAGTTTCTGATAACGTTATCATATCAACGGATGACAACCTTAAAAGGTAGAAAAACTGAAAGTAAAACAAGGCAACAGCAAGTGTACCAGGAAGGCAGAATGAAGCCTGCATTCCTTTCCAGCCTTGGAGCGGTGACTTCATCTTTGCTAGGGTGACCTTCCACTGAGTCCAGGCTTGAATACTAATATTAGACTAAAAAGAAGTGTGCCACCCTCTAAATATAATGATGACTCAACACCTAGAGGCTTCAGTGATGTAATATGACCGAAGAGGTTCTGACTTCACAATTTGGATTTTTAAAAAAAATGCAAGTCAAAAGGAACAGATCTTCCCCTGCCTCCTAGAGCATCTTCTCGAATTAGCCTGTAGGAAGAGGGAACCAAAGAAACATTTCACACATGGAGGCAGACACACCGGCTCCACTTTGTTTAAAAGGAGCACTGAGCAGACACATTTCAATTATATGCTTCAGAGTCAAAGCATCAGTAGAAAGTTTCCGTTCCAGAATTAACATATAAAAGTTAAAGACAACACAGCAGACCACTGAACAGTCCAATGTCTTTTACTGCACCTTAAAAATAAAAATAGCAGCATGAAGATGTGCTTTGTTGCGAAAGCTGAATGCAAGTACAAAGGAAAAAAGCCTTTCCAAGTAAGGCTACAGAGTTCTCTTAAAGCATCATCCTTGGACAAATATTCCAGCACTCACCTGAGGCAGCCTTAAATCTTTTTCAAGGTCCAAGCTCAATCTTTTTTTAAAAAAAAAAAAGTCAAAGGAAGTCTAACATAGGCTTCTGTAGTAAAAATGAGTAGTCATCCAATATATGTAAATAAAGTAGTAATATGAAAGAATCCCTCATGAAAATAGTAACTGTTTTCATAATAAAGTCCTTCCATTAAAGTAGGATTATCTTTTCCATTGACTTGTTAGTACGACTTCTTTGCTCCTCCCTTCCCCACCCTGCCTCCATTAAGCTCATGGTTCAGGAAGTGCATTTTTAATCACCTTCCTTCCCCAATCTTTCATTCACACACTGACCCCCCCCAGGAGAAGAATTAGGATATACTTCAACATACGTTCACAGAAACATAGACTGGCTGAGGTTGGAAGGTACCTCCGGAAATCATCTTGTACAAGCCCCTGCTCAAGTAGGGCCACCTAGAGCCAGCTGCCCAGGACCACATCCAGATGGCTTTTGAATACCTCCATGGAAGGAGACTCCACCACCTCCCCAGGCAACCTGGGCCAGTGCTCAGTCACTCTCACAGTAAAGAAGCGTTTCCTGAAGTTTAGAGAAAAGCTCCTGTGTTTCGATTTGTGCCCATTGCCTCTGGTCCTGTCAGTGAGCACCACTGAAAAGAGCCTGGCTCTGTCTTCTTTGCACCCTCCCTTCAGGTGTTAATACACACTGATACTGCTGTCTCCCACAGCATCCTCCTAGACAAACTGGCTGCCCAGGGCTTGGATGGGTGGACTCTTCGATGGGTTAAAAACTGGCTGGATGGCCGAGCCCAGAGAGTGGTGGTGAATGGGGCAAAGTCCAACTGGCTGCCGGTCACTAGCGGTGTTCCCCAGGGCTCAGTTCTGGGGCCGGTGCTGTTCAATATCTTTATAGATGATCTAGACGTAGGGATTGAGTGCACCCTCAGCAAATTTGCAGATGACACCAAGCTGGGTGGGAGTGTCAATCTGCTGGAGGGTAGGAAGGCCCTACAGAGGGATCTGGACAGGTTAGATAGATGGGCCGAGACCAACGGCATGAGGTTCAACAAGAACAAGTGCCGGGTCTTACACTTCGGCCACAACAACCCCATGCAGCTCTACAGGCTGGGGGAAGAGTGGTTAGAAAGCGGCCCGGTGGAAAGAGACCTGGGGGTGCTGATCGACAGGTGTCTAAACATGAGCCAGCAGTGTGCCCAGGTGGCCAAGAAGGCCAATGGCATCCTGGCCTCTATTAGCAATAGTGTAGCCAGCCGGTCTAGGGAACAGATCGTCCCTCTGTACTCGGCACTGGTGAGGCCACACCTTGAGTACTGTGTCCAGTTCTGGGCCCCGCACTTCAAGAAAGATGTTGAGGTGTTGGAGCGAGTCCAGAGGAGGGCGACCAAGCTGGTGAAGGGTCTGGAGGGTCTGACCTAAGAGGAACGGCTGAGGGAGCTGGGGTTGTTTAGCCTGGAGAAGAGGAGGCTCAGAGGTGACCTTATTGCAGTCTACAACTACCTGAAGGGAGGTGGTAGTGAAGTGTGAGTTGGCCTCTTCTCCTGGGCAACTAGTGATAGTGATACCAGACGGTTCAATTTAGCATCAGTTTAGCAAGAGTAGGCCTCAGAGTTAGCAACGGTTTAGCAAGAGTAGGCTCTAAAGGCTTGCTCTGTGTTACCTTTACACAGAACAAGCTTTCCTGGCAATAATTTTCCTTTTAGCTAGAATAATAACAATAGGTTCTGAAGCAAACTACATGTTTTGTAGATAGAGTTTGTTTATGGGATTGATAACAAGGTTCTAGTAAATAATGACTCATGCTGTTTACGCTTAGTCTCAGCAAAACAAAGGTCTCTGCTAATTATATAAGGCCAAAAGACAAAACAAAACTGTAAAGAACAACTTTGTGATGTCTAAATTAACTTGATTCATAAACTCTTGTGTCAGAGGAGAGATAAGTTCAAAACTATATCTTCTTCTTGGGAACACATGTACTTGTAAACTATATCTTCTTCTTGGGAACACATGTACTTGTAAACAAGAAGGCCTCGACCGCGCTTGCGAACAAGCCTGATTAAAGGGGAATTGCGACCACCAGCGACCCCCAGAGACCACCCAAGACCCCTTCCCCAATTTAGTACGCATGCGTAAAGGCATTACGTAATGCATTACATAATGTATTATGCATAAGTTTTTTTTTTTTGAATGCGTGGGCTTTTCTTGGGATTATGTATATAAGGAGCAAGCTTTTGTTCTTAGGTGTGCATGCTAGGAGGAGAGATCCCCCATGCACCCAGCGCTGCAATAAACCAATGTCGGCTTTCTAAACTATCATTTGGTTTGGAGAGTTTTCTTGGTTACTATTTTCCGGTAACAACAGGACAAGAGGACACAGCCTCAAGCTTCACCAGGGGAGGTTCAGGTTGGACATTAGGAAGCATTTCTTCTCAGAAAGGGTCATTAGACATTGGAACGGGCTGCCCAGGGAGGTGGTGGAGTCACCATCTCTGGATGTGTTTAAGAAAAGACTGGACATGGCACTTAGTGCCATTGTCTAGTTGACAGGGTGGTGTCAGGGCAATGGTTGGACTCGATGATCCCAGAGGTCTCTTCCAACCTCATTGATTCTGTGATAAGATCCCCTGAGCCTTCTCTTCCCCAGCTGAACACTCCCCACTATCGCAGCCTCTCATCATAGTGGACAAGCTCCAGTCCCTTCATCATCGTAGTGGCCCTTCGCTGGACTCTCTCCAATACGTCCATGTCTTCCTTGTACTGGGAAGTCCATAACCAAACACGTTTGGTTATTGTATTTTCCCATGCAGAAATAATAATATCTCCTATTGGTTTGAATTACATTGGCAAGAAAAAGCACTTAAAGGACTTTGGCCATCATTTGCTAGGCAGCTCCACCATAACTAAAATGCTCAGAAACTGATTAATCGTTCTTTATCTGAAGTATAACTATCAAATTTAACAAGTGCTCCTTCCAATCGGAGCCAAAATAGTGGAAAAAAGAAGAGCATACAGCCTCTAAACAGCTTGAGGAAACACATCCTTCCCTCAAGTAAGCATGTTCTAATAGTGACAGTTTTGTGTAAGCATCTCCTGAGGCATTACAGCATCTGAAGAAACCATCTTAAGAGACAAAGATGCTTCACTTTGACAGTGTGCTTACCAGTTTCAGCCCGAAGGAAACTACACATTCACATTACAGAAAGGATGGCTTTACAAAACAGTGATATATGCATAAAAGCACAACAAAAGGGTTACCATCCAGAAAGCCCAAGCACTACGTGTAGCAATTAACTGTTAAAACACACACATATCCACCCTTCGGAGTAATCAGTCATGCCCTTTGGCTCGCCACCACAATGGCTTTATCAGGAAAGATAAAAGGAGCGCAGCACCTCCCATTCAGTCACACCGTCAGCCAAAAATAACAGTCTCAGTTTTGCCATATCTTGCTCACATAAGTAGTCCCATCAGTTTTTCCAAGAGACATGTGGCAAATCCCAGCGTTTAGAAGTAACTTTATTTTTAGCTTCTTTACAATAAGACTTCTATGACCCAACCAAGTCAGCGCTGTACACTTCAAAAAAACCCACCCCTGCCATTAACAGGTTACATGCCAAAACAGAATCACAGAATCAGTCAGGTTGGAAGAGATGCTCTATTACTGTAGCAAAACCAGATACATGTAGCTAGTACTAATCGATATTGCCCCCTTCTGCCAGTATTTGAGATCAGGCAGTCACTCCTGAGCAGCTTCCATTAAGCCAGGCGATAACACTCGTTCAGATCTCAGGGCCCACAGCTCTTCAGAGTCGCTCTGTGCTGAGAACTTAGGGTACCAGCCAGCAGAAAACTCAAGCCTGGCTGTCATGACACAGTTTCTTGGTCTGTAAAGGACATGGCCTTCAGTTGCAAGAATTCCTCATCTTCAGAAAGTGAAGGGCCAAACTCAGGCTCCCTACAGATGCCATCACCAGTCTTGGTAGGTAACACAGAATCCTTGCTAAGGAGTGCTGTACAGCCACGTGATATTGGTGAAAGGATATATCAGACACTGGGACACAGTAAGAACAGCCAAAGCAAATCAGTGCGGGTGTATGTGCAGCTAAGTGTTCCCTCAGGGTTGCTGCAAGCCCATACTCAAGCACAAACTGGAATTCACCCTATATTTGACATAAAGTAGTTAAATATTTTTGTTTTAATTTGAAGGCATTTAAGGCATTTGCTTTTAAAACCTACCTTTAGTGAGTATATTGCTTAGATATCTATGTGTTAACAGTTTGAACTTGACAGTTCAGCCCCTTAGACACTTCACATAACGTAACTTTAAAGCTGTCAGCGTGGATTCTTTACACTAATACTGTTCCATGCCAGAACTACTCAGAAGTTTATATATTTAAATATTATTTATGCAGCAAGTTCACACACCAGATCAAAACAACCATTTACAATAAAAGGTTTCTCCGGCTTGCTTTACTAGCTAACTTGTAATTTCCAAACCAATCATACCTCCATTTTCCTCCTAAAAGTGTAGGTCAGGAGTAAAAGCCAAAGATACATTGCCAAAACTTTACTTTCTGTAGAATGGATAACACAATGAAACTACTGTAGGTATAACCATTACTGTAGTATGTTCTTTAAAAAGTTTAGTGTACCACTACACATACATTGCATCAATATATAATTGAAGACATGATTGTTAGCAGCATTTATTCATTGGGACTGTGTGAGATTTTAAACTTTAGCTTAGTAACTTGACAATTTTATACTGAGTTCATGTGTGCTCTTATCCTGCAGCAACAGTTAATAATAGAAAGGATTGTGGGTATTAATCAACTGGGAACACAAGTACATGTTCTTCAGGAACAATAAAAATCATAATCATCTCCCCAGGTCCTTGGATTTAATGAGAAATCTGAAGGTATCTAGTTCAATATAGACTTATGGGCCTAACTACTTACCTGCAAACAGAGCTGTTCAATCCATGTCATTGACAGATAGTTTACAGACATGCACATGGAACAGAATATCCACCTCCCCAACCCAACTGCTATTCTTAAGACACATCCTGAAGTCCTGCAAGTCTTTGGGGATTGCTATCCCACATACTTACATAATCACCCATTCCATTTTCTAACTAAGCCATCAGCTAAATACTAGAATACAGCTCTCAAAAGGGAAAGTTCAGGAGCACGTGGGGATAGAAAATCTGCAGGATGAAGAGAGCTTCTCTAGTTCTAGGCAGGCTTCTATTTTCTTCCTTTAAAACTGGACTTCCTGACCCCTTCAACTTTCGTGAAGTTCATTACCAGATGGTTATAAAATTTCACAAAATGGCATAACACAAATGCAAGATGCTTATTAGCAAAAGGACTTAAATATAATAAAATGGTGCACTGTTCTCCAAGATTGCAATTTAGAGTGTAGAATTTTTTATTTATATATAAATATAATCATTTTGTTTAGTGCTGTGGTATGAATTTTTATTTTCTTTCTGTATTACTCAAACACACAAGACATCATTATGGAAGACAAAGATGTCTAAAAATTAAAAATTAAACCCAAACAATTCCACTTGAGCAGCCTCAACAGATACCACTTCCAGTACCTTTAACAGGATGCCTGTATCATTAGAAGTCTTGTTTTATTTCCCTTTCATCTGGGAATTTCTGCACTAAATACCCTTTGCCCATCCTGCCCAGCTTTAGTCCCAGTGAATCTGTAGTTTTATCTGGACACCTCATCAGCCAGTTCCAGCCAAAACCCACTTTACCATGGCCAGCTTGTTTCAGAATTGAAAATTCTGGACAAGACACTCAAGTAGCTTCAGATGTGCCTATAACAATTAGCCTAGACTAATTTCAGCAGACAATAAACCCCAAGTTATCAGTCTTCTATTCCTGACATCTCCATCACAAAGAATACTAGGCTAAGAAACAGGAACTGAAAACTTCCTGCAGAAGTTGAAGTTTTAGACTAATTGCAGAGTTAAAAATATTCTCACGCAGTTCCTCTTGTCTTTGTTCTCACTATCCTTTATAGATTTTCCAGATAAAATAGTATTTCAGATAACTTAAAACATTTGAGACCTTATGGCTCTCTACAACTACCTGAAAAGAGGTTGTAGCAAGGTGGGTGTCAGTCTCTTTTCCCAAGGTAACAAGCGATAGGACAAGAGGAAATGGCCTCAAGTTGCACCAGGGGAGGTTTAGATTGGATATTAGGAAAAATTCTTCACTGAAAGGGTTGTCAAGCATTGGAACAGGCTGCCCAGGGAAGCGGTTGAGTCACCATCCCTGGAGGGATTTAAAAGCCATGTAGATGTGGTGCTTATGGACACAGTTTAGTGGTAGATTTGGCAGTGCTGGGTTAAGGTTGGACTTTATCTTAAAGGTCCTTTCCAACCTAAATGATTTTATAAGAAAATACAAGGCATTCTCCTATCACAAGTGGGAGAAACTTTCACATGTTTAACTTTGCCACCTCCATCATGACTGCAACTAGGGTTGCTATGAAGACATGTACCCACATTTCAGTATTTCGCAAATCTGAACAAAAGAAAAATATTTTTGTTTACCCTAGTTGACAGAAAGGCTTTTAAGATCTTGAAATAAACATCATGGCAGCATGTTGTTGTCACCTTAGAAACAAGTTGTATTTGTGATCCAATTTCTTTGCACAAGACAGATTAAACTATAAATCAGTTTCACTGAAACTGCGATAAACACAAACATAAGGCACATGTTTCTCTGACAACAAGGAAACCGACACTGTACCTTACTGTCCTCATCTTCAAACACAGACTGGTGAACATTACAAGCAAAAAGAGAATTCGGGAGATCGTTGAAGTCAATTATTTCATGAAAATCTTCCTCTGCAAAGCATCTCTTTAAATCGTTGTCTCCATTTAGAGAGTAGAGTAAGAACTGTCCTCCATCCTCCGGGATGCAGCCATAGTGACCGAGGCCTCTCATTCCAAAGAAGTAGGAGTCTCCTCTCATCCCTGGCAGCATGGAGAAGAGAGACACAGTTACACTACACTTTAAAAAATATCACATACACAAGCTAACCCAGAAATTCTTAGTTAAGGGGCTTAGTTTGTAGAAAGTATATTTCACGCTACTTTAAGGCAACAATTGACCTCTGAAACAGGGCATTAAGACTAGTTTCACCAAGGCTTAAATAGGGACTTTGCTTTAGTTTCATTTACTAGCACAGAAAAGACCTAACCATATCAGTACAAGCTGCTGAACACAACCAGAAGCAAGGCGTTATTTTAAGTGTCCCTTGCCCTAAAAGAAAACACTATGTTGTATTTGGGTTTAAGAGAGTCATGTTTGTCACTGGGAAGGTAGGCTGGTGCTTCTGAGCTTGCAGTCAGCTTAGAGAGAAAGTGCAATGCACTGGGCAAGAAGAAAATTAAAATAACTTTGAAAATTACACCAGGCATCAACTCGAAGAAAAAAGAAAAAAAAAAAAAAAAGACCCTGTTGGAAAGCATCATGAACACAGAATCATTGAAAAACAGTACAAAGACACGTCACTATTACAAAGAATAAAGCAAATTTTTTCTACAACTTAAGAACCGAACGTACCCTGTTTTTCCATGCCCATTAGCAATTTCTTTGTTTGCATCTTAATCATATTAGGAAGCAAATAAAAAAAAGCTAACAGAAGAGTGGACTCAAGAGATCTCACCACCTTAGGAAAATCCTGCTGACTTTGAAGCCTTTACACCAAATCCATCAGAGGAGAATGATAATTTTAAGACACACAGGAGTAACAAGCCCATACATCAAACAATACCCCTACTGTTGATACAAGAATAAACTTCATATGAGCCAATGGGAGTAAGCAAAGGTCCAATTAATTATCAGTGTGTTAATTAGTATAAATTCAGGTATTTATCAGTCCTTAGTACAGGTGTATTAGACATCAACCTATAACCTCTGTAGAGCTCCAGTAAGCTGACTAGAAGCTATGCAGAGGAATAATTAATTCCCTTATATTTTTGTTTCTTTCAACAACAATATGCAATCATTGGCTGCTTTTTGTCCTCATAACATAAGGAGGTAGAGAGTTACATAAACACAGTGTGCTCATCTGTTTCAGATTTGCCCTTGCTCTATTGCGTACTTGCTATTCCCTATAAATAGTTGTAAATATTATTTCATTTCAAATACACTATTTAGGATTAGTGTCCAAAATTAAAGCCTATGGGCTTATTAAACACAATCTCAGTAAAGCAAAGGTAAATTATGGAGCTAATTTGCCATGCCTGTGCCTTTCATATAACCTCATTTTTGCTGCTGCTCTGAAATAACATTTGCCCGATGACAGAGAACTTCATCCCGTAACCTTATGTTATGGAAACATCAGTAATTGTTACTGCTGAAGTCTTAGGGCTAACAACAGAAGCCCTCAAGAAAACAAGCTAAAGTCATGCTTGGAAGTATCTGGTTGGAGCACTGAGTCCACTCTTACCACACTGTCAAATCCCGTGACAGAGACAGATTTATTAGCCAATATTAGTCAGAACAACTAAGGTAGGAAGGGGCCTGCAGAGGTCATCTAGTCCAAACCACAAGGTCACACCAGTATAATTCAGGACCTTGTGCAGAGGTAGATGTTGTACAGCAATACCACTCACAGTACATACTATGATCTGCAGAAAGCTGGTAGGTCACAGGATCTTGGCTGTCCTCCTTTTCCAGGCACTAAAATACGTTACACAGTTAAAAACAGTTTCCTAGGCCTGTATTCTGTGCATGTAATTTTTGAGGGAGGGGTTTGAAAACAACAAGGAGGCAGTGCTGTAAGGAAGCAGGTGTAGTATGAAAGCCTCAGGCCAATTACCTCCTTTTACTGTGTCAACCTGAGGAGAGGTTTTTAGACTATCAAATACACACTAGTATTTTCACCAACTCAGTCTGATATTAGCACAACTATCTCCAAGTAATTTCAGTTTAGGAGTTTAATTCTAACTGGAAAAAAAAAAAGCCTGAACAAATGACAGAGGAATGACAGAGGAGATGACTACAACTTCAACAGTATACGTTGGTGTAGTAGGAACTCAGTATCCCAGCAATATTGCCTCTAGTGTGTGAACCAACTCACTTAAGCCTAGAATTACTATACGTTTCAGTGTAAACATACTCAGGTAAGTACTATCAAGAAATCCTCACAGCAGCCACTACTGGGGAAGAAACTTAAAATCAGAATGTATCATTACTCTAGCAGAAAATATTAATAGATCATCTGCCCCAAATACAATCATCTCTAAATGTGTTTGCCACCATGTCTAGCCTGTGTCAAGACATTGTGTCATTGCTTTTAGGTTTATGAAAATAAACCTCAACCCCAGTAGGTTACAAAACATAATTTACATGGCAGAGCAGACTTTTGCCAGTGAGTATGAAGTGTTTCACTCACAACAGGCAAACTATTTGCTGTCAGTGAAGATACTATTTTATAGTTACACCAGGTAAAACCCTCCTTCCCCCACAAGCAGTAAGCTGGATGTTCCAAAGCCAACTTTACACTACAGACTCAAGAGGATAAAGATGACACAAGCTGATACTCAAAAGTTGTAGGAATTTGGATTATTAATTAACACTCAATAAGCATTCCAGTGAGAAGAGGGGAGATTAAATGGAACAGGGAGTAGTGAAGTTTAAGATCTACAAGAATGTCCTAGGATATAATAAAACATTGAACTTAAGAGTCAAAGTAGATCAAGAGAGGCAATACAGTACATGGAGCTGCTTTCCACACACATCTCTATTTATATTAGTTGATTTCGTATGCTGTACTTTTTAGTCTAATAAATAAGCTTCACTTTCACTGACTTCATGGCAACTAACAAATTTCATACACCCTGTTCCCCAATGTAGAGAAGTGAAGAATCTCAACATATCCACAGAAGTCAGAAAAGTCTAAGTTTCTTCACTAAACTGTTTGTTTTGTTTTTCTTTTTTTCTGTCTTCTGGAAGAGTCATATTATAAGGTACTAGATAGGAAAGGAAGCTTTTAAGTTAAGAATTAAACAAAACAGAACAGGATTTTAAGTTACAACCATGAAGTTCAGGTTTTTAACCATCTTAGTTGGCACCAAGGAAATGAGCATACACTACAGCAGGCGGTGCTACGATATATAGGCTTCAAAGTTCCATCTGAGATTAGAAATTAATAAATACTCTTACATTATGTAGCAGTTGCTCTGCTAAAGCTCTTTAACAAGAAAAGCTTGCTCCTTTTTTCAGTCAATTCTTGAGACAGGTTTGCTCAGCGGGACTTGGGTATTGGCCAAGTCATAGACTCATAGAATGGTTTGGGTTAGAAGGGACCTTAAAGATCATCTAGTTCCAACCCCCCCTGCCACAGGCAGGGACACCTTCCACTAGACCAGGTTGCTCAAAGCCCCATCCAACCTGGCCTTGAACACTGCCAGGGAGGGGGCAGCCACAGCTTCTCTGGGCAACCTAGGCCAGTGTCTCACCACCCTCACAGGAAACAATTTCTTCCTAATATCTAATCTAAATCTACCCTCGTTCAGTTTAAAACCATTCCCCCTTGTCCTATCACTCCATGCCCTCGTAAAAAGCCCCTCTCCCTCTTTCCTGTAGCCCCTTCAGGTACTGGAAGGCTGCTAGAAGGTCTCCCCAGAGCCTTCTCTTCTCCAGGCTGAACAGCCCCAGCTCTTTCAGCATGTCTCCATAGCAGAGGTGCTCCAGCCCTCTCATCATCTTCGTGGCCCTCCTCTGGACTCACTCCAACAGCTCCATGTCCTTCTTATGTTGGGGACCCCAGAGCTGGACACAGTACTCCAGGTGGGGTCTCACGAGAGGGTAGTAGAGGGGCAGAATCCCCTCCCTCAACCTGCTGGCCACACTGCTTTTGATGCAGCCCAGGATGCGGTTGGCCTTCTGGGCTGCAAGTGCACATTGCCGGCTCATGTTGAGCTTCTCATCAACCATCACCCCCAAATCCTTCTCCTCAGGGCTGCTCTCAATCCATTCTCTGCCCAGCCTGTATTTGTGCTGGGGATTGCCCCGACCCACGTGCAGGACCTTGCACTTGACCTTGTTGAACTTCAAGTCTTCTTAAGAGAGTTACTGTCTCACATGCCTTTTGACCATCTCTTTTTCAAGACTTGTAGGTAGGTGTGTATACATGCACATGCATCTTCTACACTGAAGATACACCCAGAATTCTGATCGGTGTTCCCTCTACTAGCAAGTCAACTTACAATACCCTTATTATTAAATCCTCTGCCCAATTTAAGATGGGACCTGCACAGTTCAGAACAACTGTATGGAATAACTATTGTTTCACAAATTTTATTTTGCTATACAAGGGCCACATACTGCACAATATTAAGCACAGCACCTCAATTAAAATAGAAATCTCACTAATAAAAGACATATGTTCCCCAAGAGAAATAAACTGCCTATAAGCCTGAGCTCAATGATAATCAGAGGGTTCCTACTTGGATCAACATTTCTTAGTGCACTTCAAACCCTTGGGCTCAAAGTTCAGACTGACTGGACAAACTAGCACTTCTGCCAAAAGATGCAACATAATCTGTCATGCACCTTGGGCTTCTCGCTTCCAACACCAGTCACCTCCTACACAGACAGGCCCCACACTACCTTTTGCAGTGGAGAAAGCATCTCCTGCTCTGATTCATGGCACAACTGCACAACCTGATTCAGTTAAGAAAAGATCATGCGTAAAGAAAAAAGTTTGGGTGTAACTGCATTAGGTAGATAACTGATCTGATTCACTTCTTGTCTGTATAAATATTTGTAGCAACCAGAAAAAAAAAAAGAGGGCCAAGTCTGGGATGACAGGCAACAGCAAAGGTTTGTACTTTTCAGCAACTAACCTACTTAAAGCATTCATGAAATTATAACCCAAGTGTTCACAGCTCTGCATGAACTTCATAATAAGGCACCATATCAGAAGTTATCTTCAGCCAGTCATGAGCTGGAAATCTTGCCTTTTTCTGCATTTATTTATAAAGTTACACATGTATACAAACCAAATCATAACTACCTATCCTTTATTATGTCTGTCAAACACCTTAAGGCTCAGGTGTTTTGTTGTTGGTAGTGTTTTGTGGCTTCTTTGAATTTACTTAGCCACTTCAGGCAGTCTTCTGTCAAAAAATATTCTCTTTCCAATTTTTCTACTAATTTAGAACAGAAGAATTTACATTTCAAATCCCTTAAAACAATTAATTCTAAATCATATATAATCCATGAACTGGATTGACATATAAAATAAACCCAATTAAAAGTCATCTTTTATGTAACTATACTACAATAACTGGATCACATCCCCATTTATATTAAAGCTCCTTTCCACAGCTGCTGACAAATAACTTCCCTTCTCATCTTACGTAAGAGTAAGCCATACTCATCTTACTTTTAAAATGCAATGAGTTCAAACGGAGTTGTGCATTTGCTTCTCCCTTCCCAAATCAGGAAGTTTTTCAAACACTTAAGATACCAGAAGTTGTCAGACAGTATTTCAAAAGAAGCAGCAATGCCATAAAAAAATAATACAGTAATAATGAAATAATACACTAAGGCATCATCCAGCACCAATATTGATGCTAAATTCATTCACCAAGATCTTAACTGGGACCACACTAGTAAAACTCCATATCAAGATTATTCCCTTTAGAAGGCTGAGATACTGAGACATGAACAAACCCGAGCCCCAGTTCATGTAACCTGCAGCTAATGCTGATTGCTTGCCACATCCATCTATCCCCTTTAAATAAAGTTCATCCATAGGTAATCTGTGGTTTTATGTTATTTCTGAATTTGGTGTAGGGTTTTGACCCTAAACTTTCAAGTCAGAAAATACATTACACAGAATAGACTAGCCCAAGAGTGCAGTACCATCAACCCTTGGAAAACCATAGCAGCCACCACCCTTCCAGAACCTACGTGGAATCTCCTTGTCACTTCCTTTGTGCAATTCACACGCACAATTTGCATCGCTTTTGTATAATAACTTATGTAAGTTATTTCAAATTTCTCTTCCTGTGGTTAAGGGGTGCAAGAGCTTGTAATTTGCGATTGTTCAAAACATGAAGCAAATACCCTTCCCACTAGAAGGGATCAGGTCATGTCAGTGTTCAACCCTGTAGATACTGTAACTGAAAGCTCTGCAGAGATTCCAGGTGGGAGCTAAGCATTCATTCTGTTATATTACTATTTTTAGACATGGTACACCTCTAATTAAAATTAACAGAGACCAGCAGAAAATTGTATTCATTGGCAAATAGCAATAGCTTACTGAAATTTCTGTTTGAAAACTTATCAAAAAGTATTGCTATTTTAGCGTAAGACTGAAAGAGCAAAGATGTACATCTTGTTCTGAAGTTAGACCCCTATAAAGCAAAGAACTTCAGCTGAAATTTGCTGAATAAAATCAACTTGAGCACATGGAGTGTCTGAATGGACCAATGCCTTATATATCACCAAGCACGTATAGATTTATCCACTGTTTTTATGGAAACTAATAAGGCATTTCCTTGGTGACCATTTTCCTGTCTTAAGTTTTTAAAAAGAGTCCCTGAGGGACATCAAGAAACAGGCACACATCTCTTGAAATTGCTAGGAAACTTTACTTTTTTTTATTAAACACTGCTTGCCATGACAAACAACATGACTAAAAATAGAATAAAGCAAACAAAATGTTACAAATAGAAGCTTTAAATATAATCACTATAAACTAAGAGTATTATTGAGTCCTGAGTGCAAACCTGGAAACCGTAATCTACAGGAATTAAAAAAATTTGGGAAAAAAACAAAGCAAGAGAAGTAGCAGTTGTTTTTCTAGAAGAGTCACGGAAAAGTGTAGGATTCCACCTCTGCTCCTACTGAAAAAAAAAAAAACACCCACAAAAAAAACAAATCACAAACCACAAATCCCAAACAGCAAGTTCTACCGTAATTCAGGGGGAGGAATCAAACTCACTGAGTATGATTTTACTGAAACAATCAGTTTTTACTCACAATATTCACTGACTTAATGAAAGCTGAGTCACCAGTTTCTGGAGCGTTAGCCTAAGGGTGCAACTCCTGCTGAAGTCAACTGGACCCACACTGACAACTTCATCAGAAGGCACGAGCATAAAAGGGAAGTTGAGATAGTAGTGACCTACTGAAATTTCATTCCATTCTGCAAAATGAACACTGGAGACTGGTATTAGTTTTATATGGTGCTAATTCTTCACTATGTAAAGCTCCCATGGACTTAAATTGAGACATTTTACTTACTTAGAAAGAGCAGAACAGGACCTCATGTGACAGGATTAATGAACCGTTGCAGTCTCAAAAGCAATGTAGACTATAGGCACCCCTTCCCTCAACCTTCACCTCTGCATCTCCCACCTGGACAATGACTATTCCCCTTACAGTAATAAAAATTAACACTACAGTGAAGTCCACTCACATTTTAACTCCAATTTGATTAGCACCACACGAACAGAGTCAGTTTCGACTATTCCTCTCACAAAAGTGGCAGATATGAGGAAGAGGATTTTTTTTTTTTTTTTTAATATTCTAACTGGTGCAAATCCCAAATGTTCTAATCCTTTCCATTGACATTCTAGCCGTATTAAATTTAGCTGAGACTTTGTAACTATTTTTGGAAGCTTTTAACATCCAAAGGGACTATTCACTTTTATTCATCTAAAGCAGGGCTGGCCAGCTCAAGCAATTCAAGACCTGCATATTGCTCAGAAGGGTCAGCTGTGCCTCCCATGCAAGGGACATCTCCTATGACCAGTAAAGAAACTCAGTTGGCATTGGCTTGCTAAGCAATCTGCATCTCCAGCCCTGGAGAAAACAAGCCAGCAGACAGTGGTGCTCAACCCTTCTAAGCCAAGACTCCAGCCCCATTCCACAATAGGAATATGATACTTTGAGTAAACAACGCCAGCCGTGAAGATTTGATGTGCTGTTCTTAAGCTCAAGAAGCTGGGCTATGATTAATCAACCACTAAAGTTACCACGGTAACATTAAGGTATTCAAAGAACAAGAAAACCATCCCCAAATCCAAAGAAACCAGAACAAGCTTTCAGATTACCTTCACTTGGCCTCTATGCTACTCTATTTAAAGCGAGCCAGTTTTATAAGGGGCACACCGTATTGCAACGTCGCTGGCCTTCAGCCAGATCTGTCACCTCACACAGGGGTCAGTGGGACACTTGTTTAACAGCCCTCTAGCTTATAACATAAAATCCATAGCTAGACCCCAATTCTTACCAAGACCTACTTTCCCTTTCCTTGTTGGGAGGGAAAAAAGGGAAGAAACCATGTCTGTCGGAACTACGTGCAACAGGAGCTGTTCACAATGTTTAACTCCTAGAAGATACTCAAGACACCATGATGACTTGGAACAAAATTTCAAAGTTCCCTTGAAAACGACTTTCTGCTGGTAAACAAAAGTAATTTATAACTTATAAAACATTAAGGACACCAATGCAATGACAAATATTTTCAATACTAACAATGACAAACCAAGCCACTGAATCCGAATACACACTACAAAATTTGGAAGAGGCCAGACAAACTAGATCACATAGCTGACACCACCTTCTCAGAAGTTCAAGGAGAATGGGACAGTTCCTGCTGTTAAAAAAAGAAAGTTACGCGTTAATAAAGTTGATAATCTACAGAAAATCTTCTTCTGTCCTTGTTTACTGTGATGCGTTTGTATTTTTTCCAATTGTTTTACATTCTCACAGTAGTCAGACTTCCATCTGTTCAGGAATGATGTGTAACCATATAATTTAGTTTTACTGCAAGAATAAATGCAGCAGAGTTTCTTTACAGTAATTATGTATTTCCATAGAAATAAAAAGAGCTTTCCTTTTCTACAGAGCAATCGTTCTAACTAGGTAAGAGCAACCAACAAAGAGCAACCCAATTTGTAGGTGCAGAACTTGAAAGCCTAACACAGATGCTCATGTAAAGCATAGCCCCCGATTAAACTACAATTCTCAATTGTATAGAATGAGTCACGGAATGGTTTGGGTTGGAAGGGACCTTAAAGATCATCTAGTTCCAACCCCTCTGCCATGGCCAGGGACACCTTCCACTAGACCAGGTTGCTCAAAGCCCCATCCAACCTGGCCTTGAACATTGCCAGGGAGGGGGCAGCCACAACTTCTCTGGGCAACCTGGGCCAGTGTCTCACCACCCTCACAGGAAAGAATTTCTTCCTAATATCTAATCTAAATCTCCCCTCTTTCAGTTTAAAAGCATTCCCCCTCGTCCTGTCACTACATGCCCTTGTCAAAAGCCCCTCTCCAGCTTTCCTGGAGGCCCCTTCGGGTACTGGAAGGCTGCTAGAAGGTCTCCCCGCAGCCTTCTCTTCTCCAGGCTGAACAACCCCAACTCTCTCAGCCTGTCTCCATAGCAGAGGTGCTCCAGCTCTGATCCTCCTCTGGACTTGTTCCCCCAAATCCTGTATGACTTTCAGCTGTATAAACCTATAATACATTTTCTTTTTAGTAAACTAGATTAAACTCCAAACACAAGCAGTAAGGGGACCAAAATATGTTAACGAGATGCAAAAGAATCTAGAAGAGGTGGGGAAAAAACAAACCAACAGCTCTGGAGAGCTACCTGTTCCATAAGCATCAAATAACACCGGTGTGGGATGCTGCAGCTAACTTTAAAGCAGCCCAAGAAAAGTCTCCCTCAGCGACACGGGCTTCCCTGCGCTCCTGCACACCAGCCCGAAGCAAACAAGCAGCCGGGGCAGCTCCGCATCCCCGCAAACGCCCACCTGCTCCGAGCCGACACCCAGCGCTTCCCTCACGGCTGCAAACCCCCGCCTCCATCCTCCTCCACCCGCCTGCCCCACACGCGGGGACGCTCCCTCACCCCCCCACGCTCCTCTCCACTCGCACCTGCCCGGGCGGACGAGCCGCCGCGCCGCTCTCCCTCCCCGCACGCCTCCACCTCCGCCCACCGGCCCTTCCCAGCCGCCCGCGCGGGGCTGCGCAGCGCGCACCGACCCCCGGGCGCAGGGCGGGCGCCCGCGGGGGAGCCCTGGGCTCGCCCCGCGCCCCAAAAGCCATCGGTGAAAGGAGCCCCGCGGTAGGAGCGGGGCCCGGGGACGGGGCAGGACCGCGGGCAGAGCCGGCGGGGCGGTTACGTAACCCCGCCACGGCGGGCGCACGGCGCCAGGGCGGCGGGACAGGGCTGCAACCGGGCGGCCCCGCCGGGGAAGGAGCCCCTCAGGGCAGCGGCCCTGCCCTTACCTGCTGCCGCTCGCTCGTCCTTCGCCTCCCCGCCCGCCTCCCCTGATCGCCGCCGGCTCCTCAGCGAGCGCCCCGCACCTCTCGCCTGCCCGTGCCGCTGAGGCGAAGGTGGAGGACACGGCGGGAGGAGTGAGGGGACACAATGACCCAATCAGCGAACCCCCCCGCCCAAACGAGCGGGCGGGAGCCACCAATAAGAATGCGAGAAGCAAACTGGTCCCGCCTCCTCCATCCCCTGGTCACGCCCCTCACCTCCCACCGCTTCGCGCCGGGTCTCGGTCACCAGCGTGGGCGGCGGCGGGAGGCGGGGGGGCGAGGGGCGGCGGCGTTCCCCGCCCCGTGTGGGGACAGGTGAGCCGGGGGAGGGTCTCACGTCGCCCCCAGCACCCAGGGAGCGGTTTGTGTCCTCGTTACTAGCGTGTGGCAAAGCTTCCCTCTCTCAGGGTGTCGGGCCCCCTGCTCTGAGGTGAGGAGGGATGGGGTGAGGTGGGATGAGGTGAAGAGAGGTGAAGTGGGATGGGGAGATGGGGGATGGAATGGGGGTGAGGAGGGGTGGGATGGGGTGAAGTTAGGTGAGATGGGTAGGGAGATTGGGGTGGGATGGGATGGGATGGAGTAGGAACATGTGGGGTGGAATGGGATGTGAGTGAGGAGGGGTGGGATGGGATGGGGAGATGGGGGATGGAATGGGGGTGAGGAGGGGTGGGATGGGGTGAAGTTAGGTGAGATGGGTAGGGAGATTGGGGTGGGATGGGATGGGATGGAGTAGGAACATGTGGGGTGGAATGGGATGTGAGTGAGGAGGGGTGGGATGGGATGGGGCAGGGCACAGGAGAGGTGGGATGGGATGGGATGGAGAGAGGTGGGGTGGGATACAGAAAGAAGACGTGGGATAGATGCCCACACAGTGCCAGCACACCTTGCCATGGTTTTAGTGACAAACCTCCTAATGACCCCGTGGTGATTTCGTAGGGGGCCTAAATGCCTCTGGGGGATGGAGCTCCCAACCACCATTCCCACTTCTGACCACCAATAAGCAAACTGGCCCTTGAGCTCCATCTGGAATGGATCCAGTTGACGTTCATCTCTTCTTCAGACTAACAGGTGTATCTCCCTGTTACAGTCGAGGCCAGAAGGTGCATTTGTAGGACTCTTAAGGAACGTCAGGGTTACAGTGGAAAAAGGCTGATCGTGGTCATGATTTTAAAAAGAAGAGAAAGCATTCGGATGCCCCCAAGGCATGCTTTATTAAAGGAAGGGCTGTTCTCTCTCTTCCAGCTGTACGTCCGAGACTGCTAAGCATCAGAGGCTAATGCTGATTTTCTGTGGTCTCCACTTTGGAATGTAATACAGAGGGATTTAATCAATAGGGTGATACAGAAATGTAAACAGTTTTCTGTAAAGATGGCTTTGAAAATCTATAGAATATAATGGAGAGCTAGAAGACTCCCATATAATTATTAAATACCCTATAAAAATCCATGGAAAGAATAATTCTCCATTAGTTAAAAATATATAAAAAGATGTATGTCATTTATAGCAGCACTTTCCAATAATAGCAGAAAAAACCCGTTGTAATGAATGAGATCAATAGTTTATCCCACCTCATCTCTGCAAATACCTAAGAGCAATCCATTGTAGAGTGTTGTACTTGCAACAGAAGAGTTTCTTCCTGGTCCCATTAACTGAGGACTGACTTATGCCTTGATGCATATCTGGTTTAGACACCTTCCAGGCTTTCTTCTGTGGTTCTACTTTTATTTTTTAATATGTAATAGGTAACTGATAGTAGTAATTACTATTTCTTGTTGTTTTATCCTTGTGCCTAAAATATGAATCCCTGACCATGGTCTTATTGCTTTAGGCACTATGCAGAAGAGAAAGCAAGCTATGGAACCAAAGATGTCACAATATAAACTAACCAGGTTTTAAATCAAATTATATGCTTGCTGTTTTGCATTTTGTTTTAAGAATTAAACCTGGTAGGATATCTGTCTCTATTTACATGTGTTCCCTTTGCATGATGTCTTATTTTAATATTCTGAGTAGGAAGAGCATCCACCACGCTTCTTCTGTCCGACATTTTATGTTAGACAATTTCCTTGTGTCTTCTTATTCCCATACCTCTTAACTGTGTCTTGTTCACAGTAGCCAGTCTCAAATTTTATTCTTTTTCATATTGGGAAGAATGTTTTCATTGTGATGAAGTTGCCCTAGTGTATGCTTTCCTTGTAGTAAAATGGGAATCTCTACAGTTATGAAAGCAAGCTAATCCATGTTGAGGAAAAATCAGGAATGCTTAAGTCAGTACTTGGGCTTTTATGTGCATCCAGATATTATTGCTAAGATGAAGGGGGAAAAAAAAAACAAATTCCACTGTTTGCAGTTAAAATGTCCTTCAAATTAGATAATAATGGGAATGGCAACAATTGCAAGGTTTTTTATATCCCCTGTTGTAAGCACTAAAAATTTCTATTAGGAAAGGTCACAAAATAATATATTATTTAGACATGGAAAAGTGGCACTGCAAAAATAAGAGAGTAACAGCAACTGAGAGAACGTCCTTCTTGGAGTCACACCGTTTGGGCCCCAGTGCTATTCAGGCCATCCAGCCTGAGTAGGCACCCTGTGCTTCCTAAATGCTGTGGGCATCTTCCCACAACCCAAGCAGCTGTAGAGTGCCAAAATCTGGAGGAAGCTGAAGTTCTGGAAAGGATACCAAAGGAGGTGATAAAACAGCTGCTACTTGCAAGATTTGCAAGCAGTGCTGTAGTCCTGCTCCCACAGAACTGAGTGGGAGTTTGGTTACTGATATCTCAGAGCACAGGCTTAGCCTATCTCTCTCTTCCAAATCCCGAGTTGCTCATTATCTTCAGTCTGCACCTGCTTCTTATCTACAGATTTAATCTGGAAGCAAAAGTGGCCTCTCAAATGTACTGAAGCAACCACAGTGAATTTCAACACAAATAAAGTGCTATAACCAAAAGACTTTGGCCCCCAATGTTGTGCTGATTTCTGATCATCAAAATATAAACCCTCACTCACTCCCACAGCCTTTGCAGGAGCTTTGGTGACAGTTTTCTCTTTTCAGAAGAAATGAGTAAGTAATCTCTCAAGATCTATAGATTCCCAGGAAGTGAACACTTCTTTTACATTTCTGCTCACTGGGATAATCCCAAATTCTTTGGCCAGATATGGATTATGCTTTCTTGCAAATGGCTGAGTCTGGAGATTCTCTAATCCAGTAGATAAAGCAAGTGAAATTAACGTGGACTCTATCAGCATTAGCGTACCCTTGATTGTTTCTGTTACGTTTTACAATATAAAAATATCTAGCTCTGTATCTTGACTCCAGCAGCCAAGACTGGATGCTTAGTAAAACAGTGTAAAAATAGACCATGTATTCTTCTCCTACTTACCTTGTAATTTTCCAGCAACTAGTGAGGTAGGGACTTCTGAAACTCAGGGTTGTATCCAAGCTGCTATACTTAGTAGCTACCAGTGGTCCTGTTCTCTGTAAGTTTGTCTTAACTTTTTTTGAGCCCGTTTGTGGTTTTGCTTTCCACAATGTGCCGTGCCGTGATAATTCTTCGCTGCATAAAACCAATTTCAAGTCTTCTGTTCCTTTGTTATACAGGCAGTAAATGAAATTTCTTTTTTGACCTTCTCGCCATCGTTATTTTCCGGACTTTAATTGTGTTTCCCTTCAGCTATCCCTCTTTCAAGTTGATGTGGTTTTCTCTATTTCCAGCGTAAAACGTTATCACCGTCCTCTCTATCCTTTCTAATTTTGCTAGAAAATACTACTTTCTTTGAGACTTCGACTGTATTAAAATGACTATTGAATTTTGCTGGGTCTGGAATACGAAGAGCTGTATGCACAAGGGACTCATGAGCAAATGAGCGATAGAGTCCTGTGACTTTGAGGGTCTTCTCCTCATCTAAGGGGAGAGCTACTAATTTTTAACATTCAGTTCCCCTTTTTGACCACTTCATAGCCCCACACGAACATTTTCAGAGAGCTTTCCACTTCAACCTCCAGATCTCCTGCAGCAACAGGGGTAGCTTGAACCCGTGTCTATGTATGTACAGTTAGGGTTATTTTTTTCCCATGTACATTACTTTGCACTTATCACGGCTGAATTTTGTCTGCTGTTTTATCACTTAGTCACTCAGTACAGTGAGATGACATTGCCTCGACACCTCTTCAGTTCCATCCCATATGTGTATCGCAACTGCAAAGCAGCTTAGATACAACATACTGCAGACGTTTAAACAAAAATGTGCAAAGGAAAGACCATGTCTTTTTTTTTTTTTTTAATTTACCTACAGAGCATTTTGCACACTTCTGGGTGCAAGATTAATAATTGCATCAATGAAAAATTGCTGCAGAAAACAAGAGTATCCTTCACTTGCTGTAACATTTCAGTGCCTGCAATGCCCTTGCACGTGACACTCCATGAGCAGGTTGCTCACGGAGCAGGGCTGCTTCCTTCTTTGAGGATTTGGAGATGCAGAGAAGCACAGGGATGCCAGTTCTCTCCAAATCTGTTATGGGGTTGTCAGGCAAGTGGGGAGAACCTGTGGCACCATGCTGGGAACCTCTGAGCTTCCAGCCTTGTGGTGGGACAGCCCCTGCATTTGGGTCTGTTGCTCCCTAAATCCTCTCTATCCACATTGTTTCCGAGCATCTTCAGGGTCAGACAAAGGTCAGACAGGAAACTTGTGCCTTTTAAAGCAATAAGAACAGGAACAAAGAGTCTTCACATTTTCCATCCACTTCTGAGAGTGAGAGTTGCCTGAAAAAAAAGTCTTTTTCATTTGACATTGCAAAAATTCTGTATCTAATATAAAGTCCCACAAAATAGATCTTTATTATCTTACAGCTAACCCTCAGTTTTGAAGACAACAAAAATGCCGTGTCCCAATTTCTGGTTAAGGAATATTTTTAACCAAGAGATGTTTTTTTAGCCTAGATGCATGATAGATCAAGGGGAAAAATGGGTTTCATTGACTTTTAAAACAATCTCCATTTCAAGAAAAAAAATTAAAACCTTTTATTCTGTAACAAATACCATCCTTAAAGTACAAGTACAGTTCTCTCAAATCTGAAATATTATGGCCAGATTTAAATTCTCCCATTTGAAAGAGGGTGCTGAAGGATGAGAAGTTTTCATTTTGTTGAAATACATGAGGTATTTAAGATGATTGTTTTCACCTGTGGGCTGCTTGTTTCTCCTCAGCGACCATCTCTATGCAAAATGAAGGCAGCACTGTGTGAATCGCCGATTGTGTGTGTACCTGCTACAAGCATCTCATGTTGTGAAGTAGAGGGTGAAAAACTGCAGAGGTAGGATGTTAAGGAAATGATTTCCTTCTTTCTTGAATAGATTGTCTTTTCCTCTTGATGTTCTTGTCCCACTGATCTTCTCTCTGCAGAGTCTTAGACTGTTTATTTCATAACTGGTTCACTAAGGTCAAGGCCTGTGCAAGCTACCAAGCATGTTCAAAAGCAGTCTTGGAGGTATAGTCTCAATTCAACAGCATGACTGATAATGTCAGCTCCAGTTCCTCAAGAATAAACTGTGGTTTGCTGCCACGTGTTAACATGTAGAAGCACTTGGTTTCTAGGATTTACCCGGTCAAAACATGGGAAGCTAAAACATCTGGCTCGTCAAAATGATCATAAGCTTACAGAAGGAATGACAAAGATGCCAGACAAATAAAATCCAGGAATGAGCACAGTTTAACCAGAACATGAGCTCAGCCTCTAAACGTACTGTCTTACCTTTCTGATGCACTGATTTCTATCTTTTTTGTAGACTGAAATTTTCCGGGAAGGAAACTTCACATATTTGAGGAAGTGCTAAGCATCATGATGGTATTTAGTAGGTAATTCTTACCACCTCTCCTGCTATTTCTTAGATTTGTGATGAGAAGTGACTTGCCCATTGTGACCCAAATGGAAATAAAAAAAAAATGCAATGAGCCATAGCTATGTGACCTCAAGCCAAACGCTTCAAAATCATGTACCTAAATATAGACACCTAAATAAATGGCCTGATTTTCAGAAGCACGTGCAACTCTGAGACTTGTAGGTACTCTGAAAAATCAAGATGCTTATTTAGGTATCTAAATACAGACTGAGCTTCTGAATATGTTATTTAATCTGCTTCAGAATGTAAACAACTAAGAAAACAAAGGTACGACAAATACTATTTTTATGTGTGCTGATTAGAAGGCCCCAGAGTGTAATCAACTGCAAGACACAATTTACTCCTATAAAGCGAATAGTGTGATAATTACTGTTTATTAATTGTTGAAAAGTAGAATTTAGGAGCCCTAGTTCTGAAGCAGTGCTAGACAGGTTTGATGGAGAAGTCCATTGTACTGTATTTCTTTGCCTTTTATTAATCTTTATTCATAATTATAGAGATTGACACAGAAAAGCTTTCAAAAATATCAGATTAAGGAGTTTTGTTTCTATTGAGAGATCATAAAAAATTATTTATGTGTTTCATTTTCTTAAAGTGTGACCCATAGTCTTAAAGCTTTTTGTGTTTTTCTTTCTGAAATGTTCATTCATTATTTTGACACTTTTAGGCGACAGTTGAAGGCGTAATTGAAGTATCACTGGAAGCAGCAGAGTGTGAATGATGAGTTATTAGTCAGCACATGACACCACATACACATTCAGTTAACAGAAAATAAGCAGCTCAAGCAGGTAACAACTGAGACTGTATTTTTATGCCTGGATTGTGCCTAGAAGTAAAAACTTACACACGTGGCCTTTTTCAACACTTCTACTATGACGTGTTTTGTTTAGACACATTATGTTAGTGTATGCTTATATATCTATATTATTTTTATATATTATGGCAGTGATCTTCTAGAAATACATCAGTGATTGACAGTTGACCCCTAGATGGTGCCAGTGCCTATGTGCTGCCAGCCCTTGTGCAAGGTGAACACTGGAGATGGCAAAATAGAAATGGTCTTCGTGACACGGATATTCTTGGTCAGTCATAGCTTCCACAACACTGAGTCATTGCGGCAGAGCAACCTCTGAAGAGTGTCCTTCTTCCACAGGGAAGTCTCTACCCCTTCCTCCTGCTCTCCCAGCAGTGTGACAGAGCTCCAAAAGAGACAGCCAGTCCATCCAGGCATTACGTCCTACCGAGGCGCTGATCTGTCAGTCTTACCCTTGCAGTGTTGCACTCCAACTTTAAGCTTTTCAGATAATTTGGCAGCCTGGATATCTGAAAATCCTGAAGGAAAGAGCAAGCTGGGTTTACAGATGAGCTGGGAAGGGGGAAAAGGGGCCCTAGTGAAGTTCCCAGGGAGAATGGGAACAGTAAAGGGAAAGGAGAGAAGAAACAGGTCCTCTGGTCTAGATTCTGCCCTTGGGCTGCTCCAGTGCTACCTCTGGAAGAAGCCTGCTGTGCTGTGGATTCATTATGTAAATCTGTTTGCAGAAAGAGCTTGTGCTAGAGATGTCCCGTTCAGACAACCAGCCCATGCAGACATCCAGTGGCACAGCATGGTCCCAGGTTGTGAGATGCTCAGAGTCCAGAAGGTGGGACAGCCCCAGCTCCCACCCTTTGCCCAGCTTCCACCTTTGACCCCTGTACAAAGATGCCAATGCTGGCATGTCTCTGTGTGGAGGGATAAATGTATCTTGTCATGTGCAGATCAGTGCTGGCAGGTGTGGTAGTTCAGGGCGGATGCTTTAGTGATTGCAGCTTTTGCTATGTTCTGTCACTTGCATTTGTCCTGGCTTGTGGATATGTAGAGAACTCGTTACCCAGTTTGTTCCTACAGACCCATATGCCTACATGTGCAAACTGTGCATCTCTACAAAACCTCTGAACCAGACTGCAAGGCCAGAGCCTGTAAGGAAAATTTAACAAGGCTGAGTGTGTTGATTAATACCCAATGGACAGATTATAACCATCTCCTGCTGATTCAGGTCTTTTTATTATTTTAAGGAACAGGCAGATCATTGTGATGAGACGGGCTTTTAACAAAGTGGTGCTTGATTTCAGTTCATGGTAAGCAAAGACCAGTTGCCAGGTTTTCAGACAGTAAAACATTCTTTGGTTTATTTTTTCAGGAAAAAGAACTTCAAACCTCAGGTTTAATGCCTGAAAACGCCCTTGTAATCATCCTTTTTTTATCTGTGTATTATTCCAGTTCTATAAACAAGCTTAAAATAGTAAATGATAATACCAAGATTTGGACAGAAGAGGAGCGTCAAAGGCAGTATCTTGAGCTGCAATGAATCACTTAAAGAGCAGAACTCTCTAAGTATCTTGCACTGCTCATCTATTCATTTTAACCTGGGAATCACACTTGGGCAGCCATATCATGATACTGCAAAGCACTTGATTTTCTTTTGGTATCAAGCAAACAGAAGGACACACTTACTGCTTTTCTGAGCAATGATAGTTTTCAGAATAAAGGCCAGATAAAAGGCCAGTGACTTGAAATTGCCTCTGGATCTATGTCAGCAGTAACAAAGACCAACACTATGAACCCACTGAAGCTTTTGTGTTTAATTCAAAAGAGTCAAGTCTAGTTACAACTGAGACCTTTGGCATGAGAAAGAGCGACAGAGCCCTGTCTTCAGCTTGGAGCACACTTTACCAGCGCAAGACCCCACAGCTAGAGGAGTCTGGAAATGCAGTGCTGAAGGACTACATCCATAGAGCCTCACTTGGCTCTTATCTGGGTCGGATGTTCACAGAAATCACTGGTAATTGTCTCTGAGCAAGGACCCAGGAAAAAAGTGAATGTCAAATCTTGCCATTCCCTAATTACACTTCGTGAAGAACAGGATCCTCCTTAGATTTAGGCTTCTCTGGCCAGCTGTGATTACCTAATCTGATGTCTGCCTTATGTGGGGTATCATACCCTCAGAAGAGATGTTTTCTGCCTTTGTAGACTACCTAGAAGTTGCTTTATGGAAGTGGAATGCCTGTATAGAGAATTTAGGTCTTCAGACTTTTCTGATTTATGTTTTGCAGATTCCTGAAAAGTAATCAGGTTGCCTTTCCCTCCTCTCTCCACCACGCACACCAGATCAAAAGCTTCTGTTTCAGAAAACTATTAATATAGAAACATAATTTCAGTCCTTGGTAAAACAATTTCATTTCCTGATCTGCATTTTTACCTCATTTCAGGTGGGAATCTGCTCGTTTTCACTTCAGTCCACTGCAGAAAGGTACAGCAAGCTCCAAAGGCCCATTCCTTATTGAACTTCTGAGCATTTCCTTTCTTAAGCTAACCAGATTGACTCCAAGGCTTGGCAGGCTTAGCAATGTTTTCATCAACTTTCTGATTCAGCTCTGATCTCTCTCAAATTTATCAGCAGCCTTTTGGAATCACAGCCGGGGTGGTTACAGTGCTGTCAGTGGGAGATGTAGTATCTCCTCTCCAGCACAGAAGTTCTTGTTTTCATATCCCAAATCCATGTTATCCCCTTCAGGCATAGTATCCCACTGGAGCTCGGGCCCAGTTGTTTGCTCATGTGCCATGACTCCTTCCTCACTTGTCTTTTTCAAAGCTGCAAAGACTTAACACTAATGGTTGCACTGTACTTGTACATTAAGCTCCTTTGAACTTAGGAAAGTTAGAGTATAGCTGTAGCTCCTATCTCACAGGTAGCTGCTAGACAACCTTCTGGGTAATGAGGATGGAGCCAGGCTCTTCTCAGTGACATCCACTGACAGGACAAGGGGCAACGGGTGCAAGCTGGAACACAGGAGGTTCCACATAAATATGAGGAAAAACTTCTTTACAGTGAGGGTAACTGAACACTGGGACAGGCTGCCCAGAGAGGTTGTGGAGTCTCTTTCTCTGGAGACATTCAAAACCCGCCTGGATGCGTTCCTGTGTGACATAATCTAGGTAATCCTGCTCCGGCAGGGGATTGGACTAGATGATCTTTCGAGGTCCCTTCCAATCCCTAACATTCTGTGATTCTGTGATGGTCCTCCGTAGTGGTTGGTTTTATGAAGGCATGTTGTATTTTTACTCAACAAGAAACTTGTCTGTAGTCTTCAAATTCCAAGCTTTGCATTAAAACCAAACCACTTCTGAAGAGTCTGGGGTACAGCTCTTTCATCAGCATCTTAAAAAGTGTGAACTAAGAGATTTAAAATATTTCTTCTGAACGTTTGGACTGTAACTCTACAAGTAATGTAATTTACCAGTAACACAAATATGACAGTTCCAATTTGGGAAAGCACATAGCTTATCCAAAGGCTCACAGACATCCATTACTACCAAAAGCAGGCTTGAGTGCTCTGATGAGCATGAGCAATACCTAGTACTTCTAATCCATATAGACTTTGCAGCAGTGGGTGATTATCGTTATTACCCCAATGTATAGATGAGGAAACTGAGTCACTGAGGGATGAAGTGATTGCCCCAAAGAGCACAGTGAGTCAATAGGAGAGCTGGGAATAGTGCAGAATTCCCTGAATTATCCATTGGAGTCTGATAATATCATTTTATAAATGCTCTGTCTTTGTAAAGACTTCAGGGCTATAATTATCTTCCCAGGACTCTCATGGAAACAAGATATTTATAACTCCATTAAGCCTTTCCTAGTAATTTTATGATCAAAGTGAAAAAAATAAATAATGCTGTGCCATGCAGTCGCATGTCCAGTGTCATTCAGAATGGGTACATGATGAAAGCTTCTCCTTGGTTGGTTCAATTAAACGCTTGCTATCTTTTGAATGCCTTCCTTGTGTTCCTTGAATTCCCCTTCCACTGCATATCGGTGGAGAGGAAATATTTTTTGCCATGTGATGAGCCACACATTTAGAATGTACCAAATAACTGGGAAGATGCTTGCTGCCAATAAAGCCTACTGGTTTATGCTGTAAATGTGACCATTTAAAAAATATATTTTTCCTCAAAGCCCTTAACGTTTGCTAGTTTCACCTAAAATGAGCAAAGCTACCTCAGTATTTCCACTAACCTTCGTATATCTTTAAAATTACAACACAGCTGCCAAGACTGACTGTAAACAACGGGTTAGCAACTGAGGCATTTGGACCCAGGTTCAGCAAAGCACTTAAGCGTGTGCTTAAATTCAAATCCATCCTTATTCTGCAAATCCATTTTAAGTGGTTGCTTAAAGCAAAACACATGCTTAAGTTGAGTTTTACTTGGCACAGTGCTTAAGCACAGCACAGAGCTAGGGCCTTAGAATTCATTTCTTTTCCAAAGGAAGTCATTATTTTTAGCTCACCTCTCAATGGCCACAGCCGTATCTTTTAGTCCCCAGATATCTGTTTTCAGGAGGTGTACGTGCTAAGCCTGAACTTCTGGTTTCTGTGACAATCAGCGGCACGGAAAAGATACCGAATACCGTCACTAGCAGAAAGAAAGAGACCACTTGAAATACTTGACTGCTAAGTACAGATGAGAGGGGCCTTCAGTGAGGCTCGTGAGAGGGAAGACATAAAAGAAGTTGTGATTATTCTGGGAGGTGGCTGCTGATACAAGGGGTTATCTTTTCACGATGCTGAATGGAGAAGGTTCATTTGCAGTAGGTCAACAATTTGAACTCAAAATGTTTTGATGAGTTTTCTATCAAATCTTATATCTCCACAGGAAATTTATGATTTCAGGGAAAATGTTTATACTTTCCTCAAAAGTATCAAAAAAAGTTTGGCTGCAATGTGATAGTTTCTGTGTTTTTTTCCCTGAAACTCATCTTTAATATACGACAAAGTCAAAAAATTACTAAAGGAAATGAGTTTTAGTGCTCATTTCTCATAAATCTAGATTTCCTCTCTCTTGTTAAGAAGACTCCTACCATTTGTTTCATGGCTTAGACATGGGAGTTACTTATCCCAGTACAAATGAATACCAGCATACACTCCTGGCCAGCCCAAACCATGGGTTTTGCTCAGACAGATCTGGCTGATGGCATGTCTGCAGGAGGAACAATGGCATTTTCTAAGATGGTTTTTGAGGGATGCCCCACTGCATTCCCTCTAGCATCCATACTTCATCCAGAAGGCAGAAAAATAAAGACAGGTCAAAATACATTGATTTTTTTTTTCTTTTTGGGTTAAAAATCTCCTGCTTGTGGAGAGGAGATACTACCCTTGTTGTGGCAGTATGAATAAAAATATTCTGACTCCTCCTACTGATATGTAGAAAAGCTTTCTAACAGTAGGGAGAGTCAGGTAAGAGGACAAATGCCCCATGAAAATTCAGCACTGCCATATTTAAAAGCAGACTGGACAAACACTTGAAGAAGAATAATTTAGATACTGTTAATCCAGTCCTGAGTAGAGTATCGTGATGACCTTTAACACCCATTTTACCCTGTCCCAGTGGGAAAGTGCTGCCTTTCCCTTCCCCAGAAGCTTCTCAGTTATTTCCAGTTAGAATACCCCATTTAGCTCTATCACCTGACCACCACATTGCTTTGCTAATCCACCTCCATTGTTTTTTTCTACCTAGGAAAGTATGGCAAGTGCGTGGAGCTGTCACCCACTACAGGGCAGTCACACAGCGATGGGATCCCAGAGTCAAGCCCACTTCTCTTCACTTGCTTGTTTGGTATCTCTCTGGCTGTCAAGAACAGGTACTTCTTTCTTGCTAAAAGCCTACACTTTAATAAAAATATGTCCTGCCTTTCAGGATGAATGTTTTCATGACTGGTTTAGCCTGCTAGGGAGTTACTAAATCCAGCAGCCTGAAGGAGGTGAGGCTGCTGCAGCTCCACGCCCTGGGTCCAGCCTTCAGCAAGGCTGCGCATGGATTCCCAGCAGGCTGCACTCACACCCCCGTACCCACACATGCACACACAAGAGAGACCATCACACAGGAGCAGATTTGAAAATGGAGAGTAAGAAGAAGACAGGACAGACTGCGCTGATCAGGCATAGCCAGACAAGCATACCGGTCAGCAGCCTGTTTACATGCAACTAACCTCTTTTATCCCCTTATCCCTCTTTTTTATCATGTTTGTTCCTCCCCAACCCACCTTGAGCTCTCCCTTTCCCCACCTTTGCTTCCTCACCTACACATGCCATAAGAAGTCTCCTGCAACCGCAAGTTGCTCCTCCCCTGCATCCCACAATGTGTCCCGTACCCACAGGCAGTGTTTCCCCCCTCAGCCAAAAAGTGGGAGCTGCTCCCGTTGTCACTGATGGGTGTCACCCCTGGACACGGCCAGCCCTGGGAGGTGTTGGGCAGGGTGTTGCTCAGGGTCCCCACCTTTTTCTCCTCTGCTCCTCTGTTTATGGGGGGGGGGGAATGTGGTTTTTATCACATACCCTAATGTAGTCCACAGGCTGTTCTTGCAGGATGTGGCAGGAGGCAGAATGTAGTTCTCACCAGACACAAGATCACGCCAAGTCTGAAAAACTCAGCAATATGCAGAAGCTATGCCACAATTGTGCTCATGTTTAGGACAGATCAGAAGCCATGTGCAATTGTGTGTTACTAAATATTCACAGTTTTAGTTGGCTTCAGGTGCCTTTTATTCATTCTAACCAAATTGATGCTGACCTTCAGGTTATACTTTCCTTTAGGGACCTTTTTAGTTTAAAGTCAAGTTTGCCATTACAGAATTTTGCTTTTTTGAGTTACCTCTCTTGGGAAGAAAAATTCAACCAAAACAAAACCACATACCCAAACCCCAAATTTAATTAAACAGAAAAATAATAAGAATTGCACATTGGGAAAAAAAAAAATCTTCTCAAAATGACAAGATACCTGAACAGATATTGTGGACATTTCCAAATTTTAAAATTAAAATACACACTTTTGGGTAATGACCACACATGAAAACCAAGGGAATAGTTTCTAGTTATGGAAGAGATTCTGAAACAGCAGTTAAGAGTGCAAGTCTTGCTGAGTTAACCATTATGAGCTAAATTAGAAGTTGGACGAATCATTTTTCAGCCATATAAATCATTAAAGTTTATTAAATTGTTGTATCTGTAACTGAGGTAAGCCAACCATTTAATGAATTATACAATGTGTTATTTTCCTATGGGTGTTACTCCCATAGGTTTTACTGTTGTTGAACGTCCTTTTGTGTTTTTTTGCAGACCTCTAAAATGATGAATAATCTTTACTTAAGAGACTAAAAATACACGCCAGCTATTATCGTATATGAAATCTGACAGCAGTTAAAGTGTTGGTATCTGAACTTATTTAACAGCTTCTTTGAACAACTTTTACTAGGTATTCTTTACGGGATTAAATATTTTTAGATTTGTGCCATTTGTTCTATAAGTAAGTCATGTTAAAGGTAAAGGAAAAGTGTTCTAGATATTAGACGACCAGTCTAATGAATAGCAATAGCTTTTCTTGCAGTTGCTTTTCATTAGAAGCCAAACATCATGATCAAACTTTCATTGCATATTCATGCAAGAAGTGATTCTGAATCCTGCGGAGCAAATAAAGCTCAGTAGAAGTTTTAGGTGCTCCAGTGGAACAAGACCCCAGTGTTTCCCATGCTTGCCATTTTTCCATTACAAATGCATTTTATTTGCAAAAACTTGGCACCGATTGTGGGCAGAGCAGGCTAGATCTTCACCTACACACACAGGCAGTGATACATAAGTGATGCGAGTTTATCATGGCTGCAGATCTGATCCGGAGGTCTCTGCTCAGCACTGTCCTGTATTTTGTGCACACCAGCACCAGGGAGCTGTATGGAGTCACCACAAGGCACCGCTTTGGCCTTGGTTCTGAGAGACCTGCAGGAAAGAGTGACCTGGCCCAAAGGACCTGCATTTCCGCTGGTCCTAGCACAATTTCCATGCAGGATTTCCAAACATAGCAGCTTTTTGTCCTGAATGTCTGGTTGGTGAGTACAGTATATCAGATTTGCAAAGTCTGTGAATAATTGGCCCACAAATTATGAATGCAGCAGGAGAGCTTGATTTTTAAAATACTAGGAGGTAGGCAATCAGGTGAGGAGAATGATGCGACTATACTGGTATGACATACCACAACATAGAGTATGTACAGTGTTTACAGTTGAAATTAAGAACTGTTAAGGCAGAGAACCTCTCTGAAGATGTAGGGAAGCAGGTCAGTGGTCCATCCATCCGGGGGTGGCTGGCAAAGGAAGGTAAGTTAGTGCTGGGCAGCTTTCATTCCCGGCATTTATACTGGACCCGGAATGGTGCCATGGGTTGCTGTGTCCCCACCAAATGTAAAGGGCTCTGCAAAAAGAAGAAAATCAGTAGAAACATTAAAATTAGTTCAGTTAATGGAATTATCATTGTGCTTTAATATTAAGATATGAACATATTCTTGGAGCTTTGGTCTTAGAGAACCAAGAACAAATACTGAGAGTATTTCTTGGCTTTGCTGAAGCCATTGAGTAGGGCCTTCATGATTACTTGTTATTCCACTCACTCTGACAGAGGATGGCACATGAGATCTTAAGAAACTCTAACGGTTTTGAATATCTTCACCAGCATAATTGCCTGTGGGTGCAGACCCAAGTTACAATCAACTCCAGTGAGAGCTGGCGTGGCAACACACCATCAGTCGGGAAGAGGCAACCTTCCTCCATATTCTGGGTAGACTTTCTACCACTACTTGAGATCAACATCTCATGTTCTTCAAGGAAAGCACAGGAATTAAGTTCTCCCAGCTCCAGCCTAAAGTGCAATCACACAAAGACCATGCCACTCTCACCTTCTCCCTCTTCTCCTTGGCAGTTTAGCTATAGGGCATGTGTGTCATGTTGAGGTTGTGACAGGCAGACATGCTGACTTTGCAGCAGTCCATGTTTGTGAGGAACAAGGATTTTTGGAAAGTGGAAAGGACACAGTGCAAATGGAGAAGGAAATGACTGCTGAGAGTGCGGACCGCACCGCTCTCCCTTAACAGTAAAGCCTTTCTGTGTCACAGTTGCTCCTTCAGTCTTACCCTAACCATTTCTCTTCCACCACTGAATATGTACTGGAAGAGCACTGCGAGTGCTGCATTTTATTTCATATCTTTAAACTATTAATAATCCAGTTTCATTGGTTTTGTGAGTGGCAGAAAGCAATTATAAAATCTCTTGTAATGTTTAGGCAACGATGAGACAAAATACTCTTGTAGGAGCTTCCTTGTATGGACAGTGCAGCCCCACTAACATTGCTGGAGTTACTCCAAGTTTTCTGAGTTAAAATGAAGATTGAGTTCTTCATTACGTGTTTTATTAACACTCCTCAAAATTTTGCTTCATTATACATAAGCACAGTTGAGCATGGTTATTCAGCTGGGTGTGATGAATGAAGGGTAAAAAGGCATGGAATATAAATGCATGGATCTTTTACCTCCTTTGGTACTGCATCCAAAAGCACAAATTCATATTTGTACAGGAATAGCACAACGAACAACTGTATTTCCATGATAGCAAACCACCTGCAAGAAAAGGGAGGAAAACGTTGGCCATCCAGCCTGACCATCACACGTGTGTTATTGTCAGATAAGAATCACAGAATCACAGAATCAACCAGGTTGGAAGAGACCTCAGGGATCATCGAGTCCAACCGTTGCCCTGACACCACCCTGTCAACTAGACCATGGCACTAAGTGCCATGTCCAGTCTTTTCTTAAACACATCCAGAGATGGTGACTCCATCACCTCCCTGGGCAGCCCCTTCCAATGTCTAATAACCCTTTCTGAAAAGAAATTCTTCCTAACGTCCAAGCTGAACCTCCCCTGGCGAAGCTTGAGGCTGTGTCCTCTTGTCCTGTCGCTAGTTGCCCGGGAGGAGAGGCCAACTCCCACTTCACTACAACCTTCCTTCAGGTAGTTGTAGACTGCAATAAGGTCACCTCTGAGCCTCCTCTTCTGCAGGCTAAACAACCCCAGCTCCCTCAGCCGTTCCTGAAAGGGTGTCTTTGACAAAGAAACAGGGTGTCTTTGACACATTTTACATTCCATGCTTTATTTCTGCCTGAAAGTTCATCTTCAGTAGGAAAATATGCTGCAGCTTTGTTCAGCTTCGTTGCTCGGCGAAGAAGATGAATGTCATTGCTGCCCCTTCTTTCCGGTGAAACGTTAGACTGACACTATCCCTCTGACAACCTATTTTAAAACAGCCCCTTATCATTATGGGTTTTTCCACTGTGTAAACATTTATGTTCTTCTAATGCTTGCTGACTTGAAATAACTTCATAGGAGTGAGAAGACAGTCAAATATAGAAAAGGCTATATGACTAATTGTGCTATATAAAGGTATATAATACAGCTGGGAGCCTGATGACATCAGAGTAGCTGTGACAGCGGGAGTTATTATTTAATGCATCAGCATTAGAATGCAGTATGAGACCCAAGGGCATGATTTTTTTTTTGTAAAGCTCTCAAGAAAGGTCTTAGTCAGTCTGGAGAAGATTTCAGATAACTGCAGGTGAGCTCCTCTAGGCTATTATTTTTTAATGTTGATATGTACAAGAGCTTTCTGCATTCAGGCACTAACATGCATCTATGCGAGGTCATGGGATTACTCACTTGCAGAATTTAGACATAAGTCTTAAATACCTGGTTAAAATAGTAATACTACCTTGCTCTTCTACGCAGTTTATTTTCCATTATCTGAGAGACACTGGAAAACTTGGATAAAACTTCTATTGGAGAATTCACAGGGGAGAAGGCCGCATGACTGCACATGGCGTCAGCCCGGATTTGGCCTGGCAGGTGTGAAGAGGAAGCTAATAAGCCCCACGAGACCCAAGCTAACTCCTGCAGAGCCATCCAGATCTGCACGCTGAGCCACCCCGTGCTCCGGAGTGGGAAGATGCTTGTTTGTTTTGGCGTAGCTTCAGACCCAAATTATCTCTGCGATTTCACATTGGAATTACCTTGACATAGGGAGCTTTTGGTGACCTGGAGCCTGGGAAGGCTCCGGGGAGACCTCACAGCAGCCTTCCAGGACCTGAAGGGGCTACAGGAAAGCGGGAGAGGGACTTTTTACAAGGGCATGGAGTGACAGGACGAGGGGCAACAGTTTTAAACTGAAAGAGGGGAGATTTAGATTAGATCTTAGGAAGAAATTATTTCCTGTGAGGGTGGTGAGACAGTAGACCAGGTTGCCCAGAGAACCTGTGGCTGCCCCCTCCCTGGCAGCATTCAAGGCCAGGCTGGATGGGGCTTTGAGCAACCTGGTCTAGTGGAAGATGTCCCTGCCCATGGCAGGGGTGTTGGAACTAGATGATATTTAAGGTCCCTTCCAACCCAAACTATTCTATCATTCTATGAGTTTTCCTGTAAAAACTCAGAGTCACTAATGCTTTCCCATTTTATTTAGTGACAAGGGGGTTTGACAAAGATCTGCTTTCTGAGGATGCACTGCTACATATTGGTGTTGTGCTGGAAGCCAGGAGCCCAGCTGTGGATTGAGGTCCTGCAGTAAATGGAGTCTGAGAATTAAATCATGGCCGTTGTGCTGAAGGGTTTACAATATCAGCATAAGACAGGAGACAACAGATGGAGCCATGCAAGATAAGCACAGTCGCACAGGCAATAGTCACCTGGTTAGACAAAAGTAGCTTCACTGCCATCAAATTTTTCCTTTAGGTAAAAAAGAAGATGGCTCAGAAATGGCTTTGTGGGAGATCTTCCCATGTCAGTTTCCTAGAATATTTGACAAGTTATTTTCTAGCTTTCAGTTTGATTAAATTAGCTTTTAATTTCATGATGAACTTTTGCAACGGAGAAGTGAACTGTTTCATACATTTCATTTATAAATGCCAGTACTGAATTAAATGAAAATGCATCTTAAACTTGAAATACCATCATTTTATTCAGTCATACCAAGGAAATCTGCAACCTGGGATCTAGATACATCCCTTGATTTCATTTCCTTTCTTCCAAGACCACCACATTATTCTTTTAGAATTATTGCTGAAAAGCCTGAAGGTGTGTGTTACCATGTGGACTGCCAAAGGGTTTGAAAGGACTTTTTTTCTCTCAGCAAGAAAAAGATTCTTCACCATTATCTATGTAGAAATGTTATCATTTTCTTTCTAACCACAAACTTATTTTAAAGATATTATCAGAGTCCAGAGAACATCCTGAACAAATAAATGGGTCAGTATATATAAACAAGCAGCTTTCAGAACCATTGTTTTGTAGCTTGTCCTGTACCTGCAGATGCCTCTTGTGAATTCTGCTGCCGCCCTTGCTGGGCATGAGGCTGTGCTTGTATTTAGCTCAGGAGTATGGTACAAGTCACGGTGGTACAGCAGTGAGCGAGCACTTTCCTCTGGTAAGCCTAAACGGTGAATGCAGTTTTATTCATTTTGTTTGTGTCTGTAATGCCTTCACAGAATTTATCTGACAGTCATGTCCAGCCTGCTATAGGGTGCAGATTCAAGAATCCCGATCCTCTGCAACACCCTCTAGATTCCTTGCTCCACATGGGACTCTTGAGTCAAACTGACTAGTTTTAAGGATTCTTGGCTACTTGCTTCTTAGAGGAGACCTGGTTTTGAAGGCTGAGAATTGAGCATAGAGATGTTTGAACACAGAAACGAGGAGCAGCTGGCTCCCTGGGACTCGTTCCAGGAAGAGGGACAGCAGAGCAAACAGCAGAAGGAATGCAGGAAGCACCAAGGCTGGCATTGCTGTAGGAGTGAAGAGAGACAGTTTCTGCAATTTAAGTGATCATACAATTGCGTGGGCCCTCATGCAAAGACAAGATTTAAACAGAGAGGAGCCAGTTAAGACATCTGAAGATTAGCAATGATGTCAATGGCATCATAGAGGATGGAAAGAGAGTCTCAGACCAGAGAAATGTTCTTTAGGTTAGTTTAGAACTGGTATATGGCAACCTAAATGCCTGTGTCTGTAAACTGGCATGTCTGTAAGTAGAATAACTCTCTCTTAATGAAACGATGCCTCAGCAGCAGCAGAGCTAGGCTGACTTTCCTCCCTGGGGGATATCCCTTCATATGCTAGTCTCAGATTCTGCTTTTACATCATGACTTAACTGTCTGTTCCAGGAATAAAACCACTTTCAAATCAGTTTAAACGAGGTCCAGATAATACTGAACATTAGGGGACTGACAAAGAGCAAAGCCATGAAAAAACTTTATCTCCAAGTGTAAGAGGAGCCCAGTTCAAGAGAGTTGTTCTCTGCAGGGTTTGGGAATAAATAAACCCCAGCTGTTTCACTGACCTTCCTGGACACTGATGCTTCCCTCCTCCGAATGCCACAAAGCTGTCCAAGAAAGCATTCTTCTCTAAATTTGCCTCCTTCCAACGATCCTGTGGGAAGAAACTTTTTTTTTCCAAATCAGCCTTATATAAATAAAGCTTAACTTTATTTCTCCAGGCTAAAAATGACCTTGGACAGCTAATCCTCAAAACAAAGTCACGCTAATGCCATTTTTTTGCATTCAACCTGTTTAGTGCTAGAGTCTGGATTCAAAAGTCAGCACCAACTCAGGGAAAGAAACGAGGGTCCCATTTGAAACATACGTAGTGCTGGAGAGGTTTTCAAAATCACCCCTAAAGCATTCTTCCTATACCTCCCCATTTTTCTAAATCCTGTGTCTTGAGCTATTGAAATGCCTATAAAAATGCGACCTTCTCCTTCTAAATATATGCACATTCAAAGCAAATGTTCAACCAGTACCTTCCCTCAGCCACAAAACTGTATCATGGCACACAAACCATTTCTAAGATGCTGTGCACAGATAAATGCAAGGCGTATGAGGTGTCACACAAGAGCAGGGCAAGGATTGCACAACCCCATTCTCAGGTGCAAGCCAGCGTGTGAGAAAATGGACTCTTCTCAACAAAACCAGACTGTCTGTACCCAGAGGGCTTCTTTCTCCATCTTGAGTTGCTTTAAGAGAAAAGGAACAGTATCGGCTAAAGTTTGGGTGCGTGACACTGACAGAAGTAAATCTCTTGAATGCTGGGTGACAAACTGTACCAGCCTCCAGAAAGTCAATGCAACTCTACCAAGGCCTTCAAGTAACACCCTGTCAAGTTTATGGTGGATAACTCCTCTGATGAAGCTGTCTTAGAGAAGATGTAATCTTGTGTTTGTTTATTTTGGATTTGTTTCAGCTTGGGCTGTGTAGAGCTTTCTGAAGAGGAAACCTGTTACATCAAAATCCAATAAAAGCAAGGAAAAAAATCTCAGTGGTGATGAAGCAAGGCGACACCATTTGGAATGGCAATGTCCAGGGGATACTCAACTATTCCTCATGGAAAAAAGGGTGAGTTTCTAAAAAACAATCTAGCTTGCTTTTTAGGAATAAAGTTACTAAAGAAATAAGCTGATGCATCAAGGTTTCTGCTTAGCGTTTCAAACAGGCAGGAATTGTTATGAGGGATTTCAAATTGGTGAAGAGTTTGCTAGAAGGGAACTTTTGTTTAAATTACTCCTTGATGTTTTTCTATAAAAAAGACAAACCGTTCTATAGTGGATGGTGCTGAAAAGAGCAGTTACAGGCCTGCCCACATGGCCACCTGGAGTGGAATAATAATCAAGAAACTCTAGATAAGCTACTGAATTAGCAGAGCTAATACCTACCAGAAATCATCTGACTGGAAAGACCAACGAACCTGGGTAAACGCATGGAGATGAGGTATACGAACAGATGCCAGGGAGAGGGGAGTACTTGGAGTTGGGGTCAACAGTGAAATCAGTGGGGTCTTTCCATGGTGGGCTTTGAATCAACATCAAAGTGATATAAAGTAGTACCATATTATTTGGAATATATCACTGAACTTTAAAATCTTGCTTATTCCTATAGGCTCCTCCTTTTTGTGCACATCTTCTCTGTATACAAGGCCACCCTCCACATGATGGGGAATACCCAACTTCAAGCCAATTTGTCCACATGCTTTTGTTGTGAAATAAGTAAAGAGGAGAAAAGACAGCAAAATACCCATGCTAAGAGTGACAACTTACAGGTTTGAACATTTCTGGGTCAGGAAAATATTTTGGATTCCTGTGCAACCAATATGGCGACAACATCAGCATGTCACCTGCAGGGACGATGAAATTCTGAAAAGCAGAAAAAACTCTAAGAAAAGAGAAAATCACGAGTTCAACTCACAAAACAGTCCCTCCTCAGTACTTCTCTTCCATCAGCAGAAGGTCCTAACAGAGGAGAAGTGAAGGTGGTAAAGCCATGGTGGGCATATTACATGTTTGAAGCTGCTTCTTGCTGTTGCCCTTTTTTTTCCGTAAGAAAGACATAATGTCCTGGTTTGGCCCAAACCAGGCCAATTAGTCTTAGAGAAACCAAGGTCACTGCTAAATTCCTCACTGCTTACGAGTGAAGAGCCGAAGGGGGGTTGCACCTGCAGGAAGGAGCAGACAGGGCAGGTGACCCAAGATTGACCAACGAGGTATTCCATCCCATACACGTCATTCTCACTTTCCTATTTACCACTAACCCACTGCCTCCTGGAGGTGGGGCCCAGGAGGAGGGGGCCCTCCTGTCTCCCACTGATTGGTACCAGCTTTGCCAATTTTCCAGTTAAAAGCCTGCAGGTGTGATGGCAGGGGAGCTACTGCATTTTCCCCTCTGCCTGTGCTGGGGGAGCAACTTTGCCTGAGGAGGATTTCCAAGCTCTTGATCTTGTTTTTGTATATATTTGTATATATTTGATTATTTCTATTATTCTTATTATACTCTTTTTCATTACTATAGTTTATTAAAACTGTTTTAACTTTCCAACCCATAAGTCTCTCTCCCTTTTCCCTTTCGCTTTCCCTTCGGGTGGGGGGGGGGAGGGCTAACAGAGAGCGTCTGCCACAGGTTTAATAGCTGGCCCAGCTTTAAACCGTGACACATAAACAGTGGAGAATGTGGAAAGACTATTTTTGTTCTCATTTAGGTTTTCAGGTATAGAAATAATAGAAACATTACTTCTGTTTTTCCCACTTCTTGATGTGTCATGTGAACTGGTATTTTTTTTTTCTAAATCTTTTGTTAAAGCACTTCCTTCAAAACACAAAGAAATTCATAGAAAGACTTATATGACAATAGACTTTTATGAGACTTTAGTAATTTCTTAAATGGGCATGAGTGCTGATTCCTTGGGAGAGAGTGTTTTTCTCCCAAACATGTATTTGTTAAACTCCTGAACGCTGGCACTTCCCCTCTAAACGGCACTGAAGAGAACAAAGGGAAAAGTAGGAGTTTTATCAGTTACTAAATCGTGGTGCCTTTTACTGTGTTTGTTGTGTCTGATTACAACTTCATATACCATCAGCACAGTATCTCCAGCTCAATTCAATTTAATTTAAATTCAGTTCAAAACTGAAGGTAAGACTATGGGCAAAAGAAGCAAAACCACTCTTGAATTAATGACGATTAAAATAATGATGATGAATAAATCTGTTATACTAACCAGAAGTTATATGTGAGATTGTGGAATACCTCTACTATTTTAATTTTATCTAGATCTATTGGGAGGCCACTTTCCAGGCAAATCATACAGCATACTTTTGGGAAAGGAAAAAGAAACTCACCTGAATTCTTATTGGGTTTACAACTTTCTTGGTGATTGCACCTGGAGACCTCAGCCGTATGGCTTCCAAAGTGCACCATTTAATAAAAGGGAGCTTCTTAAGGTCCTCTTCAGAGACTTCTATTTTATCTTTACCTATTGTAACATGAGAAAGAACACTGAGTGTAAAAATTAGATTTCATACTTGTCTTGATACATGCTGACATGTCTTGCTTTAGACCTTCTGAAAGAATACCTCAAGACTTTAAGACCTTGTTTACACCCAGAAATTTTCTTTATCTTTCAAAGTAAATAGATGGACCAAAATCAGTACAATTTAAGAAAAGCCACTGAAGATAATTTAATAACACTAAGGTAGCTGTACATACGGCATTTGCCAGAAGCAGCCAAAGGTCATCTTGGAAGTTAAGAGTCCCTGGATTTTTTCAGTACTTTGGCAGGACACTGCACGGGAATCTCAGGGACTGTAGGCACCAAGACAAGAAGTCAAGGCTGAGCCCTTGGGCTATGTTAACACTAGCAAATAAAACAGGGCCAGGAGAAAGGCTTAAGCACTGGTTTGTGATTATCCTTATTGGTTAATTACTGACATGTTCCTTGATGTGGTTTTGACCCATGTCAACTAAGAGTCTTCCATGAAAGTCTAAGCACTGTTCAGGGGACTGCATATGTGAATGACTGCTCCCAGTAGGTGACTGTTTTTTGAGGGAAAGAGATTAGTCATGTGGGGGTGAATCATGCTGGACAAATTTGCCTCAGATGAGAGAAAAGAGAACAGTTCCTGGCCTGGTTTTTTTCACAGAATAGCTGTAAATCTTGTGAACATCACACCATGAAAAGTGGCTGAATTGAAAGATCTCATCTGATCCTATCATACATGCATGAAAAAAGCACAAGACTATTTAATACAAATCTAGGTCTAAATTATAGGTGTGGAATGAAGAGACAAACACATACACTCTTTTTCTACCTTCTTTTGCTAACATCAAAGGTGATTTTGCTTAAAAATATGTCTTGAGCATATGCTGAGTAAAGAACTCGGAGCTAGACTCTACGTTATCAGTAGGACCCTCAGCAGCAACATTCATTATTCACAGCCTTTGACCATTGGCCATGTGCTGGGCCAACACAGAATAAATCATTTCTAGATTCCAGAAGGACATGATCAGATTTATTACCTGCTTTGCCAAAAACAGAAGCCAGGTCTTCCATGATTTTCTTGTAAATGGAAGGATAAGAGAGTATGAAAACAAGGGTCCAGAATGCAACCTAAACAGAGATGAAAGTACTTTAACTCAGGAATATGGAACAGAATTACAGTATCTTTGTAGCAAATCACAGAGGCAGGTGAAAACATTTGCACTTTTTTGGATGTGCCTGTTGTAGTTGGGATGCACAGGGAGCTGTGCTTCCGGGGTAAATCCACATCTAAGGGCTCAGGTCCTGGGAGATTAGGTCTAGTCATCTGCTGTGTACTTATCTTCGGTGAACATTACATAGCTTTGGCTTTGAGCTTTGAAACACAGAATCCTTTCTTTAATTTCAAATAACTAGGTGTTAAAATGAATTACTAAATCATTGTGTGTGATTAGATTTAGCTGCATGGAATGGAAGAAGAATTAAATAGTAAATTCCTACTAATATTAGCAGAAATGAGGTGAAATAATTTGCAGGGCATTGTCACAGTGAGCCACTCTAAAATGGGCAGGAAAAGTTTCAATTAGCAGCAAAACAAGCAGTAGTATATCCCCTTTAGAAATAATTTGCTAACTGATTATGCAATGAAGTTGAAAATCAAGAAATTTAGGAAAGGAGAAAATCCTCTTAAGTAGGATGAAACCAGAAGGACTCGCAGCACTGCCAGGCGTCTCTCTCTTGCTGAGCTAGCGGGAGGCGCCGTCTGCACGCAGATCTGGTCGCGGGCCATCTGTGCTGGGGAGGGATGTGAACTCTTACTGTTATTTCCCAAACAGCCCCACGTGGATGCAGCCCTCCTTCTGCAAAACAAATCTGGGAGCTTAGTTTTCTTGTGCAGAACTCAGACACCGTGGCTTCGCTCCATGGGCTGAGGAGGGATAACTGCATTGTTTCTGATAAAAGGGTTTAACACACTTGTAAACAATCCCCTTGGAAGGTGAAAGGCCTTTTTTCATCATTCCAGTCACCAGAACAGTGGTTGTGACTATTCTGAGAAACAACGAAATAACTGTATGTCTATTTACAGATTAATATTACAGAAGGAAGTAATGATAGTGTTGTGGAAGGAATGTCAATTACCCTGATAACAGACAGCAGGCTGTGCCTCTCACTTAGACCAACGTGTGAATCCACAGAAACCTCACTGAAATGGATGAAATTCCTTTAGGGTAAATTGTAGTAATATCCAATCCACAAAAAAACATAGTTATATCCATCAGGAGCACATACAAAAATAACTCACTATTGTTTTTTTCTAAATTACATCTGTAACGGACATAACTGTGCTGGAAAGAGCTTAGTAGTCATGGTAAATAAAGGATGTTTTTGCTGCTATGGATTTTTCATCTGAGAAATTCCTATAAATGTCTTTGGTCAGCCTAAGCTGTGTTAGATATATTGGGCTTGTTAGTGTACGTATATCTGTATCATTAATCTGTTAAATCTGTTTCTAACACAGACAAAACTCAAGTGGCAGTAGACTCAAACTATTGCTTTTCTTTCCCTGAAGCAACACTGGCATTTGTACAGCAGATCCCCCATAGCAAAAGAGCGAAATTCACTCAAGGATTTACTCACAGATGGAGTTACTCTATATTATGTTTTTGATATTCTTTACAATTGATAACACCAGGCTATTTAAAATAGAGTCTCTACTATAATACAGCCACAGTGCTTCAAAATAGAGTTAAATGCTCTTTACAGCTTAAGACTGTGATCTTAATAGCTATGAGACATATGTTCCTGAAATCTTATGATACGGGACATAATAATTTAGGAAAAATACAAGAAGAGCTTTTCTTGTCATTGCTTCTGTGACATTGCAGCCTGGGTGTATTTGTAGTGATGCATGTGGATGTGATAATCCCTTCTTTGGAATACACGCAGCGTGCATGACCTCTGGTTCAAAGTCTGCTTCCCAAATACAGGCTTTTGAACAGGATAGAGAGAAGGTGTTTCTCTAGCTGATGTACTTACAGGCACAGCATTTGCTTGGGAAGCCCAGAGCATTAGGAGACCATAATTGGGAGCTAGATGTTTTCCTTGCAAGGTATCCAGGAGATGTTGCAGTAGTGTCTGTTATAAATAAAAGATAATAATGTGTATTTTCAAAAATATATTAAAATCTAGTTTAGAGTAGGGCTTAACTAGAATTCAAGGATATAACGTAAAACTAGTTTATCACAGAGAAGTAATGTTAGTTATGGGGTTTTTTTCTGTCACAAAGTAGAGATGACAGCTGTTAAGAGAAAATGAGACTCACTCATAGGCAGGGGGCCAGAAGTCAATGCACCACATGAATCCCTACTGAATACTTGCACTGCCCTCCATTTTCTTAAAGTTTTTAGGGGATTTGGTTCCCTCACTCCCCATTGTTGCTTGTATGTGGAAGAAAGAAAAAAAGAAATGTCTATTCTTTTTTAATTCCTGCTCTACTTTAAAGAACCTGAAAATGGGACTGAACAAGTTGAATAAATGGAAATGAAGAAAGTGTTCTCTCTGTTCCTGCCAAAAAAGTGCTTGTTATGAAGAGATGGTCTGATATATCAGCAAACTCCCTAGTTCCAGGTGCTTTGTTAGTGAACTAACCAGTGACTTCAATGGCTTGATATTCTTTGAAACTATAGCAACTGTGTAATGTTCTAGGATCAGCTTTTGTTTATAGTATTTCCTTAAATACAGAGCAACCATGCATTCAAGGCAAAGCTTCCTGTCTGCTTTTCAGAGGGGAAAAGGCTGATCTTGAATAAAAAATGACGGCTCTTTTTTTCCAGATTCCCACCCAATCTAAGACACCGAGTTCGTGCCTCCTACTTCCTGCACCTTCTTACCTCCCACCATCCCCTCTCCAGCCCTCTCCTTCTTTCCATTATTCTGATTTATTTTATGAAAGAAATTGTGGTATGTAAAGCTTTTAAAGTCTAAATAAAACCTGGTTTGTTTAACGATCTGTTCTATAATCATTTGGTAGATCAAAATTCCCAGGCCAGTCTGCCCTCGCGTTTATCAGCCATGTAGACAGAATTCCTGCCATAGCTAAGGAGAATAACCAGGGGGACAACTTATCACAGCTTTGACACAATCAATATTTAGGGTACTTGGCTTCCAATCCACTAATCTGCTATTTTCTACTAGTCTGGCTGCTGGAGGATCTACTCACTCTACACCAGGGTTTAAAAATAGTACATAGAAGGTTTTGAAATTTCACAGCATGGTGCCCTCAGAGAAACAACTGAAGAGGTCTTTCTCTCACCTCTTTCAACTGCTCACTGCAACTGCGATAACGGAGGCTGGCAATGGGTCATAGCTCTGAACCCTTGGCTTAAAATTCCCCAGAGGAAGATGCCAATTGTCAGAATTGTAGGAAATAAACTAAATTGAGGAGTAGGACTCAAAATTATGTGTCTGTCCTAATGTAGGTGACAGCAATACTGACCAATTAAGCTACAGCTATCAAAGATGACATATTTGGCTTATTTCTTCCAGTACTGAAATAATTCCTGCCCTCCATTGCTTCAGTCAGAATATACAACGAAATAATCTTATTTCATAGCCTTGGATGTTTACCTTGGATGAGGTCTCTGAAGGGTTGGTCCTTTCAGCATCCAACACTACTTTCTCAAATAATTTTAGAAGCCATTTTTTGGATTTAGACCAGTTCCTGTAAAGAAAAGCAACAAACAAGAAGCACTTAACTGAGGCAGCACAAATCAACATTTCCTTTTCCATGAGAAGGACTCCTTGGTTTCTTTCCAAAAGCCCCTGGGCAGCAGTCAGCTGATGAATAGTCAAGTGTCTGACAGCAGCATTGACTGATGTGAGGAACAGCACGTCTGAGACCTTCGCCTTGGCCAGACCTCATCTTGCAGCCAGGACCTGTAACTACAAGTCTCCTGGATTTTCATATCTGTTCCGCTACAAGTTTTCAATCGCTTAGGTCAATCTTGGGACCTCCCCTGAGGAAATAAAGGCCACATTTTCAGAGCATACTTAGTTCTTTCTGAAGGGTATTTTGAGGTGCTCAAGGTGCTGTCATGGCCCTGAGAGCACTGACAGGCTCCCTTCCTTGGAGTTTGGTTGCCTCTACCCAAGGTCATCTCTGTGACAGTGCAGCCGTGTAACCTGGGATCAGCCTGCTGGGAAAACAGCTAAGGTGTGGGAAAGAGCAGAGAGATGCCTCGTTGGGGACTCCCTCAGCTTGAGGGTCCCATTTAGGCTCAGGCCTTTGCCCTTTGCCCAGTTTTGCTGCTCCCTGACAGATCCAAGCTGGACCCTGCCCACCTAAGCAAGTCTGCTTCTGCTTTATGCCAAGAAAATGCACAAGACAAGGTCAGAACTTTTCTGAAGCACCTAGCTGAAAGCCTGCCTGACCCAAGGGTGCACCATCGATAAAGCCAGTGCATCATCCTCCAGGGAAAATGTCTCTCGTGGTTGATATCTCAGCAAGCAAAATGCCTGTAATGGGTACACCACGAGCATCATCTCTGCTCCGTTACCTCAGGAAGCACTCGGGCATCTGAGAAGCATATTCAAAGTCCTCATCGTACTTCTGAAAATGTTCTTCAAACTCCTTGATTTCACTCTCACTTGTCGGGCAGATGCCTTTCCCAAACAAAGTGTTCACCACTGCTGGATACATGACATGCCTGCAAGGACAAGAACCCCATGACTTACAGGCCATAGGGAAGCTGTTGCAGCAGTTTTAGGTCAGGACGCGGTGTGTAGAATTGCCAACACTAGAGGTGCGGGACTCAAGCGTCACACCAGTATGAAAGGGCTGGCACAAGGCTCATACCTCACTCCCACCCTTATCCCAGATTTTAAGCAGAGGCTGGGAGATACGTGGACCTCAGGCTAGTCCTCTGCATATGGCTGAACTTCATCAGTTAGCGTTTGGCCACCTGAGCAGTGGCAGAAAGGCTCTGGGCGCCGAGGTGCCCTTCTTCCCATCAACCACCCCTCTTATTTCAGGTTAGCCTATGTGGACCTTCTGGGCATTGCACAAATCCTTCTGCAACCAGACACCCTGAGGAATCAATTTCTTCCTCTGTCTGCAGCTTTGCTGGACTGAACAATGCTTTTTTGTTTTCTTTTTGTCTCACTCCTTCCCTGTTTGCTCCTCTGTTATCCCAAAAACTCTGAGCTCCTTTCCCAGGCTGGTTCACCTGTACTCTTTAGCTCTGAGAAACCCTTACGCTGCCTTTGCTGGGTTCCAGCTACTGCTAAATATATAGTTCAAGCAATAGCACTTTCACTTTCTTGCTCTCCTAACGATCAGAAGGAAGGTGGAGCCACCTCCTGGCTCCATGGATTTAATTTTGAGGCAGCTAAATGACAATTATCCCGCGCATTACATTCCAGTTCTTCTATCCTGTGTTGTCTGGCAAAACCGTAAGAACAGCTCACACTCATCACAGATTTACTGTGGGTGTCTCTTATGGATTCTGCAGTTTATCATCTAGCCTATGACTAAAAGCAGATGTGACTTTGATCTCAGAACACCATGCGATGTGGGGGTTTGCACCCCATTATTGAGACCAGTGGGACTGGCGGCTGGGAGGTTTCAAAGCCCCTTCTCCCCACCTTTTTCCTCAGCTAAACCAAATTGCAGTAGTTAAAATGACAGATGGTCAGTGTTTTAGCTGCAGTAAAAAGCTGTATCTTAGATGTATTATGCAGGAAATGTCAGCAAAAGACAACGTGGCTGTGAGGTCTTAGAAACAGGTCCAAGGCAAAGGCAACTGTAGTCCTGATGGACAGGCAAGATACAGGGGTTATCCCAGGTGATCAGGAAGGAGGAGAAGTTAAAAGCCCTGTTGTTGTCACATGAAGCTGTCAGTTAAGGGATTTTTTTTCACATGAAGGATGAATTTCTGGCAGCAAAGTCAGTTGCAAAGTCTTACTTAAGTTTTGGGCCAGGCTTGGTCCAAAATATCCAGGAAAAGTTTTCATCCTGCTGAAGATCAAGTATTTTGTCTGTTCATAAGTTCTTTATAAACATGTGAAGCTTTTATCCCATCTTTTGGGAAACAGGGTTTGTTGGAAGATGCTGTGTTTTCTTATTTCTTCCAAACAGGTAATTCAGATGTTTCTCCTAGCTGGGAGAAACCCCTTTAGATGAAACCCTGTCCACTCTGTGAGCCACCTGCAACTGTGAAGCAGCGATGAGTATCCTGACACAGCTTTTCCAAGATTTGTGAGCCTGAGCTCCACCTGCTTTACGATAACATCTCTGCTCCCATATAGGATACCCATGCACTAGAGATGTGCTGCAAAACTGCCTTACCTTACCAAGTCATTGAGGTCGCCTGTGCCCTCTGTGCCCAGGTGCGCCATGTGCTCATGTAGTTCCTTACACAAAGTGCCTGTGAACATGTGCAGATTAGAAGGACCCATTTTTGCCTTCATCATGCTGTAGAGGTTACCGTGGTTCTGATAAAATGCTTCTGCAGGGACAGAAACTAAATGCAAAAAGAAACAGAAATGTTTTGGAAAGTAGATGAAGTAGATTTTCACTGAAAGAGTGAAAATTTTTACACATAACTTCTGACTCTAAATGCCTTAACCCTCATTTTCCTAGCGTGAAATTCCCAGAAAGCTTCCTTCTAACCCTGTAAAGATTTTGGTGAGACCTCTGCTTCTACCAGTCTGTGTAACATCTTCCTGCCTCATGAAGCTTCAGTGACAGAATCAACAATCCAGAGATTTCACCCCAGCTTCAGTGTGGATGTACAGAGATGTGCATGCGCTCCACAAAACTGACTGAAATTAAAAATAATCCAAGAAAAAACAGTTTGGGTCTTCATGCTTTAATACATCCTCTGAGTCATACCAGGAGAGGCTGAGAGGGCTGGGATGGTTCAGCCTGGAGAAGAGAAGGCTCAGGGGGATATTATTAGTGTGGATAAATATCTGGTGATGGGAGTAAAGAAGATGGGGCCAGGTTTTTCTCAACGCAGGAGGCAATGGGCACAAATGGGAGTACAGGAGATTCCACTGAGACATAGGAAAGTTTTTATTGTGAAGATGGTCAAACACAGGAACAGGTTGCCCAGAGAGGTTGTGGAGTCCCAACCCTTGGAGATACTCAAAACTCAACTGGACACAGCCCTGAGCAACCTGCTGTCACCGACCTTGCTCCAGGCAGGGGCTTGGACTAGGCGATCTCCCACAGTGCCTTCCAGCCACGGGGACTCTGTGATTTAATCTCTCTGCCAACTTGCTTCTCTCTCATTTCACAGTCCAAAACTGCCAAACTACTCAAAGAATTCCTGTCTGTGCAATTCCACATGGATATAAGCACATGAGTTGATGGAGCATGCCACTGCGGGTGGGTTACATACCTCATCCCTTTCTGATGACTGTTGTACTACAAGGTAACAACTAATTATTGCTACAAGCTGATTTTCAAATTAAGTGACAGGACAACATACTATTGCTCCACACCTGGTAGATATAGGCGGAGTGTCTAGCCGCAGAAAAGGACCTGGTCTCAAACTGGGTTGTTTGATGATAAAAGCAATAACAGTGCCTGGATCAAAAACCTTTGATCCCTTGAGACTGAATCCAAACCACTTAGCAGGCTTACAGTGCTGGTTCCACATGAGGGAATTTCATTTCCCCTTCGTTCTGTAGCATGGTCATGGGTTAAGATAAGCATTTAAGCCATGATGAAAAAAAGCCAATGGGTTTTGGATTGGGCTTTAATGTTCCTGGGTAACTAGATTTGATTTCCATTAAAAAAGAGCTAGGTCTCATTTACCTGCATTCTCGACAGCTTGTTGTACTGCCTGCTCAAAATTTAAGTCTTTAGATTTAAAAAATGCTTCAGTTCCTTCTTCCTCAGTCACAAAAGTAAACCGTTTTCCCAGAGCGAATACTGTGAACACAGGCCCATGCTGGAACAAAGAAAGATTTCATATTACTGTATTGTTAACATGTTTGACGGGAGCCCCAACAGAACTTCAGCACTGCTCTCCATGTATGCTCTCCATACACCTTGGCTCAGAAGTGCACAAAGATGAACATCAATCATCAGACCAAAGTTTGTAGACTTACAGACCAGAAGGGAGCATCACAGGGGCCTGCCTGACCTCTTGCAGAGTAGAAGAAATCCCTTGTCTGAGATAAACGTTTTATATTTGAATTACATTACAGTTCAAACAATACAACCTACCTGGATTTAAACAACCCAAGTGATGGATTATCTACTGCGTCCCTTGGCTGCCATGGCAAAGTATCCACACTGTAAAAATCCATAATCCCACCTATTCCAATCTACATTTTTTTAACAAAAACTCCCCACTCCTGCATCTTTTTAATGTTTTTTTTCTTTTCTTTTCTAGTTTAAAAGTTCTGCTAACACCAACGATTTCTTTCTTGTACAGGACTTAGCAGTGCTAGGTTAACAGTTGGACTTGATGGTCTTAAAGGTCTTTTCCAACCTAAATGATTCTATGATTCTAATGTCCTAGAGCCCTCTCAAAACTTTCAGCAATAAGTATTCACTTCTGAATTCCTACATTATGAAAAAGGTCACTGATATCTGTAGATTCTCTAAAGTGGCGAATAAATGTGCACTGTCTACTGGCTGTCAGATTTAGGCATAAAAATCAAAATTAGGAAATGAAGTATCTTTAGTATCTTTTTCTCAGTGAAGGCAATTTCTGCTCACAGGCAAAAGCCTTGGAAATCAAAAGCCCAGCTTTTAGTTATACGCATGCCAGTCTTTTGGTAAAGTCATTGTATGTATGGAAAGGTTTGGGGCTTTCATAAAGTCTCTACACACACGAAGGAACTAGATTTTCTTTTCCAGGTTACGTTCCTGACAAGGGTGAGAAAAAGTTTTCTGTTGATCTGCTTGGAGTACTGAAAAGCCTTGAATCCACCTTGCTCACATGATTTATGCCATTAACTTTAACCATTTCTTTTGTTGTCGGTGTCTGTATTGTAAAGCCTGCTTCAGCAAAAGCTCTTTGAAACCGAGGAAGACATTCCTCTTGATATCAACTGAATTTCAATTGTGTCCTTCAACTGTAAATTATTAAAGAAAGAATGACTGTTTAAACTCCTTGGGTAACAATAAATAAGATATTGTCTTAATAATAGCTAAATTGCTAAGGTTGCTTTTTTATGGATAACAGCGTATCCTTATCATCAGGCTGGATAACAATCAGTGAATTTGTACTGTATTTGTTTTTAAATCAGATTTTTTAAATTTTAAATTAACATTAAAATGTACCTAAACTAATTTTAAAATAAAATTAAATTTGAACTAATAGCAACCTGCAAAACCACTTAATTATTCAATTAAGGTCACACTCAATTAAAGATTAGAACACTTTCTTTTAGATGATTACCTGTAAGAAAGATGCTTAAGCTCCCGTTATAGACAATAGAGATCAAGTCTATGCAGTCAGGGGAACCTAAAAACCAATTCATCTGAGCAGCTACTGCACACCTCTGTGTTTGAAGGTGAGCTGAACTGCCCTTAGACTCCACTAATAGGACTGACTACGTGCCCACTGACCATCAGTAAAGCTCGGACATCTTGCTTACGTGTAAACACCTACACAAACAATCTGGTTTTGAATCTCATCCAATTTCCCGCAATCTATTTAGAATAATTAAAATGAAACCAATATTAAACAAAATTGAAATTAAAAAAGCTCCATAAAGGACCTCCAGGACAAGTCAACTTCATTGAACGGCACAGTGATGGTGGATATTCAGACATATATTTCAGAAAGCAGAATTTTGTGTCCAAACAGAAAATTGCAAATAAATATGATATCTGATAAATTAAATGTGAAATTAAAATACAAAAAAGGGCTTGAGGACCAAATTGCTAATGGCAATCCCCACCTCCAATAATAAAGACTTTTCCAAACATACCAGATGCAGGAAGTCTCCAGTGTATTGCTGAGCGTGATAAATGCTCCAAATTGTAAAGAATCCAAGAGGGGAAGCAAACGGAGTTAGCAATTATATCAGTTTAAGACAAGTCCCACCCTGGAGCCTTTCACTGCAAGTGATGGATTGAGACCTTGTTTCGAAGGAAGTATTAAGTTGAATAGACTTAAACAAGTGCCAGGTAAATCAGTGGTAAATATTTCACTTCAAAACTCTACAGGGATTAAAATACGAAGTTGCAGAACTACCTACCGTGATCTGTTAAAGCACCCTCAGGAAAAGGCAAACATGGTGCCTTTCTAAAGGGCTCCTGAAGGAGGGAGGACCTGGAAAGCCTCAAAGAGTCATCCCAGTACTCAGCAAATTTTTACAAGCATTATTAAAGACCAAAATTAGTAGTGGACAAATAAGGATGTACTGAAGAAGAGCCCAATACAGCTTTTAGGAAAACATAAGGATGTGTGGCCTTGAACATATTCCTAATTCATTCCTTAGAAGAAGGAATTAAAAGTTTCCTCATGATCTGGAGTCATTTGGGAGTCTAAACTATGAGGAGACCTAGAACATCACAGAAGAAGAAGGTCTAGAAGAATCACATTCTGAAATGACTCCAAGAGCTATTATACAAGTGCTAATAATTAATTCAGAGCTCTCGTCTTGCTAGGAAAGGAATGGAGAAAGAACAGCAAACATCTAAACCCATCCTGTGCCCACATCTTCAATTTCATGTGTGCCTCTGCCCGTTCCATCTCAGCAGGATACACTCAGCTAGAAAAGGCAGGGATACACAACAAGCATGAATGAAAGTTTCAATAAAAGGAGATTAAGTGGACTTAGATCCCAGGAAAGGTGAAAAGAGGATAATTATTCCCAGTTTCTCATAATGTAAAAGCTACTGGGCACCTATAAGAAGCTAGCTGGTTTAAAACCAGACAGAATACTTTCTGCCTATGGTTCATGGTTAAATTATGGATTGATTGCTGTGGGATGCTGAGAAGACAAAATTATACACAGGGTAACAAAAGACATTAGGTTATCATAGTTAGATCATCTGGATGCAAATTCCAGCCTAAGAAGTCCCTAAATTGTTGACAACCAGAAGCTGGGAAGAAAACACAGAAGGCGGGATGCTCTCACCTGGGTATGCTCCTTACACCCTGTTACTGAGCACCTACTAATAGCTGCTATTCAAGAGAGACACCTGAATAAACAGCCTTTTCATCTGTCCTGGTATAATTATGCTGATGTTCTAATGCAATAAAATCAGCTACAGGAATGAGCAGTCAAGCAGTTCTGCAGTTACCATGGTTGTGTTATGGGTGGGTACCACGAAGCATGGGCATTGCCTGTCAACACTGCACCCCAGCTTACTGCTCTGTCTGAAACAGTGTTTAAGGACTCCTGATGACACACAGAGATATAGAAAGCAAAATAAAAATCCTCTTAGTATTTAGAGCCTATGAAGCTGCTTTCACTCATGAAAGCTCTGGTTTTTTCCAAGTACTGGGAGACACAGCACAAAACAGCAGTGCCATGATGAGAGGCAGATCTGAGCCTACACGAAAGTAACACTCCAGAGACATAAAAACTTTAGAAGGACGTTCTCCAAAATCCCAAAGGAAGGAAATCAGGGAAACAGCCATTTTTCCCAGGGGCACTGCCAGGCAGGGAGCAACCACTCTTGGCTGAGACAGCTGTAGTCTTGTCAAGACTCGTGTTGGGAGCTAGGTGCACTGGGCTGTTTTTCTCTCCCTTGGCATGCAGACACACACAAGTTCAATGCCATGTCCCCTCTCTGTCTCAGGGGCTTTAGCATTTTGATCTTCTGTGCATGGGCCCAGGGTCACAGACCATTAGCAACTCAGCTGTGGACACTGTCTTCAGAAACGCTCCACCAGAAGCCTTGTCCTCTTCTCCAGCCCGTTTCCCCTCCACGAAACCTCACGCAGGATGCATGTCCCTTGCCATGTAACCCAGCGAGCCATCCCTCACGCAACCACATACAAACATGGCACCACGTCCCAAATTCAATCAACACACTGAGAGTGACGTATGGATCCACAGGTCCACACAACAGTGCAGAACAGTCTCATGGGTTTAACTGAACTTTTCTTGTTAGCTTAATTAGCAAACTGATGAGAAGCATTTGAAATTCCTTATTAACTCTTATGTTTGGCATGATAAGAGGGACCACATCCTTTGAACCCCTCATTAAGAAGCCCTACCTATATTTTATGTTGCATGGGGGCTTTGGTTACCCACCTTGCCCACCCCAGACTGCCTGCAAAAGTGCTTTAACTAGCCAGGCAGCTTTAGGATGAAGAGATGGTATCTTTTCTTAGACCAGAGATTAACTATTTTGTTAGAGCAGGGATGATCATCACCTGCTGATGACACAAGGGGAAATACAGACAATTCTTCCAGCCCACATCTTCTGTGGGAGGAAAACAGCAGCAGTGAGCTTCAAGCAAAGTGCGGGTTGGAAGCAGTGGAAGTCTGGTGTGTTACTCCAGGGCTTGAGAGAAAAAGCAGTGAGGGATATACACAAAAGGGACAATAGTAAGAAAGCTCTTTAAGAAAGAAAAAGAAATGAGTGTAGCTTTGACAGACTGAAGGATTAATCCAGGGGAGGAATCTTCTAATTGCAAAAGTCTCCCCTGAAGGTAGTGACCGACGGAGCTGAAGACGTTTCACACTGCCTACGGCCTGTTTCTGCACTAACTTTTACGAGGGCGGCTTCCTCATACTAAGGACACTTAACCCTGTTCTGGCAACGTTAAGGAGCTTGGAATTATTGCAGATGTCTTTTGCAGCCCTTGTAATGCCTGTTAATGACCCCTTTGGCAGTAGCACCTGTTTTATTTGGCTGTGCTGTGCTCCAGCGCCTACTCCTTTAAAAGGGCGCAGGCAGGAAAAGGCTTATCATTCCTGGCCTCAGCACATGGTGCCAGTGTGGGAGGTGGGAAGGGAGGGAGACGTGCCTCGGGTGTTTAAGGAGAGGAAGGGGAGAACAAGAGCGTAGCCCTCCCCAGGGACAGGGAGACTGCAGCCAGCCTGGGGGTGATGGATGGAAAGGTCCCTCTAGGCCCAGGGGGGACGGCAGGGAGAAGTCACAAGTCACAAGGACGCTGAGCTGCTGGACTAAGAAAAAAGTCATAGAATCACAGAAGGGTTTGGGTTGGAAGGGACCTTAAAGATCATCTAGTTCCAACCCCCCTGCCACGGCCAGGGACACCTTCCACTAGACCAGGTTGCTCAAAGCCCCATCCAACCTGGCCTTGAACACTGCCAGGGAGGGGGCAGCCACAGCTTCTCTGGGTAACCTGTGCCAGTGTCTCACCACCCTCACAGGAAAGAATTTCTTCCTAATATCTAATCTAAATCTCCCCTCTTTCAGTTAAAACTGTTCCCCCTCATCCTACCACTCCATGCCCTTGCAAAAAGTCCCTCTCCAGCTTTCCTGTAGGCCCCTGTAAGTCAAAGGAAAGATCCTATCTGCAAACACACAGTAAAGGGGAGATATGTCAGAAAGCCTTTCTGCTTTGCCTTATTTTGAGTTTTCTCCCATTGCAAATGTTTCTTGTTCTAGTTTCTGTCCCAACAAAACCTGGGGTTTATAAAGTCTTTCAGGTGTTTCTGGTGTGTTCAGATGTGTCAGCAGCTGCCATAGCACCAACAGCGACCTGAAGGGTCTCCAGGCAAATGAACATCAAAATTAATGGACCCAGACCCACTGAGTTTACATTTGTAATTCAATACATTCTTTAGTATGTAAAAGTTTTGCTCATTCAATCTGTGAATGAACCCCCAAAAAGGACTCTTCTGTCAGGTTTGTTTTAAAATTTAATCTAAGAGATTTTGCTAAAAGCCTCCTGGCAAAAAAAAAAAGGCAACTAAAGCAAGCTTAAGTCGTGGTGAAACATCTGTCCCCAAAAGGGACTGCACTGGAAAGGACAGTTTGGCAGGCTGCTTTAATCTGGTTGCCACCAGGGTATGTTTTCAATAGAACAAGGAAGTTCCCTAACAGCCTTGTATCAGAAGAGTCAAAGAAATATTATGATTGGGATTTTTTTTAAGTGAGGCTTGATCAGTTTATTTAAAGGATTATATGGCATGGTTTCTGACATAGTAGGAGAATGGACTGGAATGAGTTTTCTTCCAGTTCTACATTTCTACCCTAATATGAATGAACAAATAACTGATCATGGTATGCATAGATGAAAGATATAGGAAAGACATAGTAATATCAGGTTAAAACCAGCCTGTTAAGCTCAGAGAAGGCAAGGAACTCCAGATCATACACATGAGCTTACTCTGTGGTGCACCCAATGTGCTTTAATACAAAATTGACAGCTCCTGGTGTTCTCACACCTCATACTTCAGCTGATTACACTTGAACCTCTGCTTTCATTTAAAAAACACCACAAGTTTATAACAACCATGACTGCAAAGCAGCACTAACAAATATGAAATCTAATAGTTCAAAATCAGAAAGCAAATTTTAAACATCCAGTATTTATTTTTTTTTCAAGTCTCAGGATGTTACAGTGGTTTCATTTTTAGCTAGTCTTTGCAAGTAGTGGGCTGTGTGATCCTTCAGTATCGAACACTTGAGGCTGACAACATTGCAGTAGCAGGTGATATAATCACTGAAGGAAAATGGGAAACTGGGTTTTATGTCAGTTAGTGTTAGCTGCCTAGAAATGAAGCATCTAATCTAAATTAATCATTTAGGCTCTCTCTGTCAGGCACACACAGAGAAAGAAAGGCATGTCCGGGGGGGAACCTTCACACCCATCTTTGGTAAGATTTTTTAGGATGGAAAAAGTTGCCTGCCAAGCATGCCTGTGTCTTTCTTGAATGCTGAGGGACACCAGCTGGTACTCAGAAATCTCACCTAACTTTAGTCACGCAAATAATTAGTTTCCTGGTCCCAGCGCCTGGCACAAGGCTTTCCACGTTATCTGAAACAAAAATTAACAGGTAGCCACACTGCAAAAGCAAAACAGCAGAAGTGCTGGGTCCAAACAGGATCATCACAGCACAGAGATCACAGCACAGAGATCGGATCCACAGCTTAGCAATGTCACTGGTACAGAGCTGATCCTTCACCAGCCAAATGCTCCTGACGTTATAAAACGTGACAGGAAAGGGGCAAACTTAACGACGAAGCTTCTCCTCGCCTTTCCCCATGCAGGCAGCCCCCCTGAGCACGCACCCACGAGCAGGCACGCCACCATGGCCGTTACCTTGCTTCTAGCTTGCTCTATAAACTCCAGAGGAGCCTTCCCGAACTGAAACGCAGCTCCAAACCAAGGGATCCAGCTCCTGATGCAAGGAGGGGAGCTCGGGTTTCTCAGCTGAAATGCAACAGCCTTGACAATAAGAAGTCCCAGGATTGCTGCCAAGAGGAAAGCAAGAGCCATTTTGCCTCTTCGCTGCCTGCCGCAGCACCCGGCACGGCCACGCTGGCCAGGATTACCCGTGTCAGTGAATAGGGCCTCTTTTATCAGTCGTGCCAGCTGATCACTGCCATGGAGACAAGCACCGAGCAGCCCAGGGGACAAGGCCTTGTTTTGGAAAAGGCAGAGCCAGTTCTCCTCCGCTCTGGGACGAGGACCAAATCCACTGCTTGCAAAACTCAGATGTTGTTGTGACAAATCCCTGGACTTTGCACCAGCTGCTGGAGGGCTACCCAAGCAGCCAGGGACACAGCCAGGGACACTGTGGCAAAGCCAAAGCAGTGTGTCACCTTCTTCAGTTAAACAAAAATATCTTTTGGCAATATCAGGATTACAAAGCAGAGAGGCTGTGGTTTGCAGACATTTAGCTTTCAGCGAGGCAGATGGTAAGAAACCTCTGCAGGCATCACCTGAAGCAGTAAGCCTTATGAAAGGTACCTCTCACCTGCCCGAGATCATCTCGTTAAAAGCTAGATGTGTGTCCAGTGTCTGAGGAGCAGAGAAAAGCTTCAGAGGTTGAACTGACAGTTCAAAAGATGCTGGTGGCCCCTATAATATCATTGCAATGTCAGAAGACAAGATTTTAGAGAGGTCAAATTGGTTTCTTTGCATGTGTGGAAGTGGCATACCAAAATTACATACAGATTTCATTAAGTATAAAAAACCCTAGGAAGTGCTCTCACAGCCTACCCCCGCACACCCTCAGCAAGTGTGAAGACAGTACAAAATCAGGAGGAGTAGCTGATAGACCAGATGAGTGTGCTACCATTCAGAGGAACCTCAACAGGCTGGAGAAATGGGCAAACAGCGACTTCATGAAGTTCAGCAAAGGGAAATGCGAAGCTCTGCCCCTGGGTAGGAACAACCCCACATACCAGTACAGGCTGGGGGCCACCTGGGTGGAAAGCAGCTTTGCAGATCTGGGGGTCCTGGTGGACACCATGCTGAACATGAGTCGGAAATGTGCCTTTGCACTCCACAGCACCCTGGGCTGGAGCATCTGTCATTTGAGGAGATGCTGAGAGAACTAGGACAGTTCAGCCTGGAGAAGAGAAGGCTCAGGGGGATCTTATCAGTGTGTATGAACACCCGAAGGGAGGATGCAAAGAGGATGGATCCAGGCCCTTCTCAGTGGTTCCCAGTGAAAGGGCAAGAGGCAGCGGGCACAAATACAGAAAATTCCACTTAAACTTTTTTTTTTTTTGTCATGATAATGGTCAGACACTGGAACAGGTTTCCCAGAGAGGCTGGGGAGTCCTGGGAGACATTCAAAACCCAGCTGGACACAGTCCTGAGAGCTTGCTCCAGGCGACCCTGCTTTGAGCATGGTGTTAGACTAGCCAGTCTCCAGGTCCCTTCCAACCTCATCTGAGGGTTTTCTTTTTTGTCATTTTGTCTTCTTTTGCTCTGGCTCTTTGTCCAAATCTCTTCTTCTGCTCAGTCCCATGACCTGATCCTCAGGCTCACGCTCCTTGGTTGAACAAGCCCCGCTCAGCCTTTCTAGCTCTTCATCTGTTTGTTCCACAGACGAGCTTCCAGATATACATTACATCTTACACTCCTTTACTCAAATCTTACCTTCACATATATATTTCCTTTTTAATCAGTCTCAGCCTTTCTGGCTCTGCCCCCGAAACTGTTTCCCCATGTCCTTCCTTCTGAACCCCAGATCCTACCTAGTTCTGTCCCATTATCTTCATATCTGCGATTCCAAATCTCATCAGAATAAAACCACACTGGTGTCTGAGTAAGAGAGGACCTGGACTGTGCTTGGACTTGTCCTCATTTATATTTTCATAATATTTCAATAAAAGTTTAATTCTCTTCCTATACAGGAATAGGTGCACAGACAGGAACCTTTGTACCTATGCAGACAGGCAGTACAGTAAAAGTAGCACAGCAGAAATAGACCTGATAGAAGGAGGTTAAGAGCTGTGAAAAACAGATCTATGGCCTTCAATAAATATTCATGCTGAAACACATTGAGATGGTACCTTATTGGTCATAGGTGCAGAAGAACAAGCCCAGATATTTCAACTGTGACAAGCAGGATGTGGATCTCCATTTCGCAAACTGTCTGGAAGAAGCAGATACATCACTTTTAACTGTGATATTACTACACTTGTGTGTCTAGCTATTACAACTCTTTCTATGTTTATTTCCTGGTTTTATTTTATCCATTAAATTCTTTCTTTTCCTACAAAGAGGTAACAGTGCTAAGAGAGCAAAAGGCCTCGTAATATTGGAGTATATTTTCATTATACACACAGCCCGAGTAGTGAGTTTAAAGTGATCTATGCACTCAGGTAAGACAAGCCCTCAACTCTCTGTGAAGACAGTCATTGAAGGCTTTTGTGTTTGTTTTGGACTTTTTGTTTTGTTTTGTTTAGCTTCTGTTTCTGGAGCACGATTTGGTGTAGGACACGAGATGCTACTGAAAGGCACTATTGTGAGGATGACAAAACCAGTACGATGGTGCAATAGTCATAGAATGGTTTGGGTTGGAAGGGACCTTAAAGATCATCTAGTTCCAACCCCCCTGCCACAGGCAGGGACACCTTCCACTAGACCAGGCTGCACAAAGCCCCATCCAACCTGGCCTTGAACACTGCCAGGGAGGGGGCAGCCACAGCTTCTCTGGGCAACCTGGGCCAGTGTCTCACCACTCTCACAGGAAAGAATTTCTTCCTATTATCTAATCTAAATCTCCCCTCTTTCAGTTTAAAACCATTACCCCTTGTCCTGTCACTACTTGCCCTTGTAAAAGGTCCCTCTCCAGCTTTCCTGTTGCCCCATTCAGACACTGGAAGGCTGCTAGAAGGTCTCCCTGGAGCCTTCTCTTCTCCAGGCTGAACAGCCCCAACTCTCTCAGCCTGTCTCCATAGCAGAGGTGCTTCAGCCCTCTGATCATCTTCGTGGCCTCCTCTGGACTCACTCCAACAGCTCCATGTCCTTCTTATGGTCAGGGCTCCAACACTAACAAGCTTTTCTCAGACTAGGTCCTAGTCCTTGGCAGATAATAGTTAATGGTCTTTCCAGTATAAACTGATGCAGTCATCACTGATGGAAACAAGTGAGAGGATGAGGGCAGTTTGGCTGCCTTTCTGCTGTGTTTCCATAGCATCTGAAGTCCACACTCCCTCCCTGCATATGCAGTCTTTGATCAAACTGGTTTTGGACAGAAACCAGAAAGTGCTGTCTCACTGAAAACTGAAATAAACAAATAGGAAGGGTCCTTTCTGCTGGAGCTGTCTCCCTCAGGACCTGGGGATTTATAAACTCCAGCTGTTTGATGGACCTTCATGAGCACTGGCCCTTCACTGCTCCACGAATCACAGAGATGTCCACACAAGCATCTGGCCTCAGGCTCATTTCAAATATCCTGTGGGAAGAGAAAATTCTTCCTCACCACCACCCCCAAATCAGTCTGGTTTAAAAAAGAACTTATTTCCCCAGACTATAAATGACCACGGACAGCTGCTCTCTCCATAGGAGGCCTCAATACTACAGGGTTTATTTTAAGGAAGGATCTGGTTGTTGTCTTCCACCCCCTGAAGCATGGTTATAGAGAAGACAGAGTGAGACTGCACCCCAGAGGTGTACATCTAAGGGATGAGAGGCAAGGGACATAAGATGCAACGAGGGAAATTCTGACTGAATATAAGGAAAAAATGTTCACAAAGTGGTTAAGCACCAGAGCAGGCTGCGGTCGTGAAATCCACATCCTTGGAGGTTTTCAGATGACCAAACAAGGCCCTGAGCATCCTGATGTAACTCTGAAGCTATCCCTGCTCTGAGCAGAGGACTGTATTAGATGACCTCTAGAGGTCCTCTCCACCCTAAATTACTCTATGAATTGATGGTATACAGGCTATATATACTGGTACAAGCCCAGAAAATAGCTATGGAGGGAGGCACAAAAGCACTACCAGCAGATTGCATAAACTGCTTACATAAGGCTCTGAACTGCTCGTGCCCTCAGTGCAGCCAGGCATGTTTGCATTAAATTGCGATATGCCTTCTTCCCATTTTATTCAGGGTTTTGTCAGTGGTTTGTCCCATTACTGCATGAATTCTAACAACTTCTAACCCAAAGAAGGATCCAAGTTAAAACCTGCTCACTGGTGACTGACAAGATAAATTCACCTCGCTTTAGCAGAATATTTCACCTGCATTGATCCCTTCAGTTGTCTGAATCGTTGCAACCGGGATGGCACACCAAAACGTTAGTCAGTCAGACGGTGGGGGGGGGGGCGGTTGTTCTGGGGTAAGTTTCTGTGACCTAAAATATCCTCAAATCCTCAGCATGAGGATTAGTGATTAATGGCTAATGATTAACTTAGTGATTCAGCTGAGCCTTAATGATAAATGAAAAGCTTCTCCTGAACAGCGCATGCCTTACTCTTTTTTTTTTTTTAGTGATGAGAACCTAAATATGCCTACATTAATTTAAGAGAAATTAGGACTGACACACAATTAACAGGGCTTCAGCACTCAGCCAGGAAAACTTTTCACATACTGGGCTTTGGGCAGAGATCAGCTTTTGCCTTCCCAGGTTCGGGTGCCTCTTGCTCAAACTGCACTGCTCTGTGCCTGATGCCCAGGGGATGTGAATTGTTACAAGCACTAGGAAGTTAGTTCCCCAGCTCCGCACGTAGCCTTTGCTAATGCAGCTTTTGTTAAACCAGATGTGGATCAATTCGTCCATCTTGGGTGCCTGTGCAGCCGTTCTGGCACAGGGATGCAGTTTGGGCCTCCCAAGGTGTTGCTCGGGACAGAACCCCACAAAGCAAACAGATCCCACACGTGTTCTCATAATCGTGAGGTCTCATTAATGATATTTTTTTTTTAATGTAGATAACTGGAAAAATTGTGCATGTGACTGTACCTGCATGGCCATTTTCCTGTCAGAGGGTAGCATTGGTGACGGACTACATTTCCCAGGAGCCTGTTGCACAGGAGTCTCTTGTGTCACTGCACAAGGACCTCGCAGCTCCACAGGAGGCACTCAGGCTGCTGCGGATCCTGCTGCTGGCACTGGAAAAACATGACCTTCAGCAATTTGTCTCCTAAAGGACCCAGAACAGAGCTGAGCTCGGGTCTGCTTTTCCTCCAGACCCTTGCCGGGTGGCTGGTTAGCCTTGTTTCATGTTAGATGCTAGATGTCACCTGCAGAAGAAGAGAAGAGCTTACCTCTTGCAGAGAGATGGCCCCGAGCCAGCAAATTCGCTCTGTCAGCCTGTGCAGCGGCTGTGGCAGAACTAGGTACAACTCAGCGTGTTTTTCCGAGAGGGAAGGGGGTCAAAATTAACTTATGAGGGGCAGGGGGAGCTTCCGTCACCGGGCGCCTCTTTCCTTGGTGTTCATTCTGGCTTTTCCACTCCGGCAAATCTGTTCATTCCACTCTGCGCATCGTGACGTTTCAATAATTTAAGCCTTGCACGTGTTTTACGCCACTTGACTGTGGCTGGAGGGAGGGGTTTTCCACGTTGAAATCTCTGCCCCCAAAACCAAAGGGCTGCAGTCACAACAGACCAGTTGTGACCAATTTAAGTTTTGCGCTTGCTGGGTTTCTGGAAGAAAACAAAAAGGCAGGATGGTCTGTTGCCTAAGTTAGTAGCGAGGGGCTGACTTCTTCAGGGATTTGCTTTGCATAATCATGCAGGTTAATCAAAGAAAAATCGGATCTTACGTTTCTGGTTATGGTGGAGATGGCTGTAAAAACGCAGTATGGTAAACTGCTTGCTGAAGTGCAGGAAGGAAGCAGCCTGGCATCTGCGTAGCACTGCTCTGTGATCAGTAACTTATTTAGAATATTTCTTAGCATATTCTATATAATTTCTACAAGCTCTTACAGGCAAATCTGTTGCATTGCTCTAATGATTTGTAACTTTTCAATCTTTGCTGTTCTTTAAACATGAATACCAAACTTAATGCACGAATAGACTGTAAATCTGCTGAGGCTTTGACTGCATTCCCCTAGTACCTCTGAGTCCTGCTCTGGAAGGACCCTGTAGCATGGTTGTTGCAGAGGTATCACGAGTCCAAAGAAGGGCAACGAAGCTGGTGAAGGGTCTAGAGCACAAGTCTGATGAGGAGCAGCTGAGGGAACTGGGGTTGTTTATCCTGGAGAAAAGGAGGCTGAGGGGAGACCTTATTGCTGTCTACAACTACCTGAAAGGAGGTTGTAGTGACGTGGGTGTTGGTCTCTTTTTCCAGGTAACAAGTGACAGAACGAGAGGAAACAGCCTCAAGTTGTGCCAGGGGAGGTTTAGATTGGATATCAGGAAAAAATTCCCCACTGAAAGGTTGTCAAGCATTGGAACAGGCTGCCCAGGGAAGTGGTGGAGTTGCCATCCCTGGAGGGATTTAAAAGACGAGTAGATGTGGTGCTTAGGGACATGGTTTAGTGGTGGGCTTGGCAGTGTTAGGTTGGTGGTTGGACTTGGTGATCTTAAAGGTCCTTTCCAACCAAAACAATTCTATGATGCTATGATTTTATTCTATCAAACCAAAGACAACCCCTGCTCCTGGGCACTCGGCATCTGATACAGGCTGGGAAGGTCCATCACCCAGTGAGACATTCCTGGCCTGGAACTAAAATTAGGGGCAGCAAATATGTACCCATGCTGTTTCATGAGCATCCCTGGGAAGCTGAGATCGAGTTGGGTGACCTTCCCTGACCACCAGTTATTTCAGTGAGAGAAATAACAGGCTAAACATGATTTTTGTGTCTGCATCAGAAAAGCAGTGTGTTTTAGGGTGGTTTGTAAGATAGATGCTCACCTGCATGTGTGTCTGTATTATGATGGCCACTGTGGGATTGTTCCTGACTATAATGTCTGCTGCCACTATGCTGGGCAGAACTGGAGAGGCCACACGCTCGATGAAAGATTTGACTGATCTTTATTCAGGGGGAGTTACTCGGACAGGATTTTTAATACAGAGTCTCTTGGAAAGTACACATATTGCATAAGAAATCTGCAAAAATGAATAAGGGAGAAAGACTTGGTGTTTGAATGTGTTTTGGTTACTCATGCCCAGAGCCACTTTTAACAGACCTGGATGTGACTCTCCTGTTCTCCACGAATCGCCTGCACCCCCGTTGGGCACGGTCCCTGCAGGTGCACGCACAGCCCCCTTGGCCGCCTGGCACGGGGGATCATGGCGCAGATGTTACCAGCGTGGTAGGTCTCCACGCAGCTGCACCCATAGTCACGTTTGTTCCCTGCTCTTTCTCTTCAGTGACATTTCCCCTGGACCTCACGAAAACTCGACTGCAGGTGCAAGGTGAAGCTGCCGTCCGTCGCAGTGGAGCTGCCGCTGGGCAGGCAGTCCCTCACCGCGGCATGCTGTGCACCGCGGCCGGCATCGTGCGAGAGGAGGGCTTGCTAAAGCTCTGGCAAGGAGCCACGCCGGCCGTCTACCGCCACATAGGTGATTATCTGCTCACGACAGGACAAGTTTGGGTCCTGCCTTCTGTGGCCAACAGCCTTTTGGTGTGAGCTTGCCATATCTTCTTGTACTTGAAATATATCTGCGAGGACTTCTTCAGTCTACCCTGCAATCCCACTTTGAAATACACAGGATTGTGGCTCAATATCCTCTCTTCCCTCTCTTGCCCATACCTTCGCAGCCTTAATCTGGCTTCTGGGAAAACAAAACATAATTTCCCTGTCATCTTTGCGGGAAGGTCTTCAGCACAAGCAGGCACTCAGAGTCCTCAGAACAATAAATATATTTTATTTGAGGGAAGTGGGGACGGGCTGGGAAAGAAAAGATAAGGTTGCAAGCACTAGGATGAAGAAATGCATTAGCGGTTTGGCCACAGGTAACAGCTTTCTGTGTTATATTTGGAAATACGGTGACAGCAACAAACCTCAAAAGCACTTGTGGGAGGTTTTGTGCTTGGCACCAGCTGAGAGGGAAGCAATGTGGCCGCGTCTCCTCGACGTGCGGACATAAGCCGTGCTGCCTCCTGGCAGACATATGGCTCAGCCAGAGGGATTCACTGATGCTGAAAAGTTCTGGCTCTAGGATGGCTACCAGGCAGCCCCCTCGCTTTCTCTATTTTGATCACAAACGTGAGAGCCGTGACCAGCTGACCCAGGAAAGCTCCAGAGTGTTTTACAGCCAATCTCTTGACACAGTATGACCACCAGAAATGGCAGACCCAAGAATCGTCTCCTGCTTTTGTTTTCCACAGTGTACTCTGGCGTTCGGATGGTTGCGTATGAACATCTCCGTGACTCCGTGCTGGGCAGGTCTGAGGATGAAAGCTTTCCTTTCTGGTAATGCCGCATATTTATGCTTTTGCCTGTTTGGGGATTGCCCTTACTGTAGGAGTCCTGCAGCCCCAAAAGCTGGCTTTTCCTCACAGCTTGCCTGCCCTAAAGAGGGTAAATACAAAACAGGTGTTTAAGCACTGATACGGACTTTCTGATTTTAGTTTCAGGGCAGTATCTTCTCATTCATCTGGGAACAGGACTAATACTGAAATAAGTTTCTCAGGCTTAACTAGGACCATGACTAAGTGTCAGGTCCTGCACTTGGGGCACAACAACCCCATGCAATGCTACAGGCTGGGGGAAGAGTGGCTGGAAAGCTGCGTGGTGGGAAAGGACCTGGGGGTGTTAGTCAATGGCTAGCTGAATATGAGCCAGCAGTGTGTCCAGGTGGCCAAGAAGGCCAACAGTATCCTGGCTTGTATCAGAAATAGTGTGGCCAGCAGGACTAGGGCAGGGATTGTCCCCCTGTACTCAGCACTGGTGAGGCCGCACCTTGAATACTGTGTTCAGTTTTGGGCCCCTCACTACAAGAAAGACATCGAGGTGCTGGAGCGAGTCCAGAGAAGGGCAACGACGCTGGTGAAGGGTCTAGAGCACAAGTCTGATGAGGAGTGGCTGAGGGAACTGGGGTTGTTGAGTCTGGAGAAAAGGAGGCTGAGGGGAGACCTTCTCGCTGTCTACAACTACCTGAAAGGAGGGTGTAGTGAGGTGGGTATTGGTCTCTTCTCTCAGGTAACAAGTGACAGGATGAGAGGAAACAGCCTCAAGTTGCACCAGGGGAGGTTTAGATTGGATATCAGGAAAAATTTCTTCACAGAAAGAGTTGTGAAACATTGCAACAGGCTGCCCAGGGAAGTGGTGGAGTCACTATCCCTGGAGGGATTTAAAAGCCATGTAGGTATGGTGCTTAGGGACAAGGTTTAGTGGTGGACTTGGCAGTGCTGGGTTAACGGTTGGACTCGATAATCTTAAAGGTCCTTTCCAACCAAAAAGATTCTATGATTCTATGATGACTCTAATATGGATACTCTACTAAAGAGATGGAGAATCACGATAAACCGCATCAGTGGGAGCAGCTGTCCTGGGCTGGCAGGAATTAGCCTGTGTGAGCGTGGAGGCAGGGCAGCTTTACCGTGACTCAAGGTCTGTGATGTAGTGGCAGCTCTTTCATTTCCTTGTGGGCTGGGGGATGTTGGGAAGTGCAGGTGAGTCCTGGCTGACTGTACAGCTGTGTGTGACGGCTGTTGGAGAAGCCACGAGCAATTGCACCAACTTGACACTAGCGTGAGTAACCATGACTAATCCTACAGCCGCCTGGGTAATGCAAACCAGAGGTTCAGCTGAGCCAAGCTGGACATGCAGCTTGTGCCCTGCTCAGCTCTGAGGTCACCCAAGAGCTCGATTAGCTCCACACCGGGTGAGGACACATTTCCAAAGGTACGATGGATGTGTCAGATATCCTCTGGAGGTTTGCAGAAAAGAAGTGAGGGGTGGTACATCTCAGATTTGCAGCTGCCAGAGGGACGGGTCCCGCTATGCGTTGTCCAGCAGCAGTATGGCAACGCTTTGCTGGTTTGCTGCTCGCCATACTGCCTGGGTAAGGAATTATCATGCCATTGGATTATTAACAGGGAGCGTAAGAATAGGCAAGTTTGCTGATTCTGGTGGTGTATTTTAGCCCAAGAGATGGAAATTTCCTGGCTACTGAAGAGGCAGATTATGAAGAATATATATAGCCACAGAATTAACTCTTTGCCTGGGGAGAATGAAGCAGATTTTTCTCTAAGTTTTGCAAAATTTGGTAATTTCTAATTGCCAAATCCTTGTTGTTAAAATGTCGGTCATGTACTTTTATAATCATACACAATATCGTATCCAATCAAGTATTTTACTCCAAAATAAAATCTTGGGTCCAAAATGTAACTGTTTTTAACAGGGGATTTATAAAATTTATACAGATAAAGTACTTGTCACGCTCGGTGCTATGGGAAGGGATGTAATACCGAAATTTCTGGTTCTACTAAAATAAGTAGAACCAGCAAAGGACACATCTAGTAGCAATGGGAGATAAATGAAAGTTTTATGTATCAGCAAGCAGCTCAGAGTTTCAGATTGGCATTCAGCTATTATAATACATGGAGCACCATCCCTTACTTGTGTACTCTGTTGACATCCTGCCTTTAAACCCTAAGCGAGGAGCATAATATAGCCTGGAAAGGAAGCAGAGCATCTTGGTGGTGTATAATAACTTGACTTTTTTTCCCCATATAAGTTTTAAACCTTTCTTAAATTTGACAGAAGTATTATTGACTACCTTAACTACCTGCAGTCGCCACAATTATTAGCTTAACTTTGGCTGTTAATACAAGGAATAACCATTTACACTTGTTTCACCTGGGCTGTGCTGCTGAACTCTTCAGCTCGAGCACTGCCATTTGTACAGATTTTCAGTGTATCCTGGAGCACAGTTTCTTTCCCTGTTTGGCAGGAAAGCTGTAGTTGGAGGCATGTCTGCGGGTGCCATTGGACAGTTTTTTGCCAGCCCGACTGATCTGGTGAAGGTGCAGATGCAGATGGAAGGAAGAAGGAAGCTGGAAGGAAAGCCCTTACGGTCGGTTCCTCTCGAAGCTGATGTTTTTTTCCTGTTAATGGTTACTCTTTGGCCCAGCATGTGGTTTTCTCTGTTTTCTGCCACCCCCTCTCCCCAGCTGCTTGGGGCACTTTCAGGGGAAGAGCAGCGCCTCGGGGGCACACGATGGCTCTGGGCAGTGGAGAGGGTGGGGCATCCGAGACTTCCTCCTTATTCCTTATTATACTCACCTTTCTTATTCTGGTGTATTGGTCCCAGAGACCACAAACCCTTGCCCGTCCTACATATTCAACCTGTCCATGCCAGCGCTCTGCCAGGGGGAGGGAAGGATGCTTTCTGAAGAAGGGAAGCTGGAAGAAAGGATGGGGGGAATGGATCATGCAGGATGCACAGGCGCAGGGAAGGGCTGGGTGGCCTGCAGACAGGAGGGCTCAAGACCCTCCTGCAGATACCAGGACACACTGCTCTTTGCATCTGAAACTGCTGGAATCCTTTGGTGTCTGGTAATTCAGCATTGCAACCCAGCTGTGGGATAAAAGGGTCATCTGTCATTAGCAACCAGATTGCTGCTTATGAGGGCAACTAGTATGTTTGGTAAAATATTGCAGCATGAAAGTCAAAGATGGATCCAAAAATGGATGAAAAAATGGATCCGGACGGCAAGATTCTCACCAGTATAAATTGCCTTTCCTATGTGAGGACCTGGCACAGCAAGTGCTGGGATATGCAAAGATTTCTCCATAGCTGGGCTCTCTCCTTATTACTTACATATTGATTTCAGGTTTCGAGGAGTGCACCATGCATTTATGAAGATCCTGTCCGAAGGAGGAATACGGGGGCTTTGGGCTGGATGGGTGCCAAATGTCCAGAGAGCTGCTCTGGTGAACATGGGAGGTAAATTTCCTAACTTGGTCTGCAGCACTTAAGGCCGCATCTAAGCTTTAAGGAGAGTTCAGCTGCTTCCCTGGTCTTTGTCTCTTGGTTATCTACAGTGGGGACCTGTTTGAAGTACACTGCAGGTGACTTCTGCCTTGAGTGTTTTGCTCCTGTGGAAATCAAGTTGCTTAAAAATACCAGTTTGTGACTCAGTCTGAGGGATGGTGAGCTGGGAGCTAAGAGGGTCCCACAGCCAGCAGAGCAGGGACCTCGCCAGCCACGACCCAGCTCCCTGGTGCCCAAGCAAGGTGAACAGGGCAGAGCCAGCGAAGGCAGCCAGGTTCCACCAAGGAAAAGCGTGTGGTGATGAGGCAGGTCTGAGGCCAAGCCAGGAAGGTCTGAGCCAGCATCACGTCTGGTGAGGGTCACCAGGGTCAGACACAGCTCAGTGATCACCAGCAGGTCCATGGTGATAAGAAAGGTCCAAGGTCGAACTAGGGAGACAGTCCATGAGTCAGTGTCCAGATCAACAAGGTCCACAGCCCAGGCATGGTGTGATGGAGTTGCAGACAGGTACACCTACAGTGTTGTTCAGGCAGGGACTACAAGGAGAAGTGGCTGATCCAAGAAGCACTCACTCCTTCCACATATACATAGAGCTTTCCTGTGTCTCTCCAAAACTGCTAGGATATGTTGGATGGTCTTTGCTTTCCTTCCCGAGATTCTGTTTATAAAGTAAGGAGGAAGATATCTTTGGAACCGAAAGATACCGCCTGTGGGTGCCCACCATAAATACTTGCCCTGTGCTTGGTGGCACGTATTATAGCATTGCCTATAATTTTTATTTTGCATGCTTAAATTTCCTTGGCGTGATGGCTACTAATTTCTACATCATTCAGCACAGGGATATGTTAGCATGACATCATCTACTTTTTTTTGTCTAACATTTCTAACATTTTTAAAACAATTTCACAGAGGTGGGAGAGGTAGAACCATCCTTATCGTGACATTTCTGGGTTTGGTTAATGAGTTATTTTGCAGAATTTTCCATTTGGGATCCATTTTGTCATTTGTAGGGTAAATCAGCGAAGATGGTAGTAGAAGGGACCACGTACTCACATGTCTAACGACAGGATATAGGTGCCACAACCGTCATCAGAAACTGGGGGCAGAGTGCTAGCTGTGCCGTGGGAGGAGCTGCACTGGAGATTTAGGTCTTGCCAAGCCTCCATCCTATGTCAGTCATGAACACCACAGACACTATTTACTTCTGACAATACTGTTTTTTCTCATTATCCTCTTTACAGATCTGACCACTTACGACACAGTGAAACACTTTTTGCTTCTGAACACGCCGCTTGCAGACAATAGCTTGACTCACAGTGTTGCCAGGTGCTGTATTCCCTGATTAACCATTTTCCACTGTGGAGCATTTCCAGCCTCGCTGTCCTGGTCACAGAATCATAGAATGGTTTGGGCTGGAAGGGACCTTAAAGATCATGTAGTTCCAACCCCCCGCCATGGGCAGGGACACCTTCCACTAGACCAGGTTGCTCAAAGCCCCATCCAACCTGGCCTTGAACGCTGCCAGGGAGGGGGCAGCCACAGCTTCTCTGGGCAACCTGGGCCAGTGTCTCACCACTCTCACAGGAAAGAATTTCTTCCTAATATCTAATCTAAATCTCCCCTCTTGCAATTTAAAACCATTCCCCCTTGTCCTATCACTACATGCCCTTGTAAAAAGCCCCTCTCCCGCTTTCCTGTAGCCCCTTCAGGTACTGGAAGGCTGCTAGAAGGTCTCCCCGGAGCCTTCTCTTCTCCAGGCTGAACAGCCCCAACTCTCTCAGCCTGTCTCCATAGCAGAGGTGCTTCAGCCCTCTGATCATCTTTGTGGCCTCCTCTGGACTCGCTCCAACAGCTCCATGTCCTTCCTATGTTGGAGGCCCCAGAACTGGATGCAGTACTTGATCTGCCTCTCTGTGCCAGCAGAAGCCCCTGTTCTTTGGTCATGATACTGCTGATAAAATACACCTTTATAACTACTCTTTTTTTTTGGCCTGAGAGGACATCTTTGTACAAAAGACACAAGACAAAGGACGCAACCATTGCTACAAAACTGCCCTCACTAGCGGTGCCTTGCCGATGCATTTAAACACCTCACTCATCTGTGAGAGCACAGGAATTTTCGCTTTTCTAGAATTGCTACTATTTTACCTAACCTTGTTTTTATTTTAGCAAACCGTAAGAATGAGCACCACAAACTTTGCAGAACAACCTCTTTTACTCCCTTAAATTATGAAGAAATCTGCTTTACATAAACAATATGATAAATTGCCTATTGTGAGTCCTGCCTCAGAACCGCACACAGAGGTGAGGAAGCTGGTGCTGGGAGGAGATCTGAGCAAGAGCAATACTAGCAAGTCTCCTCCCAAATCAAGTTTAAGTTATGAGGTATTACTCATGATTTATGATAACTGTTTTAGAACTGGAATCATGATGCTTAAATTGTCGCGATAAATCTTAGTTTCTTCTTTAAGTACCTGTTGCTGTTGACAGTTGCTGCTCTGGCCTGGTAGCTGCTGTTCTGGGAACTCCTGCTGACGTGGTCAAAACCCGGATCATGAACCAGCCGAGAGACAAGCAGGGAAGGTACAGACACTTCAGAGACCGACTTTTCCATAGGAAATTGAAACCCTGAGTCTCACCGATTTCACTGGGCGTGAAGTGCTAAGTCTCTAATTTGCACTTCGACTTTCTGATGATAATTTTGTTGTTTTAGTTTTGCATGTCCGGGGGGTTTGTTGTGATGGCCACCTAAGCATACCCAGCTACTGAGTAGATTTCAGTTCTGATGGGATTCCAGTGAGCTTACAAAAGAGCTCTTGCTTGTACAGATTTATCTGATACAGATTATTTTTCAGGGGAGGGAGTTTAAATTGTGTATTTGTAATCCTAACAGTGTTTGTTCTCCTTGCACATTGCCAGAGGTCTGCTGTATAAGTCTTCCATGGACTGCTTGATTCAAACCGTACAGGGTGAAGGGTTTATGTCTCTATACAAAGGCTTTATACCAACCTGGATGCGAATGGTATGTGTGCCTTTTAACTCTCTTGTAAAGACAGTTGAACAATGTGGCATTAAAATGTAAGGAGTTCTTTCTGTGTCAACACTTTTCCAAACCTATTTGGGTATCTTGATTTAATTAATTCCAGTTAGCATAGTTGAATGTCGTGGATGGCACAACTGCATGCAGTGTCACTTCCCCCACGTTGCCTCTTGCATCTCTTTAATTTGAAAAATGCTGTCCTGCTTAATTGCTAGTGATTTTCCTTGCTTTTTTAACAATTTCAGGCTCCCTCCTTTCTCCCTTCCTAAATTCTCTTATGTTCCCTTCTTGCTCCTTTTGTTCCCTTCTTGCTCCCAGCCCTGGTCTCCCTTTGCATCCCTCTTAGTTTCATTCCTCCTCTCCTGACCCCAGAATTGCTTTATTACTGCTCCATCCCTGATCTCACTTTTGACCCTCTCGTATTCAGGCTCGCAGCTTTCTCCTGCATACTGCTGGGCCATTAAAGCTACATCTGTACAATTAAGCCCAGCAGCAGCTGGAGCCTGGGAACTGGAGCTTGGCTGTCTAGACTGTTAGTTTGCTCAAGGGACAATTCCCAGCAGCAAATTTAGATGTGACCACCTTTTTTAAAAAAAAAGTCTATAAGAATTTAACAGTATGGCTATGTCTAGACTCTGCCAGCTGGCTTCAAGGTCTTGGCACTGTTTTATTTCCCAGACTGAGCACTAAGATCAAAGGCAAAAGCCTCCCTTCTCTAACCGAGCACAACGGTGGCCACAGCCTCTGGTAAGAGCAATTATAGGAAGGTTCTGCTCAGTTGCTCAGTCCCCGTGTCCCTGAGCCAGAGCACGTTCAGTATTGATGAGGTCTGCGTGAGTTTACTACTAAGCTAGAAATTTCCATGGAGCACATGCCAACTTAGATTTCCCACAGGCTTGTAATTTTGGGAATGTTTAGCGGGTGTCTCAGAGGAACAGGAAAAGGAGTTTCCTAGGCACAAGGCAGCCTTTTGCCAAACACCAATCTATTGTCAAAAATAAACGAAAAAAAAATTAGAGCATCTAAACTAAATGGGTGCAGGGTATAAATTTTATGCAAGGAGAACCGTATAATTTGCTGATTAAGGTTTTAGAACAAGTAAACCCTTTAATTTTTTTTTTAAAAGCATTCAGCCTGAAGTAGCCCCCCAGTATGAAACATTTCAAGTCAAACATTTATGGGTTGGCAAGCTGAAAAAAGTTGTTTTGGTGTCTTGTGAAAGACTGGGTAGCCTGAACCATATGCAACATTAAGATTTTTGTATGGAAGACAGAATATGAGATTGAGCTTAAGAATATGATTTTTAAGAGGAGACAGTTTAATCTAATGGGTTTATTTATTGGGTCACTTCTGTTTTAAGCCTCTAACTTCAGTGTTTGTTTTCACAGGCTCCTTGGTCACTGGTATTCTGGCTTACATATGAACAAATCAGAAGGATCTGTGGAGTTAGTTCTTTTTAAACTCATGAAACCACTTCAACATTCACTAAACAAAGAAGAATCGGAAAGCTGAATTCTCATTCCACAAGGCATCCCGACCTCCAGGGAACTAATTTAGGAGACTGGCAGCAGGATCACATGTATACGTTGCTGCCCCAAACCCAGTCCTTACTGGTTAGCCATGGCTTAAGGATACTATTTGCTTGTCAGACTGCTACATGAAATGCAAGTTGTCCACAGGATAAAATTGTCACAACAATACTTCAACTGGCAGCCAGCATCAGCTTTCCGAAACAGTAAACAGAGGTAAAAAAAAATTCTACCAAGCAAGTAGAATATTATACTGTTTGCTTGTTTGATAATAGAGGCAGTTCCTGTTGTAAAGGACAAGAGCAGGTTGAACAATGCAGCACTGAACATCTCCTGTGGCTGAGCAGTCTATAAAACTATTTGGGAATTTTTTTTATTGTTACATTTGAACACACATAGAGAACTACCTCTCGCTAGTTTGATGCCTCAGCAAACCAAGCCTGTAGTGCTAGGTACTGAAAAACATTACAGCAGTTTACCTGATTTCAAATTTGCTTTGCACAAAAGGTGGAAGGGTTTGTGTTCCTCTTTGCTCAACCGCCTGACCTCTTTGCTCAACCATTTCAGTAATACCCATGAGTGAAATGCAGTCCTGTACCCAGGAAATCAACAGCCTAGTTTGCTCTGCCCCTTTTGAAGGACTCATAATACATGTGCTGTCCACAGGACCAAGGTGAACTACTTGTTCTGTGAGAGTCCCAGTGCTGACGTGGCAGACTGGGTCACTAAGGTACTTTTCCATGGAAATACACACTCTGCCCATTTTAAATCTAGGTGGAAATATAAAGTTCTCCTTAAAAAACACAAAATGTTTGAATATGAGTGATTTTATTTTTTTTTAACCTCAAGCTTACCATATTTTACAGGAAAGGGGACTACTGCTGTTTGTCACTAAGCTTATCTTTGGCAATAGGAGGCAAAAATGCAGTATAAAAGCAATCATAACATAGACAGAACAAACCTGGCTTTGATTTAGCAATATCTAGTAATGAAATCACTGTACAAGACTTAGCTCTCTGAGTAAATACTCAGGATTTCTTCTAGACTAGTCTCTGCAACTAGTATCTTCAATGTGCCCATTTCTGATTAAATACAGTTTGGGCATCTTCTTGGCTTGCACTCATACTTTTTTATTGTATTGTAGATCTGTTGTGGCTGCATGCATTTGGGTGTGTGATTCCAGCTTGGAAAAAATCATCTCACCATTATTAGGGGGTCAGAAGTTTTTGTTCAGAAATACTATTATTTTTCTAGTTGTCAACCTGAGAAACTAATCTGAGTTCTTTCCTTCTTGCACACCATCACCAGAGATTATAAACCAGCAGTCAAAGCTGCTTCTTCAGTAATTCCTGAGTGGTCCTGCCTGCAATCCTGTTACTCAAATAACCCTGATGATGGATATGCAGAAGTACCTGATCTATGGAGTTAAAAAAAAGTAATTTTAAAAGTCTTGTAGTGAAAAACTGGTTTAGCTGTTAATAAAGCTCTTATTTTTTTGAGTGTGAAACACTGAAGAGATTTGTAACAGGGCTGATTCCTAGTATTTTGTATTAAAAAATAAATAATTTGAACAGCAAAACTTGCCACTTACAGCATTACTTCTTAGTGCTTTGTAATTCCAGATTTTTCAAGCATAAGTTTCTGCCCTGTGAAGCACTTGGCCATATTTATTTATTTATTTACCAGCTTGAGATTCAGAGGCCAAGAATTAGCCCAAGGATGGCACTGAGGTTCCTTGGCTGGACTCTCCTGCGGCCTAAGAAAGGCTCACTGAAGTCCCGGGCCTTCCTCTTCCTCACGCCTCCACTTCTGACCATTGTCCCCAGAGGCTGGAAGGCAGCCCCATCAAAACCTCAAAGGTCTGCCTGGGAAAAGGGGGGTGAAACCAGGGAGAAATCACAAGCTTGCAGAGCTGAACAGATGAAATGGAGTGGTGTGACAGTCCAGGCCACCTCGAGGGGGCCACCAAACAGAGCACCCACGTTTGCCGCTTCCCCAGGCCCTCAGAGGTGGTGCTTGCCCGCGGCCACCCCATCCGCAGGCAGGACAGCCCCCGACGCTGCTGTCCCTCAGGCCGCTGTCACCCTCTCCGTGCTGCAGATGGCCCAGCCAGCCACGACGCGGCGGAGGCAGGTGTCCGCGCCATGGGGCGGCCGCAGATGGAGGGCGCAGAGCGGGGGACGACAGGCGGACGGCGGCCTCCACCCGAGGCGCCGGGGGAGCCTGAGGCAGGCTTGCAGCAGGGCCTCGCTGCCGGCGGAGGGGCGGCCCTGCGCGCCCAGCCCGCCCCTCCGGCGCCCCTGCCCCGCTGCGAGGTTGGCTGCGGCGAGGCCGGGGAGAGCCGTCGGGCTGCGGGCGCCCCCGGCCCCGGCCCCGCCGCCCGGCGGCCTCGCACCGCGCCCGGCCCCTCACGGACCGCCACCGCCCCGCCCCTCCCTCACACTGCCGCCCCACGCTGGCCAATAGTCGCTAAGCCCTGCCACGCACGCCCCGCCCCGAGCGCCCGCTCTGGCCAATGGAGGCTAAGCGGGCTCGGAGCGCTCTCCCCTCAGCCCGCCCCCCGGCCGTTTTGCTGTCACGCGGCCGGCGTGGAGCGCTCCACCCTGGGCGAGGGCAGCTCGAGCGGGCTCTGGGCTGAGCCCTGCGGCTCCAGCGTGCCGAGGCGATCACCCTCCTCTTTGTGGCACCACCGACCAGTCTCCGTTTAGCAGGAGCGGCCCGATGTATTAGCCTTTTCCGCCCCTCCTATTCCCCCTTGCACCCCGGCCCCCCTCCGCCCCCCGCGGGGATCAAAATGGTCTCGACCACTCAGGCAGGCGCGTAACGGTTCCCGGCGGCTCACGTGGGCGGCGCGTGCCCTATGAGGCCGGGGCGGGGCGGGGGTTCGGCCTCGTGCGGGCGGCGGAGGCGGCGGCGGCGGCGGCGGTCGGCGGGATGAGCTGTGGGCCGAGCTCCGGGGTGAGTTTTGGGCCGGGGCTGCCGAGCCCCGGCGCCACCGTGGCCCTGCGGGTCTGCGCCGTGGGCCTGCGCCCCGAGGTGCCCCTGGTGCGGCTGTGGGGGGTGCTGGGTGAGCGCGGTGCTGACTACACCCGCCTCCGCCGGGAGATCCAGGCGGCGGTTGGGCCGCGGCTGGCGGCTGCCCCGGGTCCCGGCAGGCTGGTGACCGGTGGGGCTGCGCTGTGCATTGGCGACTTTGCTTTGGTGGAGGTGGTGGGGCTGTGGTACCGGTGCTGCGTGGTGGGTCGCCGTGGCCAGCACTACCGCGTGTTCCTGCTCGATGAGGGCTGCACGATGGTCACGTCCGCCTGTTACCTGGCGCGGGGCTGCAGGGAGCTTTTCCAGCTGCCCCCTGAGGTGCTGGGCTGTATTGTGGCTGATGTCATGCCCTGTGGAGGCCCCAGGAGGGCAGATGGGGGGGATGTGCCGATCTTCCCCTGGACAGTGGAGGCCATGGAGTTCCTCAGCCACCTGCATGGCAAGGAGGTGTCTGGCCTGGTGCAGGAGGTGATAACACCGCAGCTCATAGTGCTTGAGCTGCCTCAGCTTGTGGCCCAGATGCATCGCCTGGGCCTGGCCAGGCAGGTCACTCCCAGTTGGTTCTGCCAGGTGCTTAGGCGCTGCCTAACTTCTGTCCCCTTCAGGAAAGAGCTCAGGCTACAGCCTCCAGCACGTTCCCTTGTCTCTTCTGCAGTGCCGCAGCTTCTCCGTGCTTTGCTCTCATATCAGCCTGTGTCACCTGCCTTGGATTACTTCTACCCGCAGCTTCAGTTGGGTGTGACAGTGCCTGTCCTAGTGACCCATGTCTCTGACCCACACCACATTTACTGCCAGTTGCAGAGCCTGTCCCAGGAGATCCGTTGCATTTCTGATACCATGCGCCACACTTATTACTGGTGGGAGCAGGATTTATTACCCAAGGTGGGCTCACCCTGTGCTGCCCGTAGCATAGATGGCCAGTGGTACCGTGCACTCCTGCTGGAGCTTATTGCTGGGGAGCAGGACCAGCAAGTGGCTCTGGTGATCTTTGTGGACTATGGCAGGAAGGAGACCGTGACCAGAGCTAATCTGCGCAATTTGCCTGTTGAGTGTTTTCGTGTGCCTGTGGTGACTTATCCATGTGCTCTTCAGGGTATCTCAGATGGGGGTTGTGGCTGGTCCCCATCGCAGATTGATGAGCTGAAAGCGTTGGTGTTAGGCAAAGGAGTGAGCGCTCACATCAAAGCCTTTAACTCCTTTGAGCATCTCTATTATGTGAGTCTGTATGGGGAAAATGGCATCAACTTGAACCATCTTTTTGGGGTGCAGGCTTGCTGCCTGGTGAGCAGCCATACGCAGGTCAGGCAAACTGAGGCTCAGGAGCAGCTGAAAGTAGAAGAATCCGCAGCTGAAGAACTGGAATTGCCAGAGGGAGCACCTCCTGTTGCTTTAGAGCACGGAGATTTGGCCTCTGCTGCTGTAGTTGGCGTGCATCTGAAGTTGGGTATGTTCCACGACGCACAGGTCTCCCACCTCCGAGACCCGTCCGAGTTCTGGCTGCAGCTCCATAAGCATCGCCAGCTCTTCAGGCAGCTGAGGCAGAGCATGTGGAATTTTTACTCCCATGCCACAAAGCTGGATGGTGCTGGGTGGGACCTACAGCCTGGATCCCTTTGTTGTGCCAGTGGGAAAGAGGGTGTCTTTTATCGAGCGGTGATCACCAGGGTGTTGGACAACGGGGTTGAAATACACCTGGTGGACAGAGGCAATACGGAAACTGTAGATCGGTGTGTGGTAAAGGAGCTGCTCCCTCAGTTCAGGGAACTGCCTGCTTTAGCTCTGAAGTGTTGCTTGGCAGGTGTCTCTCCTCTGAGAGGGAGTTGGAGTGAATCATCTGTGTCTGCCTTTAGAGAGATTGTACTGAACAAGGGGCTAAAGGTTCATTTTCTGAGTGCGCAGGGTGACAAATACATGGTTGAAATTTTTGACCAGTCCCAATTAGGAGAGAAAAGTGTAGGTAAACTCATGGCCCAGGGAGGGTATGCTGAATACGAGGGGAGTGAAATACCCGAGACTCTCCAGAAATCATCTGATAAGGCTGTGAGCCAGGCCTATTCCCTAGCACGTGCTGGGGAGGAAAACCAAATAAATGCAGAGAAGAGGCTCAGAGAAGAATCTCTTCTGAAGAGAAGTGATAGAGCACTTAATCCTTATGTGGCTGTGATGGTCGAAGAGAGCCCTGTTGTAGCCATTCAGAATTCTGAAAGTAGTGAATCTCTTCCTGCTCAGAATTATGAGGGCAAAGAAAACCTGTCCATCTCTTGGAGAGAGAATTATGTGGAAATGAAGCCAAGTTCCTCTTACGGAGGTCCGTTAGAAGTGGGAAGTACAGTTAATGTTGTTGTGTCATATGTTGAAAATCCTGGTTATTTTTGGTGTCAGTTAAGTAGAAATTGCCACAACCTTAAGGTATTAATGGCTGAAATTCAAGAGTATTGTAAAATTTCATCCCACCCACATGCTTGGCCAGGTTCTTCATGTTTAGCCCAGTACTCTGAGGATGAAAAATGGTACAGGGCTTTAATTATTAGTGAAGTTCCTTCTGCAGAAAAAGTAGAAGTCATATATGTTGACTATGGCAACAGAGAGCTGGTCTCTCTAACGAAGCTCCGCTCAACTAATGAACACTTTCTTAGGCTGGAGGCTCAGGCTTTCAGGTGCAGCCTTTACAACTTAATCCAACCAAAGGGTCAGGATCCTTTTGCTTGGGATGAAGAAGCGATTCAGGCTTTTAAGGAGTTTGTCGATGCTTCATCATCTGACTTTGAACTGAAGTGTACAATATTTGCCTTGGCTTCTATAAACAATAAGGAGCTCTTTAACATTGTAGATTTAATGACACCTTTTCAGAGTGCTTGCCAGTTTCTGACCGAGAGAGGTGTGGCCAGAGCTTTATCTCCTCAAAAGTCTCTGGTATCCTCGGTTCAGCTTCATTCTTACTATTATTCTATGCATGGTATCAAAGTTGGGAGTGAGGAAGATGTTTATATTACGCACGTTGAGGATCCATGGACATTTTACTGCCAACTTGAAAGATGCGCAGATGTTTTAGCACAGCTTACTGAAAACATCAGCGAAACCATGACCAGGTTAGAAACCTTGCAAAGATCTGGAAGCTTGTGTCTAGCAAAGTATACTGACAATCACTGGTACAGGGGAGTAATTACAAAAACACAACCGAATACAGAAGTCTTCTTTGTGGATTTTGGGAACACAGAGACAATAGAGAAAGATCATCTGCTTCCTTTACCCAGTGATGCTTGTGATATCTTGCTCTTGCCAATGCAGGCCATAAAGTGTTCCTTATCTGATCTATCTAATGTTCCCAAAGAAGCTACAACATGGTTTAAGCAAGCCGTCCTAGAAAGGCAACTAAAAGCGATAGTAGTAGGAAAGGAACCTGATGGTAAACTGTTGATTGAGTTGTTTGATGGCAATACACAAATTAATGCAAAACTGAAGGAGTTAAGCTTAGTAAACAATGCAGGACTGTGTAGGCACGTAGAAAATGAAACTTTGCACTCTAGAGATACAGATGTGAATGAGAGAAATGAGACTGCGGAGTCCCCTTTAAATGCAGGTTGGCCCCTTGAAAGACAAAAATGCGGATCTGAAGCCGGGGGAGGAGGAGGGGGCAGTAGCAAAAGGCACTTCACAGAAGAAGATGTAAACCTTTTCCAGCCTGCTAAGAAGGGAGGCCCGGCAGCTGGATTACCAGAATCAGATGAAATGCTCAGCAGTAAGAAGGATGCTTTTTTGTTAAATAAAGCAGGGGAGGAGTCTCTGCTCTCTGTCCAGATGGATACACAGTCAGATACTAAATCTGATGCTGAAGGCGGGTGTATAACGCTTAGAAATGTATCTGATCTACTGCAACAGAAGATAGTGCCAGCTCTTAGAGTGTTAGTGTATGTGTCTCATGTAAATGATCCGTTGGATTTTTATGTTCAACTAGAAAGTGACGAGGCTCAGCTTAACAGCATTTCAGAAAGCTTAAACAATAGGACACAAGCAAAGAACCCTGGTGGACAACAAGACAAAGTCTCCTTCCAAGCAGGAGACTTAATCAGTGCTGTTTATTCAGAAGACAGCCTGTGGTATCGAGCTGTAGTAAAAGAAAAGACTTCTGAGAATTTGCTAAGTATACAATATATTGATTATGGTAATACTGCAGTAATTAATGTTGATCAAGTGCACAGACTCCCTGAAGACTTGTCATCTATTCCAGCATTAAGCATTCACTGCTTCCTAGGTGGACTTAAATGCAAAAAAAGTACGGGCTGGGCAGAGAAAGCAGTGCTTTACTTCACCAAGAGAACAAGTGAAGTTCTGCTAACGTGTGAATTTGTAGAGAGGGTTAAGGACAAATGGGAAGTTATTCTCAGTGACCATCAAGGTATAATAACAGTGGATGTAGCTGATGAAAATCTTGCCAGTAAGGAAAGATCTTGTTCAACAGAAATACTTGGTAGAAGAGAGAACAGTGACGTGATAACTGTGTGTGAGCCTTTGCCTCCTCAGGCACAAAATGAAATTTTCTGTGTAGGTGATTCTAAGTCATTTATCTGGAAGTTTCCAGAGGCAGGTCAGACTGTAAAAATTTATGTCACAGCGGCAAATGGTCCAGAATCCTTTTGGAGTCACACTGCTGATACAGAAGACATGCACTACATAGAGGAAAAAATAGAGGAAGCTGAAAACCTTGGACTAAACTCTTTGAACGATTGCACATCTTGTATTAAAAGCGGTGATATCTGTCTAGCAAAATATAGTGAAGATGGAAAGTTCTACAGAGCTAAAGTCAGCAGCATAAAAGGTGACAACGTAGTTGTTAGACATGTGGATTACGGAAGTGAGGAAGCTGTTAGCATGGAGATGGTCAGACAGATTCCGTGTGAATTGCTCAAAGTACCTAATCAAGCATTCGCTTGCTGTCTGTCAGGTTTCAATTCCTCAGAGGGCTCATGGCTTAGTGAAGCAAAAGAGAAGTTTTATGATATGACCAAAGACCTCTTATTAGAAGCTGAAGTAATAGAAACTCAGGAAGATAATGCTTTTGAAGTCCTGTGTGTTGTCAAGCTGGAAGCTTCTGGCAAGAGCATTAACGAAGAGATGAAATCTTTTTGGAAGGCTAATAAAGGAACTGGTGACAATGCTTTCTCAAACCTGGAGAAGCCCTTAAAGGAAAACAGATGGTCAAACAATGATATGGGTCTTTGTCTCGAAAGAGAAACTACTGCTGTTTGTGGATTAGCTCAAGAAGAAAGTGAAAGTGCTTTGCTTTGTTCTGAACCTTTCCTGGGTGTAACTTCTGAGTGTTTAAATGCTGTAGAAGCAAATGTGTCAGTGGGAGCTGTTGAGTATATGTCTGGGAAGGCTGATGATGGATGTGAAACAGCTGAGCATCAAAGCAACTTTGATGAAGAGATACCTCTATCTGAAGGAGAGAGCGATAACAATGTATTACTAGAACCAATGAGAAGCTGCAGTCTTCATATTTTGGGGACTGAAATGAAAGCTGCAGAACAAGAATTATCCGAAGTACTGTTTCAAGAGGATGCTGAGCGGAAAGCAGAACTGGCAGACAGTGCTTCAGCAGCCAGTCTTTTCCTAGGAAACAAACAAGAACTGCAAAGATTGCCAGTGCTCCAGGTACAGTCTTCAAGTGATGAAATGGGGACGTTAGTAGAACTGGATCAATTACAAACGCACTCTTCATATGATGATCTAAAAGAGTTCCTGCTGGAGCTAGAGGCAATTTCAGTGCAGTCCTTCTTTGGTGAAGAAACAAAGGAAGCTCAGGAAACAGTCTCTCTTGATATGCAGACAGCTTCCAGCAGTGGAGCAAGAGAGAAAGTGTTGGAACAGGAACTGCTTGAGCTGCCAGTTTTGGGTGAGGAGACGGAGGAGTTGGCAGCTCTGAAATTCCTTGATATCTTACCATCATTTGATGAGGAAGAGAACTCGGTGCCTTCAGTCAGTGATGGAGAGAAGACAGTAGAGCTGGTTCCATCTGTTGTTCAGCTTTCTTTGGGAGAGACTGCAAAGAAACTGGAACCGAATTTGTCTGGAATTCATAAAGCAGAAGCTATACAAGAAGACTGGATGGAAGTAGAGCCTCCTACCCTAAGGCTGTCTTCATGTGAGAAACAACTGGACCTGAAGACCCATGACATGCTGTCAGCGCTAGGTGCTGAAATTGAACAGCTTCTGGAACTGATGCTGCCTGATGTGCAGCCACCTCAGGAAGATGAGGAGGAAGACACGTTAGGATTGGAACACACTGCACTGCGAAGTTCTGCAAAGAGTGGAAGTCAATTTTCTTTTCTTACAAAAGACTTAACAAATCAGAGGTCTGTCTGCACTGTAAAATCATGTGACTGCAAAGTTGAGAAACGTGAGGAGTGGCAGAAGACGACAGATGACTCTTATGTGGAAGAATGGATGAAACAAGACTTGAGTGACTTATTTAAAGAATGTGGAGATACAAACGTGCAGTCTTCAGATTGTAAGCCTGGGGATGAAGAAGTAGAAAAAAAGCAAAAGGAGAACTTGGCTGACTGCAGTGCAGGTAACGTATCTGATTTTAAGGAGTTAAGGAATCAAAATGTTGTGCACATTCAAACATGAGAATAGCTTTCTTGTGGAAACCTATTTTTTTTTTTTTATTCCCTAATAAGTTACTATATTAGTGTTAACATCAGTATGCTTTGATGGGTTAAGGACATCAGACTAAGTGTAGTATCTCATGGATAACGTGACAGTCTAACAGCAACTAATCTTACTTTGCGAGATTAATGATTTTATGATTGGAAAGCTATTTCTGAACATAAAAGGCATTTTCAAGACTGTTCAGGATGACAGATTTTTAACTTTCAAATTTTTATTTAATAAAAGTAGTTTTGGAGGTGGGCAGGGGAGTATGGGAGCTGGGTTGTGAGGCATTTGAATTTTTTGGAGGGGTTGTTTTTGTGTTTTGGTGTTTTGTGTGTTTTTTTTTTTCTTCCCCCTTCATTGACGTGTCATCATTTTTGTAGAACATACTTGTAATCTGAAGTGCTTTGCTGTTGGCTCCAAATGTGTGGTGTGGACCCCTCTGAAATGGTACGAGGCTTGCATTTTGGAGGTATCTGAGAAAGGTACCAGGGTAAGTATGGTTTGAATACTCTTTCTGCATTCTTGAGATCTGGTCCTTCTTTGTGTGTGGGTCTGTCTGGCCTGCAAGTTAATATTCTGCTGTGGAGCTGTGTTACCATTAAATGCTCATGAAACTTGGCATTATTTTACTGATGTTTTGAGGAATTGGTGCTAGAACAGTAGAAGCTGGGAAAGAAACTTAAATTATACTGTAATTGATAATGAATACACCACTATTCCTACTTTGGAGAAATGTGTATTGAATTAGTGGTTGGTGGGGGTTAACTGTAACAGTAGATTATAATCTCATGGGCTGCCTTGTTCTACTGCTGCTTGAACTATGGGATAAATGAGAAGTCTTCCTCCGGTTCAGGGGGAGTGTGTGCGTATGTACACATGTGCACAGACATTATACTTTTCTAAAAGGGCCTTTAAGTTGTAATTCAAGGTTTCAAATCCAAAAGATCACTTCATAAATGTAACTTTTTGGAAGACGGAATGCCTGAGATCATGGAAGCCAGTTCTTTTGCTAGTAGATTCCTTAGGTGTCTAAAGCTAACCTCAGCTGTATTCGGATGAGTGTCAGTGTCGGGTGTGTAGCAATATCCCTATTCATCAGTTTCCTACAGGTTCTGATCTAGTAGGTGTTTTCCAGCCTTCCTCTCTCACCATATCTGGGTCAGAAGCCCAGGAGAGCCTTGAGCAGATTCAGTAGCAATATTCAGCTTTATTAGAGGTTAACTTGCTCTTCCTTGCAAGATCCAGACTGAAAGCCTTCTCAAAGGCAGGGAATCCTCAACTGTGTTTCCCTATTACTATGTCTTCTTTGCTGAGTGTATTCTCAGGATCCACTGCTATCCTAGATACGATTTGGCTCTGTCTGTACAGGTCTTGAATCTTTCCAGCGGCAGTGAGGAGATTGTGGATCCTGAGAACGTCTGGAACAGTATTCCTGGCTGGGCTTGCAGATCATCTGAGGTATGCCGGTGTGGTAGTGGACTGGGCAGAACAGTACTGATTTTTAGAAAGGGTGCTCTGAGTTTAGTTGTGATTCTTCCTGTGTCACCATGAGAATAGAAAGGCAAAGTAGCATTAATCTAAATCTGCATTCATGCCACCTGCTAGAAGCACTGTATTTTTCATTAAGACATCATATTGTCCTTCCTTCTCTATGATCTCTGTGGAGACTGTAGAAATTTGTATAAATCTATTATATAACTGATATAATCTATGTAAACTATTTATGTAGATTTATGTAAGCTGTCAGCCATTTGGTCTGAGGACTGTGAACTCAGTCTGGGAGTAGATTAATGAAAACAGCTTGAAGGAGTAAACGTTACTGGAAGACTATTGTTAATCAAGAACTGTAGAACAATGCTGATGATATGTGGCTTTTGACAGATCGTGCTAGTAGAGCATGTAACTAACTGGTAAATCATGAAAAACACGAAGTAATTAGGACACGATAGTAAGGTGTTCACCAGTGTTCTTCATGAAGTACCAAGGAATGAAAACCTAACGTCTGGAACCCCCAACTCAGGTCGTCAGCCATGCTACTGACGATAACAGAATTAATTTCCAGTTCATTCTTCACATGTAGTTTTTGCATCAAAGCAGAAAAGTGGGCAGAAGACTTCTGTAGTGAGTTCTAAGGGAGGAAAACTGGTAAATAAGTGTCCAGCAGTGCAGATGTAAAAAGTTAACCTAGTATTAAAGGAAGAACCTCAATGGAAAACTATCTTGGCAATAGTGCCAGCTTCCTAACCTATTCCCCTTTTGTTTAGGCAGTAACCCCTGCAACAGAAAACTTGCTGTCCTTAGCAGAGGAGTCCGTCCTTGAAGGTAAGATTAGCTTAAACCTCCCAAAGACATTGTGTACTTGAAGTGTTTGGATGCTTTCTAATTTTCTAGAAAATGCTTTATTCTAGAAAATACAGTTGAAACACTTTTCTTCTTGAGCTAATATATTTAATACTGTTGTAATTTTCTTAGTAGCATTAGCTTACGTACTGTCAGTTTAATGGTGAATACATGCAGTGAAAGCTGCTACTGTGTCTCTATTAGAAATCAATTTAGTATTTATTTATTCAACCTCGTGGATTGGGCCTCTTGGACAAGCTGGAGTGATACACCTAACTTATACAGATTTTTGGTAGAGTTTTGAGCATCAGCCACCAGCACGCTATTCTTGCTCACATTTCTGAGGCAAAGTGAGTGTCTGCTAGGCAGACTCTACTAAGCACTGTCATTTGGGATTTGAATGCCCCAGTCCCTTAATAGATCTTGGTCTATGAATCTAAACCCACAATAATACTCTTAGTTGTAAGGATAGTTTGTGAATAGTGCATGTACGTCTTTTAAAGTTACTTAAAAATTCTGAAGTGTTACTGGTGAACACCTGTGTACCAAAGAAAATAGTACAGGTTTTTTCTGATTATACACTATTTCAGTAATCTATGGAGTCATAGAGCAGTTCTGGTTGAAAGGGACATTTCGGAGGTGCTCAAAGCAGCGTCATCTAGATCAAGTTGCTTAGGACCTTCCTTTCAGGTTTGGAATCTATCCAAGGATGGAGACTCCAGAACCTCTCTGGGCAACTTGTTCCTGTGTTTGACTAGTGGTTGTCTGCTGGAGACTGAGTAGTGATAGCATTTGTGTTTTCAGTGATTGAACTGGTAACTGTATTTCAGGACAACTGTACTGAAAGCTGACTGGTTTACAGGTAACAAATAATGAAGCTTGAAACAGAGATCTAGTTACTTGTTGGGCAAAAAAGTAGTTAAAAACTGGATGAAAATGTTAAACTGGTGAATCTACAAATCCTTCCTCAATTGCATCACTCAAATGCAGGATTATTCTTGATCTTGCTGTTTCTGGTTTTGATAATACTTCTACAGTTTTTACCACTTCATTTATTTTTCTTCCTCTCTTTGGTTGCTAATTGTTATTGTCCAAATTTGCCCTGTCTGTGTTCTTGAGTACTTTGTATGGTATTAATGTATGCACCCTCTTAGCAACAGCACAGAAAACATGAGCTAAGGTCATGCAGCCACGTGGCACAGAGCTCGATCTTGCTGCACACGTGGGCCACTGTCTGGAAAGGCAGTTTGAGTAGAAGGTACCCGATCCACAGGATGCAAAAACTCCTGCAGTGGCTTATGCTAAGCCCACTGAGGGGTGGAGTGGCTTGAACTCATAACTGAAATCTGGGAGCACTGCTTGCGTCCTCTGCTTGGACAGTTCGTTGTTTCAACTGTCTTACACTTATACAATAGCTTTGCAGAAGCGTAGTCTTTTAGTATGGTCCAATATGTTGATGACATTTAGCCTGAAGCCTCGTAGAGCTATGACTTTAGATATTAATGCATTTATATGTGTTTATAGAAACATCTTGATGGGTCTAATCTGTTTTCACTCCCTGTAGAAAAGCAAACTGGCTGCAGTTCAGATTTAGCTGAAGATCCTCATGTCCTCCAGCATTACTGAAAACAAGTAACATGTTCACCACATGAAGCTGAACAAGTACCTGTGATACACAAGCGTTCCCGTGAAAATGTGTTTTCGTGGGAACAAGAATACAAGCAACGCATTGAGTGTTTCTTCTACTTAACTGAGCAAATGCCTGTCACTAACATACTTCTCTGTCAAGAAATAATGCTTGTTGGTAGGCTGCTGTTGGCAGCTTGGCTTCTTGTAGCTGTGCTTTCTTTAGTTAAATATTTGCCTCTTGACTGGGATTCCTTACTGAATGTGTGGGTGCACTAACTTGTATCTAGCTGTTGGTGGGTGGTTCTTAAACAAAGGTTTCTTTTGAGTTGCTGTATAGGCTACTGTGTTCTACGATACTGCTTTCTGATGTTGGCTTTTTGAAAAGTTGCATTGTTAAGTAGGTTTGGTTTTTTTCCCTAAGAAAAGTTGAGGGTTGGGGGTTGGTTTTTTTTTTTTTGGAGGGGAGTTTTTTCTCTGTAGGGAAACAATGTTTTGGGTGGAAGTCTTGCACTTGGTGCTGTTATAAAGCAATGGAAGAAGCTGGAATAAAGTTTTGGCTGGCATATGCTGATCTGTGTTTTGTTAATGACTTGTGTGCTTTCCCTGTGCCCAAGCCCAAATGCTGTATGCACAGAGTATCTTACTTGTCCTGGAGTTAGATGTAGCTATGCACATCTTGCAGTTACTGCTTCTGTTTTGACCCTAAGCAGTTCTCTAGAGCACCATGAGCCATGCTGAATGCTTTGAAACACCATGCAGTCATGTACAAAATCAAACATGTATTTATGATAGGGCCTTAATTGCACTAATTAAGGATGAAGCCTTTCCTCTAAACACGAAGCAGACCTAGTAGAATGGTTTTGCTGCTGCATGGGTGCACTGTGGTAAGGACTTCTCCTTAAAGCAGCTGCAGTTTATCTCACCTTTTATTTTCTTCCTCAGATGTTCAGGGGCTTCTATTTTATAGTCCTGTTCCATGCTCCTCTATACCATAGCTTCTTCCTCCTCTTCAGAGGCTATGGCTTTTTCACGCTGCCGTAATGACTCAGGAACCCGAGATCTCTGACAATGTAATAGTCTGGGTGAGCATCACAGTAGATCTCAAGTGTTAGTGCTTACTCGGTAAGAGAAACACTTGCATGTTTATTCCCTTAACAGAGACAATACATGGTGGTAGGCTGGAGAGAATTTATTTAAATTCTGAAAACAGGTCTTAGATGTTGTTGCAATCTCATGTTAAGATCACAGATTATATAAATATTTAATTACACTGGTTTAACTGTTAATAAAGCTCTTATTTTTTTGAGTGTGAAACACTGAAGAGATTTGTAACAGGGCTGATTCCTAGCATTTTGTATTAAAAAATAAATAATTTGAACAGCAAAACTTGCCACTTTCAGCATTACTTCTGAGTGCTTTGTAATTCCAGATTTTTCAAGCATAAGTTTCTGCCCTGTGAAGCACTTGGCCATATTTATTTATTTATTTACCAGCTTGAGTTTCAGAGGCCAAGAATTAGCCCAAGAATGGCACTGAGGTTCCTTGGCTGGACTCTCCTGCGGCCTAAGAAAGGCTCACTGAAGTCCCGGGCCTTCCTCTTCCTCACGCCTCCACTTCTGACCATTGTCCCCAGAGGCTGGAAGGCAGCCCCATCAAAACCTCAAAGGTCTGCCTGGGAAAAGGGGGGTGAAACCAGGGAGAAATCACAAGCTTGCAGAGCTGAACAGATGAAATGGAGCGGTGTGACAGTCCAGGCCACCTCGAGGGGGCCACCAAACAGAGCACCCACGTTTGCCGCTTCCCCAGGCCCTCAGAGGTGGTGCTTGCCCGCGGCCACCCCATCCGCAGGCAGGACAGCCCCCGACGCTGCTGTCCCTCAGGCCGCTGTCACCCTCTCCGTGCTGCAGATGGCCGAGCCAGCCACGACGCGGCGGAGGCAGGTGTCTGCGCCATGGGGCGGCCGCAGATGGAGGGCGCAGAGCGGAGGACGACAGGCGGACGGCGGCCTCCACCCGAGGCGCCGGGGGAGCCTGAGGCAGGCTTGCAGCAGGGCCTCGCTGCCGGCGGAGGGGCGCGCCTGCCCCGCTGCGAGGCTGGCTGCGGCGAGGCCAGGGAGAGCCGTCGGGCTGCGGGCGCCCCCGGCCCCGGCCCCCGGCCCCGGCCCCGCCGCCCGGCGGCCTCGCACCGCGCCCGGCCCCTCACGGACCGCCACCGCCCCGCCCCTCCCTCACACTGCCGCCCCACGCTGGCCAATAGTCGCTAAGCCCTGCCACGCACGCCCCGCCCCGAGCGCCCGCTCTGGCCAATGGAGGCTAAGCGGGCTCGGAGCGCTCTCCCCTCAGCCCGCCCCCCGGCCGTTCCGCGGTCACGCGGCCGGCGTGGAGCGCTCCGCCCTGGGCGAGGGCAGCTCGAGCGGGCTCTGGGCTGAGCCCTGCGGCTCCAGCGTGCCGAGGCGATCACCCTCCTCTTTGTGGCACCACCGAGCAGTCTCCGTTTAGCAGGAGCGGCCCGATGTATTAGCCTTTTCCGCCCCTCCTATTCCCCCTTGCACCCCGGCCCCCCTCCCCCCCCCCCCCGCGGGGATCAAAATGGTCTCGACCACTCAGGCAGGCGCGTAACGGTTCCCGGCGGCTCACGTGGGCGGCGCGTGCCCTATGAGGCCGGGGCGGGGCGGGGGTTCGGCCTCGTGCGGGCGGCGGCGGCGGCGGCGGCGGCGGGATGAGCTGTGGGCCGAGCTCCGGGGTGAGTTTTGGGCCGGGGCTGCCGAGCCCCGGCGCCACCGTGGCCCTGCGGGTCTGCGCCGTGGGCCTGCGCCCCGAGGTGCCCCTGGTGCGGCTGTGGGGGGTGCTGGGTGAGCGCGGTGCTGACTACACCCGCCTCCGCCGGGAGATCCAGGCGGCGGTTGGGCCGCGGCTGGCGGCTGCCCCGGGTCCCGGCAGGCTGGTGACCGGTGGGGCTGCGCTGTGCATTGGCGACTTTGCTTTGGTGGAGGTGGTGGGGCTGTGGTACCGGTGCTGCGTGGTGGGTCGCCGTGGCCAGCACTACCGCGTGTTCCTGCTCGATGAGGGCTGCACGATGGTCACGTCCGCCTGTTACCTGGCGCGGGGCTGCAGGGAGCTTTTCCAGCTGCCCCCTGAGGTGCTGGGCTGTATTGTGGCTGATGTCATGCCCTGTGGAGGCCCCAGGAGGGCAGATGGGGGGGATGTGCCGATCTTCCCCTGGACAGTGGAGGCCATGGAGTTCCTCAGCCACCTGCATGGCAAGGAGGTGTCATGGCCTGGTGCAGGAGGTGATAACACCGCAGCTCATAGTGCTTGAGCTGCCTCAGCTTGTGGCCCAGATGCATCGCCTGGGCCTGGCCAGGCAGGTCACTCCCAGTTGGTTCTGCCAGGTGCTTAGGCGCTGCCTAACTTCTGTCCCCTTCAGGAAAGAGCTCAGGCTACAGCCTCCAGCACGTTCCCTTGTCTCTTCTGCAGTGCCGCAGCTTCTCCGTGCTTTGCTCTCATATCAGCCTGTGTCACCTGCCTTGGATTACTTCTACCCGCAGCTTCAGTTGGGTGTGACAGTGCCTGTCCTAGTGACCCATGTCTCTGACCCACACCACATTTACTGCCAGTTGCAGAGCCTGTCCCAGGAGATCCGTTGCATTTCTGATACCATGCGCCACACTTATTACTGGTGGGAGCAGGATTTATTACCCAAGGTGGGCTCACCCTGTGCTGCCCGTAGCATAGATGGCCAGTGGTACCGTGCACTCCTGCTGGAGCTTATTGCTGGGGAGCAGGACCAGCAAGTGGCTCTGGTGATCTTTGTGGACTATGGCAGGAAGGAGACCGTGACCAGAGCTAATCTGCGCAATTTGCCTGTTGAGTGTTTTCGTGTGCCTGTGGTGACTTATCCATGTGCTCTTCAGGGTATCTCAGATGGGGGTTGTGGCTGGTCCCCATCGCAGATTGATGAGCTGAAAGCGTTGGTGTTAGGCAAAGGAGTGAGCGCTCACATCAAAGCCTTTAACTCCTTTGAGCATCTCTATTATGTGAGTCTGTATGGGGAAAATGGCATCAACTTGAACCATCTTTTTGGGGTGCAGGCTTGCTGCCTGGTGAGCAGCCATACGCAGGTCAGGCAAACTGAGGCTCAGGAGCAGCTGAAAGTAGAAGAATCCGCAGCTGAAGAACTGGAATTGCCAGAGGGAGCACCTCCTGTTGCTTTAGAGCACGGAGATTTGGCCTCTGCTGCTGTAGTTGGCGTGCATCTGAAGTTGGGTATGTTCCACGACGCACAGGTCTCCCACCTCCGAGACCCGTCCGAGTTCTGGCTGCAGCTCCATAAGCATCGCCAGCTCTTCAGGCAGCTGAGGCAGAGCATGTGGAATTTTTACTCCCGTGCCACAAAGCTGGATGGTGCTGGGTGGGACCTACAGCCTGGATCCCTTTGTTGTGCCAGTGGGAAAGAGGGTGTCTTTTATCGAGCGGTGATCGCCAGGGTGTTGGACAACGGGGTTGAAATACACCTGGTGGACAGAGGCAATACGGAAACTGTAGATCGGTGTGTGGTAAAGGAGCTGCTCCCTCAGTTCAGGGAACTGCCTGCTTTAGCTCTGAAGTGTTGCTTGGCAGGTGTCTCTCCTCTGAGAGGGAGTTGGAGTGAATCATCTGTGTCTGCCTTTAGAGAGATTGTACTGAACAAGGGGCTAAAGGTTCATTTTCTGAGTGCGCAGGGTGACAAATACATGGTTGAAATTTTTGACCAGTCCCAATTAGGAGAGAAAAGTGTAGGTAAACTCATGGCCCAGGGAGGGTATGCTGAATACGAGGGGAGTGAAATACCCGAGACTCTCCAGAAATCATCTGATAAGGCTGTGAGCCAGGCCTATTCCCCAGCACGTGCTGGGGAGGAAAACCAAATAAATGCAGAGAAGAGGCTCAGAGAAGAATCTCTTCTGAAGAGAAGTGATAGAGCACTTAATCCTTATGTGGCTGTGATGGTCGAAGAGAGCCCTGTTGTAGCCATTCAGAATTCTGAAAGTAGTGAATCTCTTCCTGCTCAGAATTATGAGGGCAAAGAAAACCTGTCCATCTCTTGGAGAGAGAATTATGTGGAAATGAAGCCAAGTTCCTCTTACGGAGGTCCGTTAGAAGTGGGAAGTACAGTTAATGTTGTTGTGTCATATGTTGAAAATCCTGGTTATTTTTGGTGTCAGTTAAGTAGAAATTGCCACAACCTTAAGGTATTAATGGCTGAAATTCAAGAGTATTGTAAAAATTCATCCCACCCACATGCTTGGCCAAATTCTTCATGTTTAGCCCAGTACTCTGAGGATGAAAAATGGTACAGGGCTTTAATTATTAGTGAAGTTCCTTCTTCAGAAAAAGTAGAAGTCATATATGTTGACTGTGGCAACAGAGAGCTGGTCTCTCTAACGAAGCTCCGCTCAACTAATGAACACTTTCTTAGGCTGGAGGCTCAGGCTTTCGGGTGCAGCCTTTACAACTTAATCCAACCAAAGGGTCAGGATCCTTTTGCTTGGGATGAAGAAGCGATTCAGGCTTTTAAGGAGTTTGTCGATGCTTCATCATCTGACTTTGAACTGAAGTGTACAATATTTGCCTTGGCTTCTATAAACAATAAGGAGCTCTTTGACATTGTAGATTTAATGACACCTTTTCAGAGTGCTTGCCAGTTTCTGACCGAGAGAGGTGTGGCCAGAGCTTTATCTCCTCAAAAGTCTCTGGTATCCTCGGTTCAGCTTCGTTCTTACTATTATTCTATGCATGGTATCAAAGTTGGGAGTGAGGAAGGATGTTTATATTACGCACGTTGAGGATCCATGGACATTTTACTGCCAACTTGAAAGATGCGCAGATGTTTTAGCACAGCTTACTGAAAACATCAGCGAAACCATGACCAGGTTAGAAACCTTGCAAAGATTCTGGAAGCTTGTGTCTAGCAAAGTATACTGACAATCACTGGTACAGGGGAGTAATTACAAAAACACAACCGAATACAGAAGTCTTCTTTGTGGATTTTGGGAACACAGAGACAATAGAGAAAGATCATCTGCTTCCTTTACCCAGTGATGCTTGTGATATCTTGCTCTTGCCAATGCAGGCCATAAAGTGTTCCTTATCTGATCTATCTAATGTTCCCAAAGAAGCTACAACATGGTTTAAGCAAGCCGTCCTAGAAAGGCAACTAAAAGCGATAGTAGTAGGAAAGGAACCTGATGGTAAACTGTTGATTGAGTTGTTTGATGGCAATACACAAATTAATGCAAAACTGAAGGAGTTAAGCTTAGTAAACAATGCAGGACTGTGTAGGCACGTAGAAAATGAAACTTTGCACTCTAGAGATACAGATGTGAATGAGAGAAATGAGACTGCGGAGTCCCCTTTAAATGCAGGTTGGCCCCTTGAAAGACAAAAATACGGATCTGAAGCCGGGGGAGGAGGAGGGGGCAGTAGCAAAAGGCACTTCACAGAAGAAGATGTAAACCTTTTCCAGCCTGCTAAGAAGGGAGGCCCGGCAGCTGGATTACCAGAATCAGATGAAATGCTCAGCAGTAAGAAGGATGCTTTTTTGTTAAATAAAGCAGGGGAGGAGTCTCTGCTCTCTGTCCAGATGGATACACAGTCAGCTACTAAATCTGATGCTGAAGGCGGGTGTATAATGCTTAGAAATGTATCTGATCTACTGCAACAGAAGATAGTGCCAGCTCTTAGAGTGTTAGTGTATGTGTCTCATGTAAATGATCCGTTGGATTTTTATGTTCAACTAGAAAGTGACGAGGCTCAGCTTAACAGCATTTCAGAAAGCTTAAACAATAGGACACAAGCAAAGAACCCTGGTGGACAACAAGACAAAGTCTCCTTCCAAGCAGGAGACTTAATCAGTGCTGTTTATTCAGAAGACAGCCTGTGGTATCGAGCTGTAGTAAAAGAAAAGACTTCTGAGAATTTGCTAAGTATACAATATATTGATTATGGTAATACTGCAGTAATTAATGTTGATCAAGTGCACAGGACTCCCTGAAGACTTGTCATCTATTCCAGCATTAAGCATTCACTGCTTCCTAGGTGGACTTAAATGCAAAAAAAGTACGGGCTGGGCAGAGAAAGCAGTGCTTTACTTCACCAAGAGAACAAGTGAAGTTCTGCTAACGTGTGAATTTGTAGAGAAGGGTTAAGGACAAAGGGGAAGTTATTCTCAGTGACCATCAAGGTATAATAACAGTGGATGTAGCTGATGAAAATCTTGCCAGTAAGGAAAGATCTTGTTCAACAGAAATACTTGGTAGAAGAGAGAACAGTGACGTGATAACTGTGTGTGAGCCTTTGCCTCCTCAGGCACAAAATGAAATTTTCTGTGTAGGTGATTCTAAGTCATTTATCTGGAAGTTTCCAGAGGCAGGTCAGACTGTAAAAATTTATGTCACAGCGGCAAATGGTCCAGAATCCTTTTGGAGTCACACTGCTGATACAGAAGACATGCACTACATAGAGGAAAAAATAGAGGAAGCTGAAAACCTTGGACTAAACTCTTTGAACGATTGCACATCTTGTATTAAAAGCGGTGATATCTGTCTAGCAAAATATAGTGAAGATGGAAAGTTCTACAGAGCTAAAGTCAGCAGCATAAAAGGTGACAACGTAGTTGTTAGACATGTGGATTACGGAAGTGAGGAAGCTGTTAGCATGGAGATGGTCAGACAGATTCCATGTGAATTGCTCAAAGTACCTAATCAAGCATTCGCTTGCTGTCTGTCAGGTTTCAATTCCTCAGAGGGCTCATGGCTTAGTGAAGCAAAAGAGAAGTTTTATGATATGACCAAAGACCTCTTATTAGAAGCTGAAGTAATAGAAACTCAGGAAGATAATGCTTTTGAAGTCCTGTGTGTTGTCAAGCTGGAAGCTTCTGGCAAGAGCATTAACGAAGAGATGAAGCCTTTTTGGAAGGCTAATAAAGGAACTGGTGACAATGCTTTCTCAAACCTGGAGAAGCCCTTAAAGGAAAACAGATGGTCAAACAATGATATGGGTCTTTGTCTCGAAAGAGAAACTACTGCTGTTTGTGGATTAGCTCAAGAAGAAAGTGAAAGTGCTTTACTTTGTTCTGAACCTTTCCTGGGTGTAACTTCTGAGTGTTTAAATGCTGTAGAAGCAAATGTGTCAGTGGGAGCTGTTGAGTATATGTCTGGGAAGGCTGATGATGGATGTGAAACAGCTGAGCATCAAAGCAACTTTGATGAAGAGATACCTCTATCTGAAGGAGAGAGCGATAACAATGTATTACTAGAACCAATGAGAAGCTGCAGTCTTCATATTTTGGGGACTGAAATGAAAGCTGCAGAACAAGAATTATCCGAAGTACTGTTTCAAGAGGATGCTGAGCGGAAAGCAGAACTGGCAGACGGTGCTTCAGCAGCCAGTCTTTTCCTAGGAAACAAACAAGAACTGCAAAGATTGCCAGTGCTCCAGGTACAGTCTTCAAGTGATGAAATGGGGACGTTAGTAGAACTGGATCAATTACAAACGCACTCTTCATATGATGATCTAAAAGAGTTCCTACTGGAGCTAGAGGCAATTTCAGTGCAGTCCTTCTTTGGTGAAGAAACAAAGGAAGCTCAGGAAACAGTCTCTCTTGATATGCAGACAGCTTCCGGCAGTGGAGCAAGAGAGAAAGTGTTGGAACAGGAACTGCTTGAGCTGCCAGTTTTGGGTGAGGAGACGGAGGAGTTGGCAGCTCTGAAATTCCTTGATATCTTACCATCATTTGATGAGGAAGAGAACTCGGTGCCTTCAGTCAGTGATGGAGAGAAGACAGTAGAGCTGGTTCCATCTGTTGTTCAGCTTTCTTTGGGAGAGACTGCAAAGAAACTGGAACCGAATTTGTCTGGAATTCATAAAGCAGAAGCTATACAAGAAGACTGGATGGAAGTAGAGCCTCCTACCCTAAGGCTGTCTTCATGTGAGAAACAACTGGACCTGAAGACCCATGACATGCTGTCAGTGCTAGGTGCTGAAATTGAACAGCTTCTGGAACTGATGCTGCCTGATGTGCAGTCACCTCAGGAAGATGAGGAGGAAGACACGTTAGGACTGGAACACACTGCACTGCGAAGTTCTGCAAAGAGTGGAAGTCAATTTTCTTTTCTTACAAAAGACTTAACAAATCAGAGGTCTGTCTGCACTGTAAAATCATGTGACCGCAAAGTTGAGAAACGTGAGGAGTGGCAGATGACGACAGATGACTCTTATGTGGAAGAATGGATGAAACAAGACTTGAGTGACTTATTTAAAGAATGTGGAGATACACACGTGCAGTCTTCAGATTGTAAGCCTGGGGATGAAGAAGTAGAAAAAAAGCAAAAGGAGAACTTGGCTGACTGCAGTGCAGGTAACGTATCTGATTTTAAGGAGTTAAGGAATCAAAATGTTGTGCACATTCAAACATGAGAATAGCTTTCTTGTGGAAACCTATTTTTTTTTTTTTTATTCCCTAATAAGTTACTATATTAGTGTTAACATCAGTATGCTTTGATGGGTTAAGGACATCAGACTAAGTGTAGTATCTCATGGATAACGTGACAGTCTAACAGCAACTAATCTTACTTTGCGAGATTAATGATTTTATGATTGGAAACCTATTTCTGAACATAAAAGGCATTTTCAAGACTGTTCAGGATGACAGATTTTTAACTTTCAAATTTTTATTTAATAAAAGTAGTTTTGGAGGTGGGCAGGGGAGTATGGGAGCTGGGTTGTGAGGCATTTGAATTTTTTGGAGGGGTTGTTTTTGTGTTTTGGTGTTTTGTGTGGGTTTTTTTTTTCTTCCCCCTTCATTGACGTGTCATCATTTTTGTAGAACATACTTGTAATCTGAAGTGCTTTGCTGTTGGCTCCAAATGTGTGGTGTGGACCCCTCTAAAATGGTACGAGGCTTGCATTTTGGAGGTATCCGAGAAAGGTACCAGGGTAAGTATGGTTTGAATACTCTTTCTGCATTCTTGAGATCTGGTCCTTCTTTGTGTGTGGGTCTGTCTGGCCTGCAAGTTAATATTCTGCTGTGGAGCTGTGTTACCATTAAATGCTCATGAAACTTGGCATTATTTTACTGATGTTTTGAGGAATTGGTGCTAGAACAGTAGAAGCTGGGAAAGAAACTTAAATTATACTGTAATTAATAATGAATACACCACTATTCCTACTTTGGAGAAATGGGTATTGAATTAGTGGTTGGTGGGGGTTAACTTTAACAGTAGATTATAATCTCATGGGCTGCCTTGTTCTACTGCTGCTTGAACTATGGGATAAATGAGAAGTCTTCCTCTGGTTCAGGGGGAGTGTGTGCGTATGTACACATATGCACAGACATTATACTTTTATAAAAGGGCCTTTAAGTTGTAATTCAAGGTTTCAAATCCAAAAGATCACTTCATAAATGTAACTTTTTGGAAGACGGAATGCCTGAGATCATGGAAGCCAGTTCTTTTGCTAGTAGATTCCTTAGGTGTCTAAAGCTAACCTCAGCTGTATTCGGATGAGTGTCAGTGTCAGGTGTGTAGCAATATCCCTATTCATCAGTTTCCTACAGGTTCTGATCTAGTAGGTGTTTTCCAGCCTTCCTCTCTCACCATATCTGGGTCAGAAGCCCAGGAGAGCCTTGAGCAGATTCAGTAGCAATATTCAGCTTTATTAGAGGTTAACTTGCTCTTCCTTGCAAGATCCAGACTGAAAGCCTTCTCAAAGGCAGGGAATCCTCAACTGTGTTTCCCTATTACTACGTCTTCTTTGCTGAGTGTATTCTCAGGATCCACTGCTATCCTAGATACGATTTGGCTCTGTCTGTACAGGTCTTGAATCTTTCCAGCGGCAGTGAGGAGATTGTGGATCCTGAGAACGTCTGGAACAGTATTCCTGGCTGGGCTTGCAGATCATCTGAGGTATGCCGGTGTGGTAGTGGACTGGGCAGAACAGTACTGATTTTTAGAAAGGGTGCTCCGAGTTTAGTTGTGATTCTTCCTGTGTCACCATGAGAATAGAAAGGCAAAGTAGCATTAATCTAAATCTGCATTCATGCCACCTGCTAGAAGCACAGTATTTTTCATTAAGACATCATATTGTCCTTCCTTCTCTATGATCTCTGTGGAGACTATAGAAATTTGTATAAATCTATTATATAACTGATATAATCTATGTAAACTATTTATATGGATTTATGTAAGCTGTCAGCCATTTGGTCTGAGGACTGTGAACTCAGTCTGGGAATAGATTAATGAAAACAGCTTGAAGGAGTAAACGTTACTGGAAGACTATTGTTAATCAAGAACTGTAGAACAATGCTGATGATATGTGGCTTTTGACAGATCGTGCTAGTAGAGCACGTAACTAACTGGTAAATCATGAAAAACATGAAGTAATTAGGACATGATAGTAAGGTGTTCACCAGTGTTCTTCATGAAGTACCAAGGAATGAAAACCTAACGTCTGGAACCCCCAACTCAGGTCGTCAGCCATGCTACTGACGATAACAGAATTAATTTCCAGTTCATTCTTCACATGTAGTTTTTGCATCAAAGCAGAAAAGTGGGCAGAAGACTTCTGTAGTGAGTTCTAAGGGAGGAAAACTGGTAAATAAGAGTCCAGCAGTGCAGATGTAAAAAGTTAGCCTAGTATTAAAGGAAGCACCTCAATGGAAAACTATCTTGGCAATAGTGCCAGCTTCCTAACCTATTCCCCTTTTGTTTAGGCAGTAACCCCTGCAACAGAAAACTTGCTGTGCTTAGCAGAGGAGTCCGTCCTTGAAGGTAAGATTAGCTTAAACCTCCCAAAGACATTGTGTACTTGGAGTGTTTGGATGCTTTCTAATTTTCTAGAAAATGCTTTATTCTAGAAAATACAGTTGAAACACTTTTTTTTTCTTGAGCTAATGTATTTAATACTGTTGTTGTAATTTTCTTAGTAGCATTAGCTTATGTACTGTCAGTTTAATGGTGAATACATGCAGTGAAAGCTGCTACTGTGTCTTGGTTAGAAATCAATTTAGGATTTATTTATTCAACCTCGTGGATTGGGCCTCTTGGACAAGCTGGAGTGATACACCTAACTTACACAGATTTTTGGTAGAGTTTTGAGCATCAGCCACCAGCATGCTATTCTTGCTCGCATTTCTGAGGCAAGGTGAGCGTCTGCTAGGCAGACTCTACTAAGCACTGTCATTTGGGATTTGAATGCCCCAGTCCCTTAATAGATCTTGGTCTATGAATCTAAACCCACAATAATACTCTTAGTTGTAAGGATAGTTTGTGAATAGTGCATGTACGTCTTTTAAAGTTACTTAAAAATTCTGAAGTGTTACTGGTGAACATTTGTGTACCAAAGAAAATAGTACAGGTTTTTTCTGATAATACACTATTTCTGTAATTATGGAGTCATAGAGCAGTTCTGGTTGAAAGGGACCTTTCGGAGGTGCTCAAAGCAGGGTCATCTAGATCAAGTTGCTTAGGACCTTCCTTTCAGGTTTGGAATCTATCCAAGGATGGAGACTCCAGAACCTCTCTGGGCAACTTGTTCTTGTGTTTGACTAGTGGTTGTCTGATGGAGACTGAGTAGTGATAGCATTTGTGTTTTCAGTGATTGAACTGGTAACTGTATTTCAGGACAATTGTACTGAAAGCTGACTGGTTTACAGGTAACAAATAACGAAGCTTGAAACAGAGATCTAGTTACTTGTTGGGCAAAAAAGTAGTTAAAAACTGGATGAAAATGTTAAACTGGTGAATCTACAAATCCTTCCTCAATTGCATCACTCAAATGCAGGATTATTCTTGATCTTGCTGTTTCTGGTTTTGATAATGCTTTTAGAGTTTTTACCACTTCATTTATTTTTCTTCCCCTCTTTGGTTGCTAATTGTTATTGTCCAAATTTGCCCCGTCTGTGTTCTTGAGTACTTTGTATGGTATTAATGTATGCACCCTCTTAGCAACAGCACAGAAAACATGAGCTAAGGTCATGCAGCCACGTGGCACAGAGCTCGATCTTGCTGCACACGTGGGCCACTGTCTGGAAAGGCAGTTTGAGTAGAAGGTACCCGATCCACAGGATGCAAAAACTCCTGCAGTGGCTTATGCTAAGCCCACTGAGGGATGGAGTGGCTTGAACTCATAACTGAAATCTGGGAGCACTGCTTGCGTCCTCTGCTTGGACAGTTCGTTGTTTCAACTGTCTTACACTTATACAATAGCTTTGCAGAAGCGTAGTCTTTTAGTATGGTCCAATATGTTGATGACATTTAGCCTGAAGCCTTGTAGAGCTATGACTTTAGATATTAATGCATTTATATGTGTTTATAGAAACATCTTGATGGGTCTAATCTGTTTTTACTCCCTGTAGAAAAGCAAACTGGCTGCAGTTCAGATTTAGCTGAAGATCCTCATGTCCTCCAGCATCACTGAAAACAAGTAACATGTTCACCACATGAAGCTGAACAAGTACCTGTGATACACAAGCGTTCCCGTGAAAATGTGTTTTTGTGGGAACAAGAATACAAGCAACGCATTGAGTGTTTCTTCTACTTAACTGAGCAAATGCCTGTCACTAACATGCATTATTTCTTGACAGAGAAGTTTGTTGGTAGGCTGCTATTGTCAGCTTGGCTTCTTGTAGCTGTGCTTTCTTTAGTTAAATATTTGCCTCTTGACTGGGATTCCTTACTGAATGTGTGGGTGCACTAACTTGTATCTAGCTGTTGGTGGGTGGTTCTTAAACAAAGGTTTCTTTTGAGTTGCTGTATAGGCTACTGTGTTCTACGATACTGCTTTCTGATGTTTGCTTTTTGAAAAGTTGCATTGTTAAGTAGGTTTGTTTTTTTTCCCTAAGAAAAGTTGAGGGTGGTTTTTTTTTTTTTTTGGAGGGGAGTTTTTTCTCTGTAGGGAAACAATGTTTTGGGTGGAAGTCTTGCACTTGGTGCTGTTATAAAGCAATGGAAGAAGCTGGAATAAAGTTTTGGCTGGCATATGCTGATCTGTGTTTTGTTAATGACTTGTGTGCTTTCCCTGTGCCCAAGCTCAAATGCTGTATGCACAGAGTATCTTACTTGTCCTGGAGTTAGATGTAGCTATGCACATCTTGCAGTTACTGCTTCTGTTTTGACCCTAAGCAGTTCTCTAGAGCACCGTGAGCCATGCTGAATGCTTTGAAACACCATGCAGTCATGTACAAAATCAAACATGTATTTATGATAGGGCCTTAATTGCACTAATTAAGGATGAAGCCTTTCCTCTAAACACGAAGCAGACCTAGTAGAATGGTTTTGCTGCTGCATGGGTGCACTGTGGTAAGGACTTCTCCTTAAAGCAGCTGCAGTTTATCTCGCCTTTTATTTTCTTCCTCAGATGTTAAGGGGCTTCTATTTTATAGTCCTGTTCCATGCTCCTCTATACCATAGCTTCTTCCTCCTCTTCAGAGGCTATGGCTTTTTCACGCTGCTGTAATGACTCAGGAACCCGAGATCTCTGACAATGTAATAGTCTGGGTGAGCATCACAGTAGATCTCAAGTGTTAGTGCTTACTCGGTAAGAGAAACACTTGCATGTTTATTCCCTTAACAGAGACAATACATGGTGGTAGGCTGGAGAGAATTTATTTAAATTCTGAAAACAGGTCTTAGATGTTGTTGCAATCTCATGTTAAGATCACAGATTATATAAATATTTAATTACACTGGTTTAACTGTTAATAAAGCTCTTATTTTTTTGAGTGTGAAACACTGAAGAGATTTGTAACAGGGCTGATTCCTAGCATTTTGTATTAAAAAATAAATAATTTGAACAGCAAAACTTGCCACTTTCAGCATTACTTCTGAGTGTTTTGTAATTCCAGATTTTTCAAGCATAAGTTTCTGCCCTGTGAAGCACTTGGCCATATTTATTTATTTATTTACCAGCTTGAGTTTCAGAGGCCAAGAATTAGCCCAAGGATGGCACTGAGGTTCCTTGGCTGGACAATCCTGTGGCCTAAGAAAGGCTCACTGAAGTCCCGGGCCTTCCTCTTCCTCACGCCTCCACTTCTGACCATTGTCCCCAGAGGCTGGAAGGCAGCCCCATCAAAACCTCAAAGGTCTGCCTGGGAAAAGGGGGGTGAAACCAGGGAGAAATCACAAGCTTGCAGAGCTGAACAGATGGAATGGAGCGGTGTGACAGTCCAGGCCACCTCGAGGGGGCCACCAAACAGAGCACCCACGTTTGCCGCTTCCCCAGGCCCTCAGAGGTGGTGCTTGCCCGGGGCCACCCCACCCGCAGGCAGGACAGCCCCCGACGCTGCTGTCCCTCAGGCCGCTGTCACCCTCTCCGTGCTGCAGATGGCCGAGCCAGCCACGACGCGGCGGAGGCAGGTGTCCGCGCCATGGGGCGGCCGCAGATGGAGGGCGCAGAGCGGGGGACGACAGGCGGACGGCGGCCTCCACCCGAGGCGCCGGGGGAGCCTGAGGCAGGCTTGCGGCAGGGCCTCGCTGCCGGCGGAGGGGCGGCCCTGCGCGCCCAGCCCGCCCCTCCGGCGCCCCTGCCCCGCTGCGAGGTTGGCTGCGGCGAGGCCGGGGAGAGCCGTCGGGCTGCGGGTGCCCCCGGCCCCGTCTCCGCCGCCCGGCGGCCTCGCACCGCGCCCGGCCCCTCACGGACCGCCACCGCCCCGCCCCTCCCTCACACTGCCGCCCCACGCTGGCCAATAGTCGCTAAGTCCTGCCACGCACGCCCCGCCCCGAGCGCCCGCTCTGGCCAATGGAGGCTAAGCGGGCTCGGAGCGCTCTCCCCTCAGCCCGCCCCCCGGCCGTTTTGCTGTCACGCGGCCGGCGTGGAGCGCTCCACCCTGGGCGAGGGCAGCTCGAGCGGGCTCTGGGCTGAGCCCTGCGGCTCCAGCGTGCCGAGGCGATCACCCTCCTCTTTGTGGCACCACCGAGCGGTCTTCGTTTAGCAGGAGCGGCCCGATGTATTAGCCTTTTCCGCCCCTCCTATTCCCCCTTGCACCCCGGCCCCCCTCCCCCCCCCCCCCCGCGGGGATGAAAATGGTCTCGACCACTCAGGCAGGCGCGTAACGGTTCCCGGCGGCTCACGTGGGCGGCGCGTGCCCTATGAGGCCGGGGCGGGGCGGGGGTTCGGCCTCGTGCGGGCGGCGGAGGCGGCGGCGGCGGCGGCGGCGGTCGGCGGGATGAGCTGTGGGCCGAGCTCCGGGGTGAGTTTTGGGCCGGGGCTGCCGAGCCCCGGCGCCACCGTGGCCCTGCGGGTCTGCGCCGTGGGCCTGCGCCCCGAGGTGCCCCTGGTGCGGCTGTGGGGGGTGCTGGGTGAGCGCGGTGCTGACTACACCCGCCTCCGCCGGGAGATCCAGGCGGCGGTTGGGCCGCGGCTGGCGGCTGCCCCGGGTCCCGGCAGGCTGGTGACCGGTGGGGCTGCGCTGTGCATTGGCGACTTTGCTTTGGTGGAGGTGGTGGGGCTGTGGTACCGGTGCTGCGTGGTGGGTCGCCGTGGCCAGCACTACCGCGTGTTCCTGCTCGATGAGGGCTGCACGATGGTCACGTCCGCCTGTTACCTGGCGCGGGGCTGCAGGGAGCTTTTCCAGCTGCCCCCTGAGGTGCTGGGCTGTATTGTGGCTGGTGTCATGCCCTGTGGAGGCCCCAGGAGGGCAGATGGGGGGGATGTGCCGATCTTCCCCTGGACAGTGGAGGCCATGGAGTTCCTCAGCCACCTGCATGGCAAGGAGGTGTCTGGCCTGGTGCAGGAGGTGATAACACCGCAGCTCATAGTGCTTGAGCTGCCTCAGCTTGTGGCCCAGATGCATCGCCTGGGCCTGGCCAGGCAGGTCACTCCCAGTTGGTTCCGCCAGGTGCTTAGGCGCTGCCTAACTTCTGTCCCCTTCAGGAAAGAGCTCAGGCTACAGCCTCCAGCACGTTCCCTTGTCTCTTCTGCAGTGCCGCAGCTTCTCCGTGCTTTGCTCTCATATCAGCCTGTGTCACCTGCCTTGGATTACTTCTACCCGCAGCTTCAGTTGGGTGTGACAGTGCCTGTCCTAGTGACCCATGTCTCTGACCCACACCACATTTACTGCCAGTTGCAGAGCCTGTCCCAGGAGATCCGTTGCATTTCTGATACCATGCGCCACACTTATTACTGGTGGGAGCAGGATTTATTACCCAAGGTGGGCTCACCCTGTGCTGCCCGTAGCATAGATGGCCAGTGGTACCGTGCACTCCTGCTGGAGCTTATTGCTGGGGAGCAGGACCAGCAAGTGGCTCTGGTGATCTTTGTGGACTATGGCAGGAAGGAGACCGTGACCAGAGCTAATCTGCGCAATTTGCCTGTTGAGTGTTTTCGTGTGCCTGTGGTGACTTATCCATGTGCTCTTCAGGGTATCTCAGATGGGGGTTGTGGCTGGTCCCCATCGCAGATTGATGAGCTGAAAGCGTTGGTGTTAGGCAAAGGAGTGAGCGCTCACATCAAAGCCTTTAACTCCTTCGAGCATCTCTATTATGTGAGTCTGTATGGGGAAAATGGCATCAACTTGAACCATCTTTTTGGGGTGCAGGCTTGCTGCCTGGTGAGCAGCCATACGCAGGTCAGGCAAACTGAGGCTCAGGAGCAGCTGAAAGTAGAAGAATCCGCAGCTGAAGAACTGGAATTGCCACAGGGAGCACCTCCTGTTGCTTTAGAGCACGGAGATTTGGCCTCTGCTGCTGTAGTTGGCGTGCATCTGAAGTTGGGTGTGTTCCACGACGCACAGGTCTGCCACCTCCGAGACCCGTCCGAGTTCTGGCTGCAGCTCCATAAGCATCGCCAGCTCTTCAGGCAGCTGAGGCAGAGCATGTGGAATTTTTACTCCCGTGCCGCAAAGCTGGATGGTGCTGGGTGGGACCTACAGCCGGGATCCCTTTGTTGTGCCAGTGGGAAAGAGGGTGTCTTTTATCGAGCGGTGATCGCCAGGGTGTTGGACAACGGGGTTGAAATACACCTGGTGGACAGAGGCAATACGGAAACTGTAGATCGGTGTGTGGTAAAGGAGCTGCTCCCTCAGTTCAGGGAACTGCCTGCTTTAGCTCTGAAGTGTTGCTTGGCAGGTGTCTCTCCTCTGAGAGGGAGTTGGAGTGAATCATCTGTGTCTGCCTTTAGAGAGATTGTACTGAACAAGGGGCTAAAGGTTCATTTTCTGAGTGCGCAGGGTGACAAATACATGGTTGAAATTTTTGACCAGTCCCAATTAGGAGAGAAAAGTGTAGGTAAACTCATGGCCCAGGGAGGGTATGCTGAATACGAGGGGAGTGAAATACCCGAGACTCTCCAGAAATCATCTGATAAGGCTGTGAGCCAGGCCTATTCCCCAGCACGTGCTGGGGAGGAAAACCGAATAAATGCAGAGAAGAGGCTGAGAGAAGAATCTCTTCTGAAGAGAAGTGATAGAGCACTTAATCCTTATGTGGCTGTGATGGTCGAAGAGAGCCCTGTTGTAGCCATTCAGAATTCTGAAAGTAGTGAATCTCTTCCTGCTCAGAATTATGAGGGCAAAGAAAACCTGTCCATCTCTTGGAGAGAGAATTATGTGGAAATGAAGCCAAGTTCCTCTTACGGAGGTCCGTTAGAAGTGGGAAGTACAGTTAATGTTGTTGTGTCATATGTTGAAAATCCTGGTTATTTTTGGTGTCAGTTAAGTAGAAATTGCCACAACCTTAAGGTATTAATGGCTGAAATTCAAGAGTATTGTAAAAATTCATCCCACCCACATGCTTGGCCAAATTCTTCATGTTTAGCCCAGTACTCTGAGCATGAAAAATGGTACAGGGCTTTAATTATTAGTGAAGTTCCTTCTGCAGAAAAAGTAGAAGTCATATATGTTGACTGTGGCAACAGAGAGCTGGTCTCTCTAACGAAGCTCCGCTCAACTAATGAACACTTTCTTAGGCTGGAGGCTCAGGCTTTCGGGTGCAGCCTTTACAACTTAATCCAACCAAAGGGTCAGGATCCTTTTGCTTGGGATGAAGAAGCGATTCAGGCTTTTAAGGAGTTTGTCGATGCTTCATCATCTGACTTTGAACTGAAGTGTACAATATTTGCCTTGGCTTCTATAAACAATAAGGAGCTCTTTGACATTGTAGATTTAATGACACCTTTTCAGAGTGCTTGCCAGTTTCTGACCGAGAGAGGTGTGGCCAGAGCTTTATCTCCTCAAAAGTCTCTGGTATCCTCGGTTCAGCTTCGTTCTTACTATTATTCTATGCATGGTATCAAAGTTGGGAGTGAGGAAGATGTTTATATTACGCACGTTGAGGATCCATGGACATTTTACTGCCAACTTGAAAGATGCGCAGATGTTTTAGCACAGCTTACTGAAAACATCAGCGAAACCATGACCAGGTTAGAAACCTTGCAAAGTTCTGGAAGCTTGTGTCTAGCAAAGTATACTGACAATCACTGGTACAGGGGAGTAATTACAAAAACACAACCGAATACAGAAGTCTTCTTTGTGGATTTTGGGAACACAGAGACAATAGAGAAAGATCATCTGCTTCCTTTACCCAGTGATGCTTGTGATATCTTGCTCTTGCCAATGCAGGCCATAAAGTGTTCCTTATCTGATCTATCTAATGTTCCCAAAGAAGCTACAACATGGTTTAAGCAAGCCGTCCTAGAAAGGCAACTAAAAGCGATAGTAGTAGCAAAGGAACCTGATGGTAAACTGTTGATTGAGTTGTTTGATGGCAATACACAAATTAATGCAAAACTGAAGGAGTTAAGCTTAGTAAATAATGCAGGACTGTGTAGGCACGTAGAAAATGAAACTTTGCACTCTAGAGATACAGATGTGAATGAGAGAAATGAGACTGCGGAGTCCCCTTTAAATGCAGGTTGGCCCCTTGAAAGACAAAAATGCAGATCTGAAGCCGGGGGAGGAGGAGGGGGCAGTAGCAAAAGGCACTTCACAGAAGAAGATGTAAACCTTTTCCAGCCCGCTAAGAAGGGAGGCCCGGCAGCTGGATTACCAGAATCGGATGAAATGCTCAGCAGTAAGAAGGATGCTTTTTTGTTAAATAAAGCAGGGGAGGAGTCTCTGCTCTCTGTCCAGATGGATACACAGTCAGATACTAAATCTGATGCTGGAGGCGGGTGTATAACGCTTAGAAATGTATCTGATCTACTGCAACAGAAGATAGTGCCAGCTCTTAGAGTGTTAGTGTATGTGTCTCATGTAAATGATCCGTTGGATTTTTATGTTCAACTAGAAAGTGACGAGGCTCAGCTTAACAGCATTTCAGAAAGCTTAAACAATAGGACACAAGCAAAGAACCCTGGTGGACAACAAGACAAAGTCTCCTTCCAAGCAGGAGACTTAATCAGTGCTGTTTATTCAGAAGACAGCCTGTGGTATCGAGCTGTAGTAAAAGAAAAGACTTCTGAGAATTTGCTAAGTATACAATATATTGATTATGGTAATACTGCAGTAATTAATGTTGATCAAGTGCACAGACTCCCTGAAGACTTGTCATCTATTCCAGCATTAAGCATTCACTGCTTCCTAGGTGGACTTAAATGCAAAAAAAGTACGGGCTGGGCAGAGAAAGCAGTGCTTTACTTCACCAAGAGAACAAGTGAAGTTCTGCTAACGTGTGAATTTGTAGAGAGGGTTAAGGACAAATGGGAAGTTATTCTCAGTGACCATCAAGGTATAATAACAGTGGATGTAGCTGATGAAAATCTTGCCAGTAAGGAAAGATCTTGTTCAACAGAAATACTTGATAGAAGAGAGAACAGTGACGTGATAACTGTGTGTGAGCCTTGGCCTCCTCAGGCACAAAATGAAATTTTCTGTGTAGGTGATTCTAAGTCATTTATCTGGAAGTTTCCAGAGGCAGGTCAGACTGTAAAAATTTATGTCACAGCGGCAAATGGTCCAGAATCCTTTTGGAGTCACACTGCTGATACAGAAGACATGCACTACATAGAGGAAAAAATAGAGGAAGCTGAAAACCTTGGACTAAACTCTTTGAACGATTGCACATCTTGTATTAAAAGCGGTGATATCTGTCTAGCAAAATATAGTGAAGATGGAAAGTTCTACAGAGCTAAAGTCAGCAGCATAAAAGGTGACAACGTAGTTGTTAGACATGTGGATTACGGAAGTGAGGAAGCTGTTAGCATGGAGATGGTCAGACAGATTCCATGTGAATTGCTCAAAGTACCTAATCAAGCATCCGCTTGCTGTCTGTCAGGTTTCAGTTCCTCAGAGGGCTCATGGCTTAGTGAAGCAAAAGAGAAGTTTCATGATATGACCAAAGACCTCTTATTAGAGGCTGAAGTAATAGAAACTCAGGAAGATAATGCTTTTGAAGTCCTGTGTGTTGTCAAGCTGGAAGCTTCTGGCAAGAGCATTAACGAAGAGATGAAGCCTTTTTGGAAGGCTAATAAAGGAACTGGTGACAATGCTTTCTCAAACCTGGAGAAGCCCTTAAAGGAAAACAGATGGTCAAACAATGATATGGGTCTTTGTCTCGAAAGAGAAACTACTGCTGTTTGTGGATTAGCTCAAGAAGAAAGTGAAAGTGCTTTACTTTGTTCTGAACCTTTCCTGGGTGTAACTTCTGAGTGTTTAAATGCTGTAGAAGCAAATGTGTCAGTGGGAGCTGTTGAGTATATGTCTGGGAAGGCTGATGATGGATGTGAAACAGCTGAGCATCAAAGCAACTTTGATGAAGAGATACCTCTATCTGAAGGAGAGAGCGATAACAATGTATTACTAGAACCAATGAGAAGCTGCAGTCTTCATATTTTGGGGACTGAAATGAAAGCTGCAGAACAAGAATTATCCGAAGTACTGTTTCAAGAGGATGCTGAGCGGAAAGCAGAACTGGCAGACAGTGCTTCAGCAGCCAGTCTTTTCCTAGGAAACAAACAAGAACTGCAAAGATTGCCAGTGCTCCAGGTACAGTCTTCAAGTGATGAAATGGGGACGTTAGTAGAACTGGATCAATTACAAACGCACTCTTCATATGATGATCTAAAAGAGTTCCTGCTGGAGCTAGAGGCAGTTTCAGTGCAGTCCTTCTTTGGTGAAGAAACAAAGGAAGCTCAGGAAACAGTCTCTCTTGATATGCAGACAGCTTCCAGCAGTGGAGCAAGAGAGAAAATGTTGGAACAGGAACTGCTTGAGCTGCCAGTTTTGGGTGAGGAGACGGAGGAGTTGGCAGCTCTGAAATTCCTTGATATCTTACCATCATTTGATGAGGAAGAGAACTCGGTGCCTTCAGTCAGTGATGGAGAGAAGACAGTAGAGCTGGTTCCATCTGTTGTTCAGCTTTCTTTGGGAGAGACTGCAAAGAAACTGGAACCGAATTTGTCTGAAATTCATAAAGCAGAAGCTATACAAGAAGACTGGATGGAAGTAGAGCCTCCTACCCTAAGGCTGTCTTCATGTGAGAAACAACTGGACCTGAAGACCCATGACATGCTGTCAGTGCTAGGTGCTGAAATTGAACAGCTTCTGGAACTGATGCTGCCTGATGTGCAGCCACCTCAGGAAGATGAGGAGGAAGACACGTTAGGATTGGAACACACTGCACTGCGAAGTTCTGCAAAGAGTGGAAGTCAATTTTCTTTTCTTACAAAAGACTTAACAAATCAGAGGTCTGTCTGCACTGTAAAATCATGTGACTGCAAAGTTGAGAAACGTGAGGAGTGGCAGAAGACGACAGATGACTCTTATGTGGAAGAATGGATGAAACAAGACTTGAGTGACTTATTTAAAGAATGTGGAGATACACACGTGCAGTCTTCAGATTGTAAGCCTGGGGATGAAGAAGTAGAAAAAAAGCAAAAGGAGAACTTGGCTGACTGCAGTGCAGGTAACGTATCTGATTTTAAGGAGTTAAGGAATCAAAATGTTGTGCACATTCAAACATGAGAATAGCTTTCTTGTAGAAACCTATTTTTTTTTTTATTCCCTAATAAGTTACTATATTAGTGTTAACATCAGTATGCTTTGATGGGTTAAGGACATCAGACTAAGTGTAGTATCTCATGGATAACGTGACAGTCTAACAGCAACTAATCTTACTTTGCGAGATTAATGATTTTATGATTGGAAAGCTATTTCTGAACATAAAAGGCATTTTCAAGACTGTTCAGGATGACAGATGTTTAACTTTCAAATATTTATTAAATAAAAGTAGTTTGGAGGTGGGCAGGGGAGTATGGGAGCTGGGTTGTGAGGCATTTGAATTTTTTGGAGGGGTTGTTTTTGTGTTTTGGTGTTTTGTGTGGTTTTTTTTTCTTCCCCCTTCATTGACGTGTCATCATTTTTGTAGAACATACTTGTAATCTGAAGTGCTTTGCTGTTGGTTCCAAATGTGTGGTGTGGACCCCTCTAAAATGGTATGAGGCTTGCATTTTGGAGGTATCCGAGAAAGGTACCAGGGTAAGTATGGTTTGAATACTCTTTCTGCATTCTTGAGATCTGGTCCTTCTTTGTGTGTGGGTCTGTCTGGCCTGCAAGTTAATATTCTGCGATGGAGCTGTGTTACCATTAAATGCTCATGAAACTTGGCATTATTTTACTGATGTTTTGAGGAATTGGTGCTAGAACAGTAGAAGCTGGGAAAGAAACTTAAATTATACTGTAATTGATAATGAATACACCACTATTCCTACTTTGGAGAAATGGGTATTGAATTAGTGGTTGGTGGGGGTTAACTTTAACAGTAGATTATAATCTCATGGGCTGCCTTGTTCTACTGCTGCTTGAACTATGGGATAAATGAGAAGTCTTCCTCTGGTTCAGGGGGAGTGTGTGCGTATGTACACATGTGCACAGACATCATACTTTCCTAAAAGGGCCTTTAAGTTGCAATTCAAGGTTTCAAATCCAAAAGATCATTTCATGGAACTTTTTGGAAGACGGAATGCCTGAGATCATGGAAGCCAGTTCTTTTGCTAGTAGATTCCTTAGGTGTCTAAAGCTAACCTCAGCTGTATTCGGATGAGTGTCAGTGTCAGGTGTGTAGCAATATCCCTATTCATCAGTTTCCTACAGGTTCTGATCTAGTAGGTGTTTTCCAGCCTTCCTCTCTCACCATATCTGGGTCAGAAGCCCAGGAGAGCCTTGAGCAGATTCAGTAGCAATATTCAGCTTTATTAGAGGTTAACTTGCTCTTCCTTGCAAGATCCAGACTGAAAGCCTTCTCAAAGGCAGGGAATCCTCAACTGTGTTTCCCTATTACTACGTCTTCTTTGCTGAGTGTATTCTCAGGATCCACTGCTATCCTAGATACGATTTGGCTCTGTCTGTACAGGTCTTGAATCTTTCCAGCGGCAGTGAGGAGATTGTGGATCCTGAGAACGTCTGGAACAGTATTCCTGGCTGGGCTTGCAGATCATCTGAGGTATGCCGGTGTGGTAGTGGACTGGGCAGAACAGTACTGATTTTTAGAAAGGGTGCTCCGAGTTTAGTTGTGATTCTTCCTGTGTCACCATGAGAATAGAAAGGCAAAGTAGCATTAATCTAAATCTGCATTCATGCCACCTGCTAGAAGCACAGTATTTTTCATTAAGACATCATATTGTCCTTCCTTCTCTATGATCTCTGTGGAGACTATAGAAATTGTATAAATCTATTATATAACTGATATAATCTATGTAAACTATTTATGTAGATTTATATAAGCTCTCAGCCATTTGGTCTGAGGACTGTGAACTCAGTCTGGGAATAGATTAATGAAAACAGCTTGAAGGAGTAAACGTTACTGGAAGACTATTGTTAATCAAGAACTGTAGAACAATGCTGATGATATGTGGCTTTTGACAGATCGTGCTAGTAGAGCACGTAACTAACTGGTAAATCATGAAAAACATGAAGTAATTAGGACATGATAGTAAGGTGTTCACCAGTGTTCTTTATGAAGTACCAAGGAATGAAAACCTAACGTCTGGAACCCCCAACTCAGGTCGTCAGCCATGCTACTGACGATAACAGAATTAATTTCCAGTTCATTCTTCACATGTAGTTTTTGCATCAAAGCAGAAAAGTGGGCAGAAGACTTCTGTAGTGAGTTCTAAGGGAGGAAAACTGGTAAATAAGAGTCCAGCAGTGCAGATGTAAAAAGTTAGCCTAGTATTAAAGGAAGCACCTCAATGGAAAACTATCTTGGCAATAGTGCCAGCTTCCTAACCTATTCCCCTTTTGTTTAGGCAGTAACCCCTGCAACAGAAAACTTGCTGTGCTTAGCAGAGGAGTCCGTCCTTGAAGGTAAGATTAGCTTAAACCTCCCAAAGACATTGTGTACTTGGAGTGTTTGGATGCTTTCTAATTTTCTAGAAAATGCTTTATTCTAGAAAATACAGTTGAAACACTTTTTTTTTCTTGAGCTAATGTATTTAATACTGTTGTAATTTTCTTAGTAGCATTAGCTTACGTACTGTCAGTTTAATGGTGAATACATGCAGTGAAAGCTGCTCCTGTGTCTTGGTTAGAAATCAATTTAGTATTTATTTATTCAACCTCGTGGACTGGGCCTCTTGGACAAGCCGGAGTGATACACCTAACTTATACAGATTTTTGGTAGAGTTTTGAGCATCAGCCACCAGCATGCTATTCTTGCTCGCATTTCTGAGGCAAAGTGAGCGTCTGCTAGGCAGACTCTACTAAGCACTGTCATTTGGGATTTGAATGCCCCAGTCCCTTAATAGATCTTGGTCTATGAATCTAAACCCACAATAATACTCTTAGTTGTAAGGATAGTTTGTGAATAGTGCATGTACGTCTTTTAAAGTTACTTAAAAATTCTGAAGTGTTACTGGTGAACATTTGTGTACCAAAGAAAATAGTACAGGTTTTTTCTGATTATACACTATTTCAGTAATCTATGGAGTCATAGAGCAGTTCTGGTTGAAAGGGACCTTTCAGAGGTGCTCAAAGCAGGGTCATCTAGATCAAGTTGCTTAGGACCTTCCTTTCAGGTTTGGAATCTATCCAAGGATGGAGACTCCAGAACCTCTCTGGGCAACTTGTTCCTGTGTTTGACTAGTGGTTGTCTGATGGAGACTGAGTAGTGATAGCATTTGTGTTTTCAGTGATTGAACTGGTAACTGTATTTCAGGACAACTGTACTGAAAGCTGACTGGTTTACAGGTAACAAATAACGAAGCTTGAAACAGAGATCTAGTTACTTGTTGGGCAAAAAAGTAGTTAAAAACTGGATGAAAATGTTAAACTGGTGAATCTACAAATCCTTCCTCAATTGCATCACTCAAATGCAGGATTATGCTTGATCTTGCTGTTTCTGGTTTTGATAATGCTTTTAGAGTTTTTACCACTTCATTTATTTTTCTTCCCCTCTTTGGTTGCTAATTGTTATTGTCCAAATTTGCCCCGTCTGTGTTCTTGAGTACTTTGTATGGTATTAATGTATGCACCCTCTTAGCAACAGCACAGAAAACATGAGCTAAGGTCATGCAGCCACGTGGCACAGAGCTCGATCTTGCTGCACACGTGGGCCACTGTCTGGAAAGGCAGTTTGAGTAGAAGGTACCCGATCCACAGGATGCAAAAACTCCTGCAGTGGCTTATGCTAAGCCCACTGAGGGATGGAGTTGAACTCATAACTGAAATCTGGGAGCACTGCTTGCGTCCTCTGCTTGGACAGTTCGTTGTTTCAACTGTCTTACACTTATACAATAGCTTTGCAGAAGCGTAGTCTTTTAGTATGGTCCAATATGTTGATGACATTTAGCCTGAAGCCTTGTAGAGCTATGACTTTAGATATTAATGCATTTATATGTGTTTATAGAAACATCTTGATGGGTCTGATCTGTTTTTACTCCCTGTAGAAAAGCAAACTGGCTGCAGTTCAGATTTAACTGAAGATCCTCATGTCCTCCAGCATTACTGAAAACAAGGAACATGTTCACCACATGAAGCTGAACAAGTACCTGTGATACACAAGCATTCCCGTGAAAATGTGTTTTTGTGGGAACAAGAATACAAGCAACGCATTGAGTGTTTCTTCTACTTAACTGAGCAAATGCCTGTCACTAACATACTTCTCTGTCAAGAAATAATGCTTGTTGGTAAGCTGCTGTTGGCAGCTTGGCTTCTTATAGCTGTGCTTTCTTTAGTTAAATATTTGCCTCTTGACTGGGATTCCCTACTGAATGTGTGGGTGCACTAACTTGTATCTAGCTGTTGGTGGGTGGTTCTTAAACAAAGGTTTCTTTTGAGTTGCTGTATAGGCTACTGTGTTCTACGATACTGCTTTCTGATGTTTGCTTTTTGAAAAGTTGCATTGTTAAGTAGGTTTGGTTTTTTTTCCCTAAGAAAAGTTGAGGGTTGGGGGTTGTTTTTTTTTTTTTTTTTTTGAGGGGAGTTTTTTCTCTGTAGGAAAACAATGTTTTGGGTGGAAGTCTTGCACTTGGTGCTGTTATAAAGCAATGGAAGAAGCTGGAATAAAGTTTTGGCTGGCATATGCTGATCTGTGTTTTGTTAATGACTTGTGTGCTTTCCCTGTGCCCAAGCCCAAATGCTGTATGCACAGAGTATCTTACTTGTCCTGGAGTTAGATGTAGCTATGCACATCTTGCAGTTACTGCTTCTGTTTTGACCCTAAGCAGTTCTCTAGAGCACCGTGAGCCATGCTGAATGCTTTGAAACACCATGCAGTCATGTACAAAATCAAACATGTATTTATGTCACGGTTTAAAGCTGGGCCAGCTATTAACCAGGTGGCAGATGCTCTCTGTTAACCCTCTCCCCCCCACCTAAGGGAAAGGGAAAGGGAAAAGGGAGAGAGACTTATGGGTTGGAAAGTTAAAACAGTTTTAATAAACTATAATAATGAAAAAGAATATAATAACAATAATAATAGAAATAACCAAATATATACAAATATGTACAAAACCAAGATCAAGAGCTTGGAAATCCTCCTCAGGCAGAATTGCTCCCCCCAGTACAGGCAGAGGGGAAAAGGCAGTAGCTCCCCCCAGCACGGGCAGAGGGCAAAATGCAAAAGCTGCACTGCCATCACACCTGCAGGCTTTTAACTGGAGATTTGGCAAAGCTGGTACCAATCAGTGGGAGACAGGAGGGCCCCTCCCTCCTGGGCCCCACCTCCAGGAGGCAGTGGGTTAGTGATAAACAGGAAAGTGAGAATGACATGTATGGGATGGAATACCTTGCTGGTCAATCCTGGGTCACCTGCCCCGTCCACTACTCCCTGCAGGTACAACCCCCTTCGGCTCTTTACTCATAAGCAGTGACCTTGGGTTCTCTAAGACTATTTGGCCTGGTTTGAGCCAAACCAGGACATTCCACCCCTTATTCCATACCATTCATGTCATACTCAGATCACCACTACCTTTTCATTTTCAAATATATATATACATATCACTAGTCTATGATTCATCTTTATGCAAAAAGTCCATCAAGTTCATTTGGTTCAGGATTGTGGGTTTGCATCTGGTTAGCAGTCTCTCAGCAGTCTCTCTGGCTAGCAGTCTCTCTTTTGTCATGGTTCGTGCCCACGGGTTGCAGGTTAAAGATGTCAGACTCGAGGAGGTTACTGGACGCCACTTGATGAAGCTAGCTCCGGTCTCATCACCACTGTCTTAACCTGAAAGACACTTATGCAGCAACAACATGCAGTTCAGACTTAAGTAGTCTCACCCAGAATCAGATCACCTTCAGGGACACATCGGACTTCACCATCTTGCAACATCACCCACCAAGTACATCCAGGTCCCTGAGCAAAAGCAATCCCACGAATGGGTTTACCTTTGCCCGTTACAGGAAGAATCCAGACAGTTTTTCCCAATAGATTCCTTTCATGCACCACCGGGACTTTATCTCCTTCTACTGTATGTAGAAGGTCTGACTGAGCAGGGCCAGCTCGATTGATAGATCCCCTGGTGTTAACTAACCAGGTAGCTTGTGCCAGATGTTTATCCCAGTTTTTAAAGGTTCCACCCCCCATTGCTTTCAGGGTAGTTTTTAACAGCCCATTATACCGTTCAATTTTCCCAGAGGCTGGTGCATGATAGGGGATGTGATATACCCATTCAATGCCATGCTCTTTGGCCCAGTTGTCTGTGAGACTGTTTTTGAAATGAGTCCCATTGTCCGACTCAATTCTCTCTGGCGTGCCATGTCGCCACAAGATTTGCTTTTCGAGGCCCAGAATAGTGTTCCGGGCAGTGGCATGGGGCACAGAGTATGTTTCCAACCATCCGGTGGTCGCCTCCACCATGGTAAGCACATAGCGTTTACCCTGGCGGGTTTGAGGGAGTGTGATATAGTCAATTTGCCAGGCCTCCCCATATTTATATTTCAACCACCGCCCCCCATACCACAAAGGTTTTAACCGTTTGGCTTGCTTAATTGCGGCGCATGTTTCACAATCATGGATAACCTGTGCAATAGAGTCCATGGTTAAGTCCACCCCTCGGTCACGAGCCCATCTGTATGTTGCATCTCTTCCTTGATGACCTGAAGTGTCATGAGCCCACCGAGCTAAAAATAGTTCACCTTTGTGTTCCCAGTCCAAATCTATTTGGAACACTTTAGCAGCCTGATCCGCTTGTTGGTTGTTTCGATGTTCCTCAGTTGCCCGACTTTTAGGTACGTGGGCATCTACATGACGTGCCTTCACGACTAGTTTCTCTAGCCGAGCAGCAATATCTTGCCACAATTTAGCAGCCCAAATAGGTTTCCCTTTGCGCTGCCAGTTGCTTTGCTTCCACTGCTTTAACCACCCCCACAAGGCATTTGCCACCATCCATGAGTCAGTATAAAGATACAGCCTTGGCCACTTTTCTCGTTTAGCAATGTCTAAAGCCAGCTGGATGGCTTTTACTTCTGCAAATTGACTTGATTCACCTTGTCCTTCTGTGGCTTCTGTGACTCGTCGTATAGGACTCCATACAGCAGCTTTCCACTTCCGATGCTTTCCTACAAGACGGCAGGATCCATCGGTGAACAGGGCATACTGCTTCTCATCCTCTGGTAGTTCATTATATGGTGGGGCTTCTTCAGCACGTGTCACCTCCTTTTCTGGTGGCATTCCGAAGTCTTTGCCTTCTGGCCAGTCCATGATTACTTCTAAGATTCCTGGGCGATTAGGGTTTCCTATTCGAGCCCTCTGCGTAATTAATGCAATCCATTTACTCCACGTCGCATCAGTTGCATGATGGGTAGTGGGAACCTTACCCTTGAACATCCAGCCTAGTACTGGTAGTCGAGGTGCTAGGAGAAGTTGTGCTTCAGTACCAATTACCTCTGAAGCAGCTCTAACTCCTTCATATGCTGCCAGTATCTCTTTTTCAGTTGGAGTGTAATTGGCCTCGGAGCCCTTGTATCCTCGACTCCAAAATCCTAGGGGTCGACCTCGAGTCTCCCCTGGCACTTTCTGCCAGAGGCTCCAGGTAGGACCATTGTCCCCAGCTGCGGTGTAGAGCACATTTTTAACATCTTGTCCCGTACGGACTGGTCCAAGGGCTACTGCATGCACAATCTCTTGTTTAATCTGTTCAAAAGCCTGTCGTTGTTCAGGGCCCCACTGAAAATCATTCTTCTTTCTGGTCACTTGATAAAGAGGGCGTACAATCTGGCTGTAATCTGGAATATGCATTCTCCAGAAACCCACAACACCTAAGAAGGCTTGTGTTTCCTTTTTGTTAGTTGGTGCGGACATTGCTGTTATTTTGTTGATCACCTCTATCGGGATCTGGCGACGCCCATCTTGCCATTTAATCCCTAAAAACTGGATCTCCCGGGCAGGTCCCTTGACCTTGCCCCTTTTTATGGCAAAACCAGCTTTCAGAAGAATTTGGATTATTTTCTCCCCTTTGTCAAAAACTTCTGCTGCTGTATCACCCCACACAATGATGTCATCAATGTATTGCAAATGTTCTGGAGCTCCACCCTTTTCTAGTGCAGTCTGGATCAGTCCATGGCAAATAGTAGGACTGTGTTTCCACCCCTGGGGCAGTCGATTCCAGGTATACTGGATACCTCTCCAGGTAAAAGCAAACTGTGGCCTGCACTTTGGTGCCAAAGGAATAGAGAAAAAGGCATTAGCAATGTCTATGGTGGCGTACCACTTGGCTGCCTTTGACTCCAGTTCGTATTGAAGTTCTAGCATGTCTGGCACAGCAGCACTCAGCGGTGGCGTAACTTCATTTAGGCCACGATAGTCCACAGTTAATCTCCATTCTCCATCAGACTTTCGCACTGGCCATATAGGACTATTAAAGGGTGAGCGAGTCTTGGTAATCACTCCTTGATTTTCTAATTGTCTAATCAGTTTATGAATGGGGATCAGGGAGTCTCGATTGGTGCGATATTGTCGTCGGTGCACCGTGGTAGTAGCAATTGGCACCTGTTGTTCTTCAACCTTCAGCAACCCCACAACAGAAGGATCTTCTGAGAGGCCAGGCAAGGTAGACAGCTGTTTAATGTCCTCAGTCTCTACAGCTGCTATACCAAAGGCCCATCTGTACCCTTTTGGGTCCTTAAAATACCCTCTCTTGAGGTAGTCTATGCCAAGGATGCACGGAGCATCTGGGCCAGTCACAATGGGGTGCTTTTTCCATTCATTTTTAGTTAGGCTCACTTCGGCCTCCAATACAGATAACACTTGAGATCCTCCTGTTACTCCTGAAATGCTGATAGATTCTGCCCCTTTATGATCCGATGGCATTAGGGTGCACTGTGCACCAGTGTCTACCAGGGCTCGATACCTTTGTGGTTTTAATGTGCCAGGCCATCGAATCCACACAGTCCAATAAATCCGGTTGTCCCTCTCCTCCACCTGGCTGGAGGCAGGGCCCCCCTAATTAAGAAATGGATTCGTGCTGCTCACAGGGACTGGACCTTCATTTCTCCTATTCACACTTGGGAAAAAGTGATTTGAGGCCCATCTCCCCTGACTGTGGTCCTGCTCACTGGTAACTGGAGCAGCCATCCTCCTAGAAAAATTCTCTCTGGTATTTCTTTTAGCTTGCAACTCACGTACTCGTGCCTGTAGGGTACTGGTAGGTTGTCCATGCCATCTGCTCATGTCCTCCCCATAACCACGCAGGGCAAACCACAGGATACCTCGTGATGTGTTCCTTTTCCTTTGAGCTGGTCCTGTAGGAGAACGTTTTGTCTTAACAGCTGCAACACGCGCCTGTGTAGGTAGAGAGTCAAGTTTATTCTCGATCATGGACAGTTTGTCTGACAGTTGTTTAAATGAGTCCTTGTTCTCCTTAGTCAGTTTTTCCACAGCCGAGATGCGTGCCTGCAGTGGGGAAGAAATACTATCTTCATACTGTCGCATACAGTTAGCCATTTCGCCCACAGTAGAATGTGCCATATCATCTTCTCCCCATACTAATATTGACAATGTATGGGTATATGTCGGTGGAGCATTCTTCACAACCTTCCGGAACATGGATCGGTTGCATTCCACTTCATCAGGATCTACAGGATCTACAATGTCCCGTGGGTGTCTATAAATGATCTCTTGCACAGCCAGTTCTCTAAGGTAGTTAATACCTTTTTCTATAGTGGTCCATTTGCTTAGGTGGCTCATAACATCATCTTTATAGGGATACCTGCTCTTTACAGCTGACAAGAGTCGCCTCCAGAGACTGACAGTGTTTGACTTTCTTGCGAGCGCCTTATCAATACCACCATCTCTGGACAGGGATCCCAACTGTCTGGCTTCTCTGCCATCTAATTGCATGCTATCTGCCCCATTATCCCAGCATCGGAGCAACCAGGTAATAATAGGTTCACTGTCATAACGGCTGAAGTCTTTCCTTATATTTCTCAGGTCCTTCAGGGATAAGGAGTGGTAGGTTATCTCTACGTCCGAGTCCTCTTGTGATAGTTCTGCTTTAGAAGGACCTTTCTTCTGTGATGGGTCTGCTTTAAAAGGACGATCGAGGAAACCCCCATCTGTGTCAGGCCCTAACTCTGCCTGAGAAGGGCCCTCACCTGGGTCATATGATGGCTCTGCCTTAGAAGGCTCCGAGTCATCATCCTTCACTTCACGAGCTGATTTCTTTTGGTATTTCTTCCTGGTTACAGGAGCAATTGGCAGAGATTCGATAGATGCTGGAGTCTGAGTAGATGCAGTGGCTGTCTTGGGAGTGCTGAGAGTCTGAGTAGCTACAGTGGCCATCTTGGGGGGTGTAGCAGCTGTGGTACAGGCTGCCGAGGTTTCAGTGGGTTTAGTGGCTGTAGCGGCAGTACACACTGTAGGATCTGAGGCTGTAGCGGCAGTACACACTGTAGGATCTGAGGTGGCTGCATAACACTTACAACTGTCCCTGCACCGATATTTAATCTTATCCCACATCAGAAACAAATTCAGGACAACCAAAAATAAAAACATGCCACCTAGACAGCACCATCCTAATTTCGCAAAATCTGGTGGAATCAGCTTGGCAGAAAAGGAGAAGGTACTATTTCCCAAAGTAAAACTGGAAGTGTAATCATTAACAGAATCAGCTAAAGGGCGCCTGGAGCGTGCAGATGAAGTTGCTGCTACTGATTCGCGATTAAAGCTGCCCATCATTGTGTCATAGAGATAAGAGATCGGAATATTAACTGCCCAGTTTATCACAGCATAAATCAGTATCAAACCCCATACCAAAACAATACATTTCGACCAGCGCCCACTGCTAAACTGCATGTAAACATTCATAAGAAGCAAGCAATAACACAGTGCCCACGGCAGGTAAGGCATCATTGCAATACTCAATTGTGAAAGAAACTCCATAAAAAGATGAGATAACACAGCATTCAAAAATGACATCACCATCTTCACTATCTGTTTTAACTTTCCAACTCCTGGTAAATCTCAAAGGAAGAAATCTGATATTCTCTCAGCTGAGCTCTCCGGGTCTCCTCCCACCAGAGCCAGGATTCAACTTATCAGAGCAACCTGTTGGAGCTTCTCTCAAGCCCCACGTTGGGCGCCAATAAATCTGTCACGGTTTAAAGCTGGGCCAGCTATTAACCAGGTGGCAGATGCTCTCTGTTAACCCTCTCCCCCCCACCTAAGGGAAAGGGAAAGGGAAAAGGGAGAGAGACTTATGGGTTGGAAAGTTAAAACAGTTTTAATAAACTATAATAATGAAAAAGAATATAATAACAATAATAATAGAAATAACCAAATATATACAAATATGTACAAAACCAAGATCAAGAGCTTGGAAATCCTCCTCAGGCAGAATTGCTCCCCCCAGTACAGGCAGAGGGGAAAAGGCAGTAGCTCCCCCCAGCACGGGCAGAGGGCAAAATGCAAAAGCTGCACTGCCATCACACCTGCAGGCTTTTAACTGGAGATTTGGCAAAGCTGGTACCAATCAGTGGGAGACAGGAGGGCCCCTCCCTCCTGGGCCCCACCTCCAGGAGGCAGTGGGTTAGTGATAAACAGGAAAGTGAGAATGACATGTATGGGATGGAATACCTTGCTGGTCAATCCTGGGTCACCTGCCCCGTCCACTACTCCCTGCAGGTACAACCCCCTTCGGCTCTTTACTCATAAGCAGTGACCTTGGGTTCTCTAAGACTATTTGGCCTGGTTTGAGCCAAACCAGGACAATTTATGATAGGGCCTTAATTGCACTAATTAAGGATGAAGCCTTTCCTCTAAACACGAAGCAGACCTAGGAGAATGGTTTTGCTGCTGCATGGGTGCACTGTGGTAAGGACTTCTCCTTAAAGCAGCTGCAGTTTATCTCGCCTTTTATTTTCTTCCTCAGATGTTCAGGGGCTTCTATTTTATAGTCCTGTTCCATGCTCCTCTATACCATAGCTTCTTCCTCCTCTTCAGAGGCTATGGCTTTTTCACGCTGCCGTAATGACTCAGGAACCCGAGATCTCTGACAATGTAATAGTCTGGGTGAGCATCACAGTAGATCTCAAGTGTTAGTGCTTACTCGGTAAGAGAAACACTTGCATGTTTATTCCCTTAACAGAGACAATACATGGTGGTAGGCTGGAGAGAATTTATTTAAATTCTGAAAACAGGTCTTAGATGTTGTTGCAATCTCATGTTAAGATCACAGATTATATAAATATTTAATTACACTGTTAACTGCATTGCTTGCTCCACTTGCTTCTGTTGTGTTTTGTTTGTAACCTGATTTTGAAACAAATAGGCTACAGTTAGAAGTAGTCCCCCTTTGCAAGGCTTACTCATTTAGAAGTCACGTTTCCATGTGGCAGTTTCAAAGGGTTTTGTTCTAAAAATCAGAGCTGCCTTAAGCCAACCTCATAGTCAACTGCTTCTACTGACAGATACAGACAGCAGTGCTAGTACCTGGACAAAGACGAGTCTCTGGACAGTATTAGAACCATGAGAGATATTAGGATGATCAAGCAATGCTTATGTACTCCTTTTCAAAGGGAGTGGTAGAAATGACACATCTCTTCTGTAATTTCACCTACACCAGTATGACTGAGTGATAGTGGTAACAGAGATTAACAAGAGAGGCACCGCTTACAGCTTTGCCTAAGGGGAATTACAGTTGTTACTACAAGAGTGACCATTTCAGCAGCTTTTGGAATGGAAACTCCGAGTATGGCAGTAAGCACAGGTCTTAAATGTAAGTGGATTAAGTTCATATGAGAAGTCCTCTCAACAAACACCTTTCTCTGCTGTTATCTTAAACTATTTCCTGTAGCTTTTACTGTCACTCTTATTAAAATAAGACAATTTTGAAGATCTCCTTCCACTGGCACCTCTCTGACTAGAAGGAGCAAAAACCTGCTCCAATTCTCAACTGTCATCAGAGCACAGCTGAAATACTAAGTAGGTTAATAACAAAGATTTTTTTTCCTTACACTGCAAAAAAGGCTTGCTGGATTCAAACTGACTTAAGGCTTGGTAAGCAGAACTTTAATTGAATTCCTTGCAGCTTAGTCTCTCTGTAAACTTGAATCTAAGTCAAAACCAGAAACAGCATTTAAACTGCCATCAAGTGGTTTTCCTCCAGCTGCCAATAAAGCAGAAGCTACCCTGTTGCAGTACTTCAGAGAATCCCACTAACTCATTTGAACTAAAAACCTCTCTAGGTTTTGATGATAACGTAACCTAATGCCTTATCTTCCTTTTTTTTTTTTTTGTTCCACACCCCAAAAGCTGTGTAGGTGGCCAATGTTACGGCACGTCTGAGCAATGTCTGGCCAACATTAGTGTTCTGATGTCCGTGGCATTTTCAGCACTTCTTTGTATTCCTTACTCAGGTTCAGCTGGAGATAAGTCAAGATTGGTGCCAGGAATAACATTGGGTCCTATGCCATCCACAAGAGAATCCCACTTACTGAAATCTTTCTTAAGACCTATAAAATGGGGGAAAGAAAACCCGAGTGGTAATGAATTAAGTAGTAAGCTTTTTGTAAAGTTACACTGAAAAATTAAACTATAGGGCAGATGAATCAACTTTGCAAAGTAGGGGAGGGAAAATGCCACTTCAGGCTTTTATGTATTGGAACAAAACTGCAATGTTCCTCCTCTGAATTGCTTACATTACAAAAGTAACTAACAAACCTCTAGAAAAAGGGTCTGACTGTTGCTTTTTCGAATTAAACTTTTCTGACACACTTACTTTTGATCTTGTTGTAAACAGAATGGTTATATGAAAAGCTTCATAGGAATTTAAGTATTAATTTAACTTCATACTTTGATGTAAACAGATACTTACTCAAATGTTTCTGCAGGAAGGCTAATGAAGCATGATTGCTTATATCAATAGCTTCATTTGGATCTATTTCTCCTTTTAATTTGAAAAATCTTCCAATGATTTCTCCGCTCACAAAGGTGAAGTCAGGAAAGCTCTGATGTACTGTCCCCCTGCAAACAGAACAGTGATCAACAGGCTTGTAAGAATGCGCTTGGGTTGCAGAGACTTCTTCAAAGACAGTCACACATCTTACACTGTCTTCTTTAGCAGAAGAAGATACAACAGGTTAATCTCATAAGCATGCAAGATGAGCAGTAAATTCTGTCTTAACCACAGAAGGGAGGAAGTTTTGTACATGCTTACTGTAAGTCACTATAAGTGCAACGGCAGTAAAGAGTAGGCTTGGCAAAACTTCAAGTTATCTCTCTGCTCTGAGTATAAGGTGGATTATAGAGCCATCCGCTCTGCTGTATGCAGGGCTTTCACTAGGTGAGTGCATAACTGCACGCAGGCGGCTATTTAAAAGTGTTCAAACACAGATGATGCATGAGGCCCAAAGCAAAAGTTGTGCCCCAGGGCAGGAATGCACACCTTGGAGTATCTTAAACTTAGGGTTACCAGCTGCTTTGAGAGAGGTCTCTGTCTCTGCTGTGGGGGACATACTGCTGTCTAATTTAAACATGCAGTGAAAACCTGGGCCACGAGCAAGTTGCGACTGTCTGTTTCTGCAGTTACATGTAACTGAACAGCTCCAACACGAGAGAAAAGATTCATCTTCAACCACAGAAATGATGGAATCCAGACACTTACTTGATAGTGATCATTTTCTTGTTTGTGTCATTGGAGCTGAGCTTCTTCATCTTCAAGATATTATCAACCCACTGGAATTTTTCAGAGTTGATAAAAAGCAGCGGTTGCTGGATGCTGCTTTGGTAAATGTCATCACCTACTGGAAGCATCCATGCGTCAAGGGCAATGCCACACCTGTCAAAAACAACTGGATATGGTCACAGAAGCAGAAAGGTCTGGATGGAAGTTCTCAGCATGCTTTGATTTGCAGGAGACATGGGAAAGAAAAACTCTCTATGATACTGAACAAATGGGTTAATGAATCATTTTCTTTCAAAATTATTTCTGCTCTGGGGGAAGAGAATTAATCCATTATTGCATTTGTTGGTCTCCATTGCTAGATGCAGCTGGGCACAGGAGCTTCTGCAGGGTCCCACAGTATCATGATATAATATGATACAGCTATTATGTTCCACTACATCCCCACAGTTGAAAGAAGCATGACTTGAGATAACAAGACATGCCAAACAAAACTTTTCTTCAAGAGCTAATTAGTAATTGGGGGATCTTAGGTAAAGTCCCCTGCTCCAGACCTCTCAAGTGCCAAATGTCTCTTGCCTTGTTTTGCATACTTACCTGAATCTTATTTCTTTGCTGAGACTCTCAATAACTGTAGCACCACCAAAAGAGTGTCCCATCACAGCTATTCTGCTAGTATCAACAGAATCCTGTCAAAAAAATCCAGGTGCTGTAAGAGATTTTCTTTCCCAAACTTTTTTTTTTTTAAAGGGAATAATTTTTTAGGCAATAGATCCTACTGAAGTAAGAAGAGCATGGTTTCAGCTCCATTAGTATCTATCCATCTTGGGATGACCTGAGAATATGTCATAGATCTATGGTGTGATCTTCAGAATAGTTTACAGGAACTAGTTTAGAAATGGAAGAGGGAAACCAGAAGCATTATTAGGCGTTTAACAAAATGCAGTCACTGCCTTTTACTCACCTTTAGGCTATTCCAGTCAAAGTTTGAATTTAGTACATTCGTTACTTCCTCTCCTGAACTGATTTGAAGAATGAGGTTGAGAGCTTTGATACACTCCTGCGCTCTTTGCTGCACCTGGGGGGAAAGAGAAGTTGGGGCAGAGCAGTGGAAGGAATCACCAGACAACTGCTAGGCTGGCCGGCCCTTTGGACACTAGTCTGATGGGTTTTTCCCCTAAGTAAGTGTCTGATACGGTAATGACTATTCTGAACTGCAGAATGGATCTGTAAAATGGAACTCTGACGAGGTCCGACCAACAACAAAACTGGCTGTTGGAGGTCAAAGAGTTGAAGCTCTTGCGTAGATCCTCTGCACACGGAGGAATTTACCCCTATAACATGCGCCAAAGAAAGACCTTCAACTCCTTCACCCTGTCACTACTCGGGGAAGGGGTTGTTGGGATGTGCAAAGGGTTAAATTACACAGCTACAAGGAAGGCTGACTCACTGCTCCTCCTCATGCTCACTTTGATGAGCAAATGTCATTACATCACTTGCCCCATCTGCATGGGGCTTTGAAACTGTCTTTACACTGGATAAATCCAAAATAAGAAAGAGCCAAGAAGCCCTTCCCCTTTTATATACATACACACTCTTGAAAACTGCAGTAAAGCTGTTGCAAATAAAGGTTTTCATTGTTCAGTATAAGAAGTGGTTTTGACTTTGACATGTCAGTAAAAGAAAAGCTTCAAAAAGACCCCAAGAACAGTAGCGTCCTTGGGAACCACGGTGTGTAGGCAGGCAGCAAGATGTCTCTGCATCACTGAATTTCAAGTAAATCTCTGTCTCCTGACCTCTACTAGTGAAATTTGCACAACAGCTTCTGGAGGTTACTTGCAAGCTCAGACATTATGTATTTAGATTCCTAAGTAGCACGTTGTGCGCACACAGGAAATGACACTTGGACTGCCATCTGAATGGCCCAGGGAGATAAACACCTCCCTGGCTGAGCTTGCATTAGCTGGAAGAAAACACTCCCATATTTTAAAGGTCAAGTCTATTCTTGGACGAGCTTGTCAGTATGGCCATATCACATCTAGCATGGATGCTGCTTATAATCAGGACATCTGCGTTGTTTACATTGCTATAAACCATGTTAAAGTGTGTTGAAGATGATGAAGCAAACATCCCCACAGAGCAGCCATGATTCATCTTGCTATCCAACAGTAAACAAAAGCTGAAGCACGCCTAAGGCCACACAAACAAAAGTGTGAAAACACAGAGAAGAAACAGAAAGTTGAGTGGAACCAGAGGAGAAACAGCTGACTAAGCTCAACAGTGCAACTTCATGAGAAAGCTTTGTTGAGGAAGTAGTTTATGCTCTGAAGACAGCTGTTGCTGGCTTTCCCATCTTCAGGAACATAGGACTTGATGCATTTTTATACATCCCCTGAGTCATGGCAGAAGAATGAAGACATGGCCAAGGGGAAAGAGCCTGCTAGTTCATCCTAAACACACCACTCCTGCCTCAGTTCCTAAAGCACAGACCTAGGATGAGTACCTGCTTATGGCGCAAACAACGCTCTTCCTCTCCAGTTTTTAGTTTCCTGTAGTAGATCCACTCCTTCTCCATGTTTGGTGTAGACTCTTCCTGTGGTTCAGAAACTGACTGTTTTTTACAATAATAGGTTGCTGAAGCAGATTCATCTCTGTAATATCAACAAAAGGTTATTTCTGGGCATGTGTTCTATCTGGTTTGGGATGAAGTCAGCAGAAGTTTTAGATTTTGCTTATCTCAAGAGATCCACGCTATCAACCAGTGCTGCCACAATCACAACTAAGTGTAGACAGACTTTCTAAATAATACAATAACCCCACCAAAACTCCCATCTCCTTTATATTCTCCAGGTTCTAACAATAAGAGAGAGAAAAATAGCATGCCTGAAGAATGATGAATGATATCTGTCATGGAACTTTTCATTCAAGGGCATATCTAAGCAAATTCCCTTTGCTTAGATAAGAGTTAAGTAAGAGAAATGGGAGGTGTGAGCAGGGCTGAAGAAGATATGTTAGTTTTTCTTCTTAAAAAAATCGTAAGTTTTTTACAAGTTCTTTACAATAAATAACATTCTATTCAATGTGAGAAAGTTTCTTTCCATCACAACTCAAAAACGTGCAGTATACTCACCTGTGCTCCACAGCAGCCACTATAAAGCCCTGGGACGCCATCTCTATGCAAATAGCAGAATAGATCGTCCTGCAATCAAAACCACACTCTGGTGAGATACATGCACACAATTATTTCAATTACACTGCTCTTTAAATGTCGACCACGCTACATAGGCGCCAGCCCCCATTCAGTATTTCTTCTGTTTGAATTTGCTAGCCAGTAGAGCAGGCTTTTGTTTGCCAGTCACCAAAGCCTGTTCACAAAACCTTGTTGCTGTTTTACTATCTATTCAGAGGGGAAAATGCTAATGATTTTTAAAAAGTAGCACATACGACACTTTGCACTTTCAAAGAGCTGTCCAAAAATCAACTAGCTAATCTTCACAACACGCTTATGGATTGGTAAATACCTTCACCCCTAAAATACAAGGGGAAAACACAAATAAATACATCAACCCTGCTTTTATTTATTGCTATTGATTTTACTGGAGGCATACTGATACACGGCAGCCTGTTCTTCAAATCTATTTCAAATCCACAGGGATCTCACCCCCCACTGAAAATCTGTTCAGAACCATCCTTGGAGACTGCTCCATAGACAAGAAAAATAGTTTGTCAACAAACTGCAAAATTACCGAAAAGCTCCAAGTCCATGGGAAAACACGAGGAGTGGGTATTTTTCTCCTGGCTTAAAAGCAGCATTTGACTTTGCAGGACAGGTCACTGAACCTAGATAAAAATCGAAGCGTATGTCATTGTTACTGAAATGGGAGAAAGCATTTGTTCCTGTGGGAGAGATCCCAAGCGTCTGGTGACCGCTGATTTCAGAGCGGACAGCTGAAGATAAGGTACCAGATCTCATCCTTAAAATGCAGAAGACAAATAAGGATCTGATTCTGAAAATGCTTTCTACTTGGCAAAAGATACTTTCCTTCTCTTCTTCCCACCCACAGCCTAGCACAAGGCCTCTTAAACCCTACGAGAACTGATTTTCAGGAACAGTCAGGCATCCAAGTCTTTTTGGTATTCAGACCTTAGTATCTATCTGACCTTTGTATATTTGCACATTTCCTTGTGGGATTTAAATCCCGACACATAGGTGCAGCTTACCCAAGCTCTTCCTAGAGCAAATTGCCCAGACACTCCTATTAATAGCAGTCAGGAACTGCAGGTCTGCCTGAGAACTGTGTCACATTCAGCATTGAGCATCGCTACCCAAACCCTTCCCAAACACACATAATTCCTCGGGAGAAATTATTTTGTCAGTCCTGCAGCAATAACACACTGCTTACGGAGCGGTGAGGCAATGACCTGCGTACAGAGCTCATGCCCTTGCACTAGTCAAGGAATAAAACCAGAACCAGTCTTACCAACGTAGTACTGGAAAAGCCTTTCTCCTACAACTCGGTACAGATTCAGGAAGTCAGAGAGTCCCTGATAGTACTCTTTATCTGGAATCCACGGTGCCTCTTCGTTATCTGTGGCATCGTATGATGGATAATACAGGCGCAAGAAGCTCCCCTGGGATTAGGAGAAAACAAATAAAAAAGGAAGATTGATATTTATTTATATGTGGCAGAGAAAAAGGACGAGAAAAACATTTATGTCAAGGGCTTCGGATGCAAGAATGACAGCTCAAGAGAATTAAGAAAATCTCGCGAGAAAATTATTATCCTATACAGGCTTTGATGCCAATCCTACGCCACTATCTTTTTGACCCTGCAATGAATTTAAAGTAGTGTGACTGTTGGCATCCAGGTAGAGATACACGTCACCTTCTCTAGGTCAGCCTATGGCTAATTCAAAATGCTCCATTTCATCAAGTTAATAATTACAAACACTCCCTACCTATTTGCTCTATTTATTTCTGCATCTGCTGGATCTTTTCTTCTGTCTTCCTCACTGTGCCTGCCTTTGGGGAATGGTACGGTGATGTAGTCTGATCAGTTTAAGAGGGGTGATTGTGTCCCCTTCACCCTTCCTGCTGGGAGCTGTCATGGCTTGCTTTGCACCAGTGAGTCTCATGGATCTGTTACTGACCCAATTCAGCTTGCTAAACTGGGGCAGGGGGAAAGGACCCTCCTAGAAGTATATTTTTCCACTGGGTTAGCAAGACAAATTTCACCCTGAGACTAGTTTCTGGAAGTGTGGTCCAGCAGAGGAGATGCGAGTAGAGTCAGGGGCATGGTGTCAACGTGGCAATAGTGTTCCTGGCTAAACTGAGCAAAAGGCTGTCAGTAAATGGGATGCATCCATGAGTGCTGAGGGAGCTGGCAGATGTTATTGCCAAGCCACTCTCCATCATCTTTGACAGGTCATGGAGAACAGGAGAGGTGCCTGAGGACTGGAGGAAGGCCAGTGTCACTCCAGTCTTCAAAAAGGGCAAGAAGGAGGACCCAGGCAACTACAGGCTGGTCAGCCTCACCTCCATCCCTGGAAAGGTGATGGAACAGCTCATTCTGGATCCCATCTCTAAGCATGTGGAGGAAAAGAAGGTTATCAGGAGTAGTCAATATGGATTTACCAAGGGAAAATCATGCTTGACCAATCTGATGGCCTTCTATGAGGACATGACCAGCTGGGTTGATGAGGGGAGAGCAGTGGATGTTGTCTACCTTGACTTCAGCAAGGCTTTTGACACTGTCTCCCACAACATCCTCATAGGAAAGCTCAGGAAGTGGGGGTTGGATGAGTGGACAGTGAGGTGGATTGAGAACTGGCTGAATGTCAGAGCCCAGAGGGTTGTGGTCAGCAGTGCTGAGTCTAGTTGGAGGCCTGTAGCTAGTGGTGTTCCCCGGCGGTCAGTACTGGGTCCAGTCCTGTTTAACTTATTCATCAATGATCTGGATGAAGGGACTGAATGTACACTCCGCAGGTTTGCTGATGACACAAAACTGGGAGGAGTGGCCAATACCCCAGAAGGCTGTGCTGCCATTCAGCATGACCTGGACAAGCTAGAGGGCTGGGCAGAGAGGAACCTCATGAAGTTCAACAAAGGCAAGTGTAAGGTCCCGCACCCTAGGGAGGAATAACCCCATGCACCAGTATAGGCTGGGGGCTGACCTGCTGGAAAGCAGCTCTGTGGAGAAAGACCTGGGAGTTCTGGTGGACAACAAGTTCACCATGAGCCAACAACACGCCCTTGTGGCCAAGAAGGCCAATGGTGTCCTGGGGTGCATTAGGAAGAGTGTGGCCAGCAGGCCAAGGGAGGTTCTTCTCCCCCTCTACACGGCCCTAGTGAGGCCACACCTGGAGTAACTGTGTCCAGTTCTGGGCCCCCAAGTTCAAGAAAGATAAGGGACTACTGGAGAGAGTCCAGCAAAGGGCTACAAAGATTATTAGAGGACTGGAGCATCTCTCTTATGAGGAGAAGCTGAAGGAGCTGGGTCTGTTTAGCCTGGAGAAGAGAAGACTGAGGGGGGAACTTATCAACACTTACAAATACCTTAAGGGCAGGTGCCAAGAGGAGGGGCCAGACTCTTGTCAGTGGTGCCCAGTGACAGGACAAAGGACAACGGGCACAAACTGAAACATGGGAAGTTCCATCTCAATAAGAGGAAAAAATTCTTTACTTTGAGGGTGATAGAGCACTGGAACAGGCTGCCCAGGGAGGGTGTGGAGTCTCCTTCTCTGGAGATATTCAAAACCCGCCTGGACGTGACCCTTTGCAAGGTACTCCAGGTGAACTTGCTTTGGCAGGGGGTTGGACTAGAAGATGTCCAGAGGTCCCTTCCAACTCTTACCATTCTGTGATTCTGTAAAGCTCTTGGGCAGTTGCACAGCAAAGGAGTGCAATATATTGTTCTCCCTTCTCATCCAGATGTTTACATGTCTGTAGTGGTCCATCTTTCTAAACACAATTTTGTTAACCTGTGTTTTATCTACCTCCATTTCTTACCACCTGTTTGAATTTCCTTTACTGTCTGCACTCCAGGTCTTGCAGGAAACCACCCCAGCTTTCCACATTCACGTGGACCCTCTATGCCCCCCTTGCCAGTATTTTTCCTACCCAGACAGCAGCAATGTACCAACGACACACCTTAAAGCAGATCTCCCGGCAGATGAACTGTGTGTAATTTGCATTCTTACTTCCTGGTTTGCAAGGAAATTTGCGACACACGATTCAAATTCACTGTCTTGCTCCAACTGTTTTAACAAGTTAAGTCTAAGGCTAAAAAGAACATAAGCTTTGAAATAAAGTCTAGTTTCTTGAACACTAATTTATCAGTTTCATACAGAATGGGTACATACACAATGGGTACATACACAATGGGTACAGCTTGTTTAATGAAGCTTGTTTCTATTTATTCATCTAACTTAAATCAACTTTTGACACAAAGGCCATTAAGGAAGAAATCATCAAACCTTCATCCATGCTGGTAATGATATTAATGGGATGCCAAATAGCCCCAGTGAACTTCCCCTGGTGACTAACTGCTTACCAGAAAGGGTAAGAGGTTCATTATCTATGCCTGAGAGAACTGTAATTATACAGATTGCTTAGCTAAGAAAAACACACGGGCTGATTGCAAAGAGAAACTAATTGCTGCTTTGTGCTAATACAGAGTAAGGTCAGTAAAGGAAAACATCTGAATAACCACTACAAACTGATCACAAATTCCACTCTACCTGGCTAGTCTGAGAAGTAAAACCACAGTGTAAATGCAGGCGTATTCTCACAGGAAAATTAAAAACAAGAGGATTGGAAATGGAAACCCATAAGCAAGCTCATTAGCTGGCTATTTGCTGTCCCCATCTTCTTATCATGGCTTCTCTCTGTACTAACCACTTGCAGAATTGACATCCTGTTCTTTTTCAGACAGATAAAATTTCAAAAAGACATCTCATGCTTTACCCCGCAGCTGAAACGTTACATACCCTCATCACCCAACCCTGCCAAATCCCGTTGGGATCTTTGTGGTGAGAACAGCTACAGTCACGGAGACCGCGTGTGGAGTTTCCCCGCAAGCCCAACGCAGAAGGGAGCGGTGGGGTGTACAGAAGGAACCCCGTGGGTCCCAAGGGGACACAGTTTCTCTGCAGTATCTTGCATAGGGGAATCAGGGAGGTAAGGATATTAGGAGGAAGGAGGAAGCGGCCATGGGGAAGACTTGCAGGTTACATCCATCTGGTAAACTGAACCAATTCCTGGAGACACATGATATTTCCTGAACTGTGCCCAACACCCATCCTCTGTTGGAATGGAGAGGATAGAAAGCTCAGCTTTGAGTGTCAGCTGTGGAGCATCCCTACACACAGGCAAGACCTTCTGTTTGATCCATCTGTAAAACTACAGCAAGTTGTTTCACTAACATTGTAGCTTAAATCCAAAGGAGGAAGAAACGAGGGCTTTACCTCAACTGCATTTTCTGTCATCAGGTCTGTACATCCAACTGAGTGCGGTCCCTTTCCTTCGGGGATCCTGTAAAACTTCTCAGTGCTGCTGCTCCCCATTTCCATTGGTGCCTTCACCGACAAACCTGGGGAAAAACACAAAGCAAATCAAGAGACCGCCATGGCCTATGTGGCTGGATCACCTACTCCTTCAGCACGTCGAAGGTCCACGAGTAGGAAATTCAAGGTTGAGCTGATACAAGGATCTGCTTATGAGAATCAGAGACCTGAAATCTTATGTCACCAACCTGAGCTGCTCTATTAGGGAATTTCCAGGGAGCAGAGCGTCCTGAATCCCAAGGATCAGACAACACCGTGCACTCACCAGAAAGGCAGGGAGGAAGCTTTTGGCTGGGGACGCCGTGGTGGCACCCGGGAGGTCGAGGTGCTGCGGTGCAGAGCAGCAGCAGTCTCACTTCTGGGGCACAAACAGGGAAGCGCAACCCCAAAAGCAGCGAGTTTCGGAGGCAAACGTGGTTCCCTCCCCGTCAAGCTACAACCTAGAGCTGCTCCTCCTCGTACGAAGGGCAGAGAGGGAGGTTTTTGGAGCTCCTCGGTAAACAAAACCGGCCTACGCATCTGGGGGAGAAGGGTGTCACGGAGAAAACCAACGCCGCAGCCATTTTTCCGAGAGGAATGACGAAGCCTGGGTTTGATCCCAGGAGAGAAAAGGAAGGGCTGCCCGTGCGGGAGAGGTTGTTGGGAAGGCCTGGCCGTCTTCGGCCCGTACCTGGGGTGACAGCTCCGAGCCGGGCTCGCCCTGGGGACGAGCAGAGCGCGGGGGAGCCGCCGCCCCCCAGCCTAGGCAGCCGCCGTGAGCAGCATCCCCGGCCCCTCGCTCCGGCAGCCGCGGCGGGGTTCATCTGCCGCCTTTTCCTCTCCCGGCGCAGCGTGGAAGACGCCCGGGGCCATCCTCACACCGCAAGGGAAGCTCGGCGGATCCGCTCCTCCCGCAGCCGCCCCGCCAGGCCCGGAAGCCTCCGGAGGCGGCAGCGGGGTCCCGCAGCCGGGAAGCGGCGGCAGCGGCGGGGCGGAGCGCGGCGGCAACGGCGGGGCGGAGCGCGGCCGCTCCTCCCCGGAAGGGGCCGGCGGTGGCCGGCGGCGCGGAGCAGCGAGAGGGCCCAAGATGGTGCGGAAGCTGAAGTACCACGAGCAGAAGCTGCTGCGGCGGCTGGAGCTGGTGAGCTGGGAGGCGGCGGCGGGGAGCCTGGCCGAGGTGAGGGCGCTGCGGCGGTACCGGCTGGGGCGGCGGCAGGACTACGTGCAGTACAAGGCGCTGGCCCGCACCGTGCGCGCCTTGGCCCGCCGCCTCCGCGACCTGGGGCCGGCCAGCGCCGCCTTCCGCGCCCGCGCCGCCGCCGCGCTGCTGGAGAAGCTCTACGGGCTGGGGCTGGTGAGCAGCCGGCGGTCGCTGGCCGCCTGCGAGAGCCTCTCGGCCGCCGCCTTCTGCCGCCGGCGCCTGCCCTGCCTGCTGGTGAAGCTGCGCATGGCGCAGAGCCTGCGCCACGCCGTCACCTTCGTGGAGCAGGGGCACGTCCGCGTGGGGCCCGAGGTGGTGACCGACCCCGCGCTCCTCATCCCCCGCGCCGTGGAGGACTTCATCACCTGGGTGGACGCGTCTCGCCTCCGGCAGAAGGTTCTCGACTACAACCAGGAGCGGGACGACTTCGACCTGGCCGCGTAGGGATGGGACGGGACATGCTGCCTGCCCGGCCTGAGCTGCCCTGCCCCTCAGGACACGCGTGGGAACAAACACGGACTGGTGCCGCCGTCAGATACTTGCCCCCAACCCAGCACACCTGGAAGGGGAGCAGGGATGAGATATACTCACTTCTAGTAAAGCACTGCTCTGCTCCCAGCTCCCCTTCACAGCTAACGGCTCCGTTCGTCCGCGTGGAGAAACGTCTCTTCCACATCCATCGCTCCGAGAAAACATCTGATAACCCAGCTCCGTCATACTTACATCCAGTAAAGCGAAAGCGCTTCGAAAGGTCTCTGCCTGAACGCAGGAGAGGATGCGGCTGGGTTTAAGTGCTTGGCTAATAATAGCTGCTGGAAGGGGTTTTAAGCCTGGCTGCACCGCTGTTTTAGGACTGGGTTTGGCAGCTTCGCTGCTGCTTTTCTAAGAGGTTGCCCTGCCGGTTCCTCCTTCGGCTGATGAGTGTGCGGTAACCGGAGGAGTTGCTTCTGGAAGGGTTTTCTCTTGATACTGAGGAACGTGTATATGGGGAAATACAGTTGTTGTTTGTGGTCAGCGGTAAACAAGGAGGCCAAGTACTGCATTTCTGGAACTGTTAAGTTTTAGCCAAAACCAGAATTTAAAAAAAGCCATCTCTCTTTTCATATAAAGTCGTAAAGGGAAGCTTGATACTCTTGAGTTCAGTATCTTTGTGGTGTGGGGCTCCAGCTGACAATTAGGCATCATTTATGGAGCAGGATCTTGCTGGGGAGGCATTGGAGCAAAAGCTGTCCTAACCCTAACTGTGCATCTGGGGGGAATGTTTGCATTTAGCAAATAAACCAAATAAAAATTGGTACCTGAGAGGTGCCTCAGGCCTTCTGGGGCTGTTGGGAACTTTATTCCCCTTTGAAATAAAGGGCAGAAAAGCAATAATAAAACAGTTGTTTTAAGTTGCTGAAGAAATGTGTGTGCTATTTTATGATGTAGTTTCTCAGAGAGAGTTTCTTCTGATTTTTAAATATTCCAGTAAACTCTGTCATCTTGTAGAACTTTTTTTTATGTAACTTCTTTTACGTAACTTTTTTATGTAACTTTTTTTTTTTTGATAGCTACAAGGCTGTTACTGAGTTATAAAGAGGGTTTTTTTGCTAGAAATGCTTTCTTTGCCTTACCCAGGGCTATAAAAGGGTTTGGCAGTAGGTTTAGAAGCGGAGCTGTGACTGCCCACCCCAAGCCCAAAGGGCTGGAGTTCAGCTGCAGCCACGGCTCTAGGTCTGGATGCTGTAGTGTGGCTTTACTGAACAGGAAAGGTGTTTAGGTGAGGGGTGTTTTGAGGGTATTGAATGACCAGAAACTGTCATCACATATTATGGCTGTTTTTTAAAAAAGCAAACTAAACATTTAAAATTCCTACCAATCTCCTAAGCCAAATGTATTAAGCGGAGCATTAACTTTTAAAGCAATAATTGATATTAAGAAAAGGACACAAAAGAGGCAGGGAAACCCCTTTGCTTATCCTGTGAACTACTGTTTATACTTGCATTTATTTCAGTAAAACATCGCCTGTAACACCTTAACAGCCTTTTCCTCAGGGCATGCACCTTGCTTATGGTAAAAAATATGAATTGAAAAGACATGTCGCACCTGAAGCGTGACTTTTCTTAAACACCTTTCCAGCTTTCATCTCGAGCAATGTCATCATTTCTTGGGAAATTTGGAAGGCGCCTGATTCAGGTGCAGATAAAAATGGTGTGTTCGCTCTGCTTTACTCTTTGCAGGGAATTTAAACAACAGCACAATGACGTGCCCTGTGCAGGGTATTTTACTACTCAGATGCTAAACTCCTGCTCTGCCCAGTTTGTCCAGCCTTGGAAGGAACAGCAGAAAAGACAATCTCGAACCCCCAGCCCTGTAATTTACATCATCAGCCTGTTCTTTTTGTCCTAAACCAACTTTTCACCATTCATCTGTGCACCTCCAGCATCTGTAGCAGGAGAGAAACAACCCCAGACCCTGTAGGCTGTTAAATTAAGTGGTGGGAATTGATTTCCCTACAGATATTTGAGATAACAGCATCCATCGCCCCCATTCTCCTCCTGGAAATCAAATTCTTAACGTTCTTTTTAGGAAATGCATCAGGCTCTGCATTTATATGTCTGTGTGCGTCTTAAGGCTGGAGTTCTGCAGCCCTGCAGGTTGTACAGCAGCTGAGACCTGAAGTGAGTGTCCTGCTCCTAAATTTTTAATGGCTGGAGTCCACATGTGCCTCGGACAAGAGCTGGGTCCGCTTCAAGTGCTATAAACAGGGTGTTGTCTCAGTCTGAGAATGGAGGTTGCATCTGACAGCAGCACGCCCATGTTTTTGCTCGTGAATGCAGCCAGGCAGATGGTGGCTTCCTCGTGTTTAACACAGCTTTCACCTTTAGTTCATGGGTTTGAGTTTGCCAGAGCTGATGTGCTGTGGCTGCTGCCAGGCGGTTCCCACAGCAGCCCCGGAGCCGGGGATTGAAAGGGCACAGGAAGCAGCTCCCACAGCCTTTCCCGGCACTTGGATAAACACGGAGGCTTTTTTTAAATCCCAAGGCTGGATCCAACGTCAGTATAAGTCGGCACTGGCTTCCGTGCATCCGTGTGAGCTGGCACGAGGAGGCTATCGGGCATTGCGCTTTTTGGGCCAAATCCTGCAAACCCTCCCTTCCAGAGCTCCGGGAGTGTGCAGCGGCACAGCTTATGCACGTGAGAGCAGCAGGACAGGGTCGTGGGTGTCACTGCGCTGCTTCCCAACACCTTCTGAAGTGGGTTTACTGTTCCTGAGGTGTCTCAGCACCTCCATGAAGCTTGTGGGAAGTTGCTGGTGGAGGAGGACAGAGGGTGGTGGTGCTGGTGTCCGGGCGAGCTGTGCCCACGCCTGACAAAACCTGATCTCTGCCGCCTCCACGAGCGTCCATCCCAGCAGATGGGGGCTGGAGAGGTGCCAGCTTCCCCAGCAAGGGAGGAAGGGGCTGCAGGGGGGTCTGGGCAGTGCAAGAGCCGTCAGAGCAAACAGCGAGCAGTTCCCACGCAGGAGCTCTCATTTGGACAGTGGGCAGTGGTAAGGGAGGTTTTACCAGGGCTTATGGTTTTAGGGGTTTTTTTCCCTTGTTTTTTTTTTTCTTCTCTTTTTTTTTTTCCGCCTGACCTCGTTCTGTCCTTTGTTTGAAGGCTGCCAAGTCGGGGGAGCTGAGCCTGAGGAATGTGGGGGAGCTGAGCCTGAGGAATGTAGGGGAGCTGAAGGAAAGAGTCCTTCACACTGACGCCTTTTGTGCTGCAGGGTGTAAATGGCTGAGGCTGTTGCTGAAATGCAAATGTGTGCTTTTCCACTGATCTGAGCCACTTTTTTTTTTTTCCAGTAAACAAGCATACTGCACCTTTTAAAGGCGGCTTCCATCTGACATCTTGGTGTGGCTTAGTGCAGAGGTGATGCTGACAATAATTTGGTGATAGCACATCACCACGAGCACAGACAAGGCTGGGGAAGGCTGGTACATCCCCCTTCTCAAGATGGGAAATGGAGACCAAGAGAAGTAAAGGTGGAGTTGGGTGATTCCCAGCCTTTCAGGTGATGCTTCTGCATCCTGGGTTAGGCCAGGGCCTTCCAGCCACATCTCAGGGCACTTTCATGTGCTCATCTTGGCAGCAACCCCTGTGAGATATCCCCCAGCTGATGGAGGTGTCACTGTCCCCTTCTTGAGCTCAGAGTAATCTCTTTTAAGTACATCTGCCTGATTTGGCACTGGAGATTGAACCATAGAGCCATTTCTCACCCCTGGGGCATGGGATCACCTTAGTTCCTATCGCAGACACCAAAACATTTCAACATTCACTGGGTTTGAGGGAAAAAGCACCCCTAAGCCTTATGAAAGCATGTACCTGAGAGCCCTAGTTCTAGTCCCTGCTCTTAAATGTCCCATTTTAGACATTGAAACAACTCTTTTCACCCTTTGCTTGCTGGTTTGGGCCTGGGTGGTGGAAAACCTGTCTGCTATGGGGGGCGGCTGATGTCGGGTGGAAGCAGCAGGCAGCAGCTTTGGAGTCAGGAGGAGGAAGCACTTGGGTTCAGTCTTCCCATAAGCCGTGGAGCTTATGGATCCAAGGGCTAAATCCAAGTGTACCTCCCGCTGTGGGAACATGCCCTCTCACTTCTCTGCAACCACACCTCCACTGCAGAAAGGTCCCTTCCCTGATAACGTTAGCTGGTTTTGAAGAGATAAAGTATTTCACTTCCAGCAGGCAGAGAAAAAGGGGAGGCCAACCACAAATGACAGCCAGAGATGGAGTTTTGAGTATCCCCTGAGTATCCCCTGCTCCGGCAGGGGGATTGGACTAGATGATCTTTTGAGGTCCCTTCCAGTCCCTAACATTCTGTGATTCTGTGATCTCCACTCTCCTCCTAGAGCTGCCTATCAAAGGATCCCACATGTCCCCAGCAGTAAGTCACAACAACTTCTCGGCTGCTCTAAATCATGTGAGCAAGGTTGATACGTGCAAGTCCTGATGGCATTGCCACCCTCGGTTCCTACCCCAAAGAGCCACCATCTGCTGCTCCTGGAGAGGCTCAGATGGTTGTATGCGTCACGGGGTAAAGTCCACCTGGACTCTCCGGGTGGGTTCCTCTGACTGACGTTACAGCCCACCACCGTGTCGCCTCTATCTGAGCTCATCGGCCTTAAAACACACCGGGGGGAAAATGACATCCTAAAACTGCCGTCACTCTCCCCACCGGCTCTAACAGCAGCCAGGGCACAGGGTTCTGTGCAGGCATCAGTGTTGCAGATGCTGGGTTTTGGGGAGATGAATGCCGTGCTGGCAGAGCACCCAAAACCTCCTGCTCTGTGTCCCTCTCAGCCTCACAGAAATATTTAGGTCGGGAAGGACCGCAGGAGGTCACCTAGTCCAAACCCCTGCTCAGAGCGGGGCGCGCATCGGGCTGCCTCGGTTTTGCATGGCTCAGTGCTGGATGCCTGAAGCAGAGTTTAATCACTTTTGCTGTGGATTTCTTTTTTCCCCTTCCTTCTAGTCTTGAGTTTCCCCTGCTGCAGCCTGGGAGTGCTGCTTCCCATCCCATGCTGGGCACGTCCGTGTCAGGACGGGGGGTTACTCTTCCCACTCCATTCACCCTTTCCCCGAACGCTGGCCGTACCCGCAGTGGGGAAGGGGCACGTCCACCGTATCCCCCCTGCAGCTTACCCGGAGTGAATCCCACCCTCCGCAGGGACACGCGGGGATTTGGGACCTGATAAGGGGCTGGAAGGAGGAAGAGGAAGAGCAGGAGCCCTCGAGGGTTGGGGCCAGGCTTCGGGAAGAGCAGGCTGAAGCCGGGGAGCGGGAGCACTGGCAAGCTGTGCGAGGGGCTGTGCAGAAATACCCAGCTCCTTAAAACCCCCCTCACGCCACCGTCGCTCCTGCCCGTGCTCTCCCCAGACCCTTTTTCCCCACTTTAGCAGCACCCGGCGCTCCACGTACCTGGCCTGCGGTGTCCCGGCTGCCCTCCACTCCCGTCCCGCTGGCCGGAGGAGCAAGATGGGCCTTCTGGCCAGCCGCGGCCCTCCGGAGCTGGGCGAGAGGCGGCTGCTCCGGCGGGAGGACGGCTCTCTGGCTCACAGACCCACTGCCGGGCTCTCCCCGAAGGGGAGGGACCAACCTTCGCCTTAGTTTTCAGATGAGACAACCTCGCTGGGATTAATCTTCCCTGGGCCTGGAAAACAAGTTTCCGACATGGAGCCATCCCCCCCCAAAAACCACCGCACGCCCCAGAGGACCCTGCAGCTGCCGGGGTGCTGGGCTGTGCCTTTGCAGGGCAGGGACGGGTTTAGATACGGGCTTGTTTGCCTGTGACTGTGAATTTCTGGCTTTCCTCGCTGCGCTGCCGAGCGAGCGTGGTGGCGTAGGTCTGGATCGATCCCCAGGATCCCCGTGAGAAAATCCCCCCGGCCAGGTTGCAACGTCCCACGGAGGAGCTGCAATGCTTACGGCTGGTCCCCTGGGGGGACCTATGGCTCAAGGTCCCTCTGTAAAAATCCAGATCGTTTCTTCTGGCCTTATGAGAAGGGGATAACAACCCCCTGAGGAAGCTGGTCCCACTTTTGGGTGCAGCTTCTGGAGTGGTTTAAGGTGGACCAAACGCAGGTGCCTACTGAAGGGGTGGAACTGCACCCCCCTCTTTGCACAGCCCTGGCGTTTGCCCCCTTGGTAACGCTGAGTTTAGGGAATTAACCCTAAAACCAGCAACAATAATAAAAGATTAGTTTTCAGAGAGAGCAACAGGTTGATCCAGCTGATGAAATGGCTGTTTGAGGCTGGCAAAGGGAGGTAGCAGAGGAGGGAGGGAAGGTAAAATTTGGCTTAGCTGAAATTGCTTATGAAGCTGCACCCCTGTATCATCTCCTTGGAGAGCTGGTAAGCTCCTGGGGTGCGATCAGTCCATTCACTTCCTCTCCCTTTGCGTGCATGATCTGAAGCGAGCAGAGCACAAAGGTGCTTGAAATTTAAGTTATATTTTTAAACTTTGAATTTTGTCAGCATTTCCTTGGAAAAGAATAAGAAAGTGGTGTGAAAAGGTCCAAGATTATTTTTTTTTCCTGTATTTTTGTCCAGTGTTCACTTTAGTGATGGGCTGGATGCATTAAATTTTAACATTTTCAGGATAGATTTAGTGCTGATGAAAGGTCTTGGAGGACAAATCTGAAGACCTTTGTTTAATCAAGGAACAGGTTCTTCAAGGCTGGTGAGAAGCAATGATGATGAGGAGGTGATGCATGAGTAGTTAAAGTAACAGTGACATGCCAAAGCCAATGATACCTCTGTGGCTCACGGAGGAGCTCCAAAATTTATTATATTTTTTAATATGTTCAGTTATTCCCAGGATATGTGCAGGAGTCAAACTCAGTAGAAGTCACGTATGGGTCTTTGTCTTGGATCTGGTCTACCCAGTCCAACCACCTAGGGGAAGGGACCTACTGAAGCAGGCTGTGATTCCCTCTGACCTTTGTATCTCATATTTTTCGTAGAAGAAAGCAGGGTGGAGATGGTGCTGTGTCCTTCCAGACCAGATTGGGGATGTGGTTGGGATGTATATGGGAGCCAGGAGCAGCGAAATGGCCCCATCCACCTCTGGCTCCCAGGATGTAGCTTCTAGGGTTGCAAATCTTTCCTCTGGAAGCTCCAGTGTTGGTCCTTTCCAACATGATGAACACAGAAATCACACTATCTTTCAATCCATGAAAATTACTCCCATGAAGTAAATGCAATGCAAAAGCTGGAGCAAATCCTAAAACTTTTCTGGTTTATGAGGAGGACTGGACTAATTAGCTCATGACCAGCTGTCGATACGGGAATATAAAAGTTTTCTTCCCATTGATTTGGCCAAACTGGAGAAAATATTGTCCCATTTCCATCCTCAGGGGTACTGTAGTGATCCTTGCAAGCTGTTTAAATTCCCTGCCAGCGAATCAGCAAGGAAATATCCCCTAGCACGGGTATAATCGTTGAAATCCACAGCTGTGCAGGGGCTGAAGATCTGCTTGTGTTTCTTAATGGGGGTCTGTTGTATAGGACTGGAAAGTGCAAAGTACAGCCATGGAGATGAGATTTTTAAGCAACATGGCATAGCTACATTATTTGCACCAAAGAACATCACGAGATACTTGCACAGACATTTCTTTCATTGCAATAAAACGCTACCAATAATGGATCTGCAGCATGGGCAAGGGAGGAGCCAGTTTCCATGGTATGTGAGTACCAACAGACCCACGGCAAATGTTTGGCCTGAGCTGGCTGTTCACTAGCAACATCCTTGAGAACTGCAATGTGGTTTTGTCTGCAAGACCTTTATATAAAGGGCTGCACTTTGCTCCACATTTCCATGACTGTAAACTAAACATCACCATCAGACTGTGGTCACTGGTTTGAAGATAAATTATTATTTTTTTCTTCCTTTCATTTATTTTTCTTTTTTTTTTTTTGATAAATCCTGGCTTCTCACAGTGCATGTGTCATTTTTAATCCAGAAGCTGCTTGATCTGATAAAATTGCTCTTGAGAGGAGCTGATACGTCAGCGAGCACCCACTAATGACATTGCCCTCTTACCAGGCACCTTTCTGAAGCGTGCAGCATGACAGAGCTCCACGAAGCCGTGGCTTTGGGGGACTACGACCTGGTGAAAGAGATTTTGAGGACAGGGCGCTGCGACCCGAATCACAAGGATGTTGACTGGCACGACAGGACCCCGCTGCACTGGGCTGCTGCAAAAGGTAAGGGCACCCCGTGCTCTGGTACCGCAGTGTTACCATCGTAAAAGGTGATGCTGATTGTAATTGTGTCTTGCTGTGATGTCAATTAATGCTCATGATAGTCACAGCTCATACATGACCCTTTTGTCCTTAATGAGGAAAAAGAGAAAAATACCAATTTAAATGGGAACTTTGCCTGCAAAACAATTTATGGCTTTACCATCAAAGTGATCTTTTAGCTTTTTTTCCCCTTCACATGTGAAAATTTACAATTTACACACTATGTACATAGAGCATGTCTGCTTGTCCCCGCATTACTTTTCTAAAAGGTGGCTTCATACAGTGCAGAGGAGTTATATTTCTCATGTACACGTGCACAAATGAGCAGAAAGTCAAACCCACTGCATTTATACCAGGTATTTATCAAACCCAACAGAACAAAATAATTATAGTGTGTTTTATATTGCCGTCCCTTTACCCTACCTGGGTGAATGTACAATACAGGGCCAGAGTTGTTTGCAGCTCCCATTTGCTCCTCACCATCAGAAGTGTCTATTAAAGTCACATATCCCTTTGCGGCCCTGAGAAGAGATGAATGTAACAATATATAGAATCATAGAATCGTCTTGGTTGGAAAGGACCTTTAAGATCATGGAGTCCAACTGTTAACCCAGCACTGCCAAGTCCACCACTAAACCATGTCCCTAAGCACCACATCTACATGGCTTTTAAATCCCTCCAGGGATGGTGACTCCACCACTTCCCTGGGCAGCCTGTTCCGCTCCTGGACAACCCTTTCAGTGAAGAAATTTTTCCTGATATCCAATCTAAACCTCCCCTGGTGCAACTTGAGGCCGTTTCCTCTCGTCCTATCACTTGTTACCTGGGAGAAGAGGCCAACCCCCACCTTGCTACACCCTCCTTTCAGGTAGTTGTAGACAGCGAGAAGGTCTCCCCTCAGCCTCCTTTTCTCCAGACTAAACACCCCCATTTCCCTCAGCCGCTCCTCGTAAGACTTGTGCTCTAGACCCTATATATGTAATGTATAATTGTACACATTGTAAAATGGGAAACTGGACCCTCCATGCGAGGGGTGCTTGTTACACGTTGGTATCTCACATCGTGGCATCTGTCTTTGCTTAGAAAGCAAGTGTGTGATTTGCTGGTTTACACTTGACACCATGCTTTGCTTTGCTTTTGCCCTGATTACTCATTGGGCAGCAGAAAAGGGAGCTGAGCTGTTTAAGAAAAGCTGTTTCATGCATATATAGATATACATCAACATTATACATAAAAAGTTAATGTGATTTAAAATGTAAATTGTCAAAGCATGCAATCAGGGAATGAGGATTTATAAATGCTGTGACCGTCTCTGATAAATCCAAAATGATAAGCACTGAACACCATGGCTGGCCAGAAAACCACATTTCCATAGCAGTAGGTTATTGTGAAAGGATGATGAGAGGCTGGCATGGCCTAGGTGCCATTGGGAACGATCTGGCTCAGTAACAGCAGTGTGAAGTGGGGGTGGAAACAACTTTTTTTGCTTCTTTAATAAATTCCACAAGTTAGAAAAATGTGAAGCTGAATGAAAAAAAGTAATTTCTCTACCTCCTATCAAACAAACCTTTGTTTTAGTAAAGCTGTTCACCGGTTTTCCAGTTTTTTTAATGTTTAAATTTTATTTTGTATTGAATTAAAAACCAAAATGAAACAACGAAATAGTCAATAGCCAATTAGTTGATGACTAATTGAGATGTACTGTTCAGAAAGTAGTAGAAAGCTTTTTTATCTTATTGCTGGTTTTGTTGTAAAATGCTTCTGGAAGCAGCCTACATTTAAAAAAAAATCAGCATTTTCTGATGTGTATCATTTATTTGATAAATCAAATGTCCACACATCATTATATGACTAAGGGAATTATGATCAAATGTGTGCAACCGTCTTCTACATCCTGAAGGTATAAAGACTAATGCAGGTGCATCTTCTCTCCCTGTTTTGCTGCCCAACGCAAGGGCAATCGGAGATGGTCAAGCTCCTCGTTAACCACGGCGCCCGGCATTGCCTGCGGAGTGACGTGGGCTGGACTGCGGCTCACTTTGCTGCCGAGTCGGGGAGACTGGGGGTGCTTCGCACTCTTCATTCCCTGCACGCTGCCATGGACGCGGCCGACCTCTTTGGCGACACTCCCAAGAGGCTCGCGGAAATCTACGGCCACCAAGACTGCTCCAGGTTCTTAGAAAGGTGAGTAGTGATGGCCGGTCCTGCTGGGGCAGCTGGCGGGGCTCCAGCGATGAAAATTAAATTGATTGGTATATAGAGGACCAGAACGGATACGAGTGTATTACTTATCTTTCCACCTAAAGCCTATCAAAGTCATCAAGCACGAGTAGTGCTTGATAAGCAAATACGGGTCATTGTCACGAGGAAGCCATTGGGAAGACATTCATTTATTCCACTGCCTTCTGTGGCTTGTCTTGGTATGTTTTCAAAATCATTACCACTTCATGACATCATTGTTTTTATAGGAATATTACAGAGCGATTATTAAGCAATGGAAATGAAAGCAAGAAGTAACAAATATTAGCCCCTTAGGGTGGTGAATACTGAATACATAGGTTGAATTGTTTAAGAGCAGCCCTTTAGGAGTTAATGTTAGTGTATGTACACCATTTGGCTTTTCTTGTAGCACAGAACAGAACCATCCTTTTCTTTCATGTAATTATTTAAAATTATGCCATTTCATCTGCTAATAGGATGGCCTCATATTACTTCCAAATTTTGGAAAACTCCTTATTGTCTTAACTCTTCACGGTTATCACTGTGGCACCATATCCAACGAGTAATAAAGGGTTCCCAATTACCATTCCTTTTTTTCAGCCACTGATTTGGCTCACGGATATTTTAAACCTTGCAAAGCTGTTTCCCTGGATCAGGATGCTGTCCTCTGGAGGTCTGAGCTGTGTCCCATGCCTGCATCTCTCTAAAGCAGTGGGACAGATCACCAGAGGCTCAGTGCAAATCGTAGTCCCACATGTTACTTGGTATCTAAATACGCTGCTTGTGAAACCTGTACACGCCAGACTGAGATACTGAGAGCACCCAAAGGCTTTTCCTCCCCTGGGTTTTTCTGTCAGTTTACAGTCCCACCATAGTCCTTAACTGGCATCTTTTTTACCGCTGCCACATTCTCAAGACTGCTTTGGCACCATATAAATCATGGATTTTTTTTGTAGACACATATCCAACTCAAAGTCTCCAGCTTGCCAGTTCAGCACGAGAGCTGCCAAGTTCAAAATCAGACATGGTGGCTGGGCGAATGTCTGAGGTGGCCAGTGCCTACCAAATGCCACCTTTCACTGATCCACATAAACCTTTCTGTAGGTACTGCTGTCCTTTTGCTGTGCTTCTACAGCTTGTTGGTTCCTGCTGAAATGCTCCATGCCGACCTTTTATCTTGGCACAGCATCAATGTCCTTCCATTGGAAGAGACACCCGAACTGTGCAAAATCCCCCTGTACAGAGCCCAGAAAACTCTCTCGGGGAGCCACAGGTTCCTGTTTCTAAGCTCTGGCTATTATGGAAGCTGATGGGAACTTTCACATCCCGGAAACCTGACAGCTAAAGCCTCTCTGTTTATGGAGCTGACATGCTGCAAACCCTCACTATTCACCACCTTCCTTCCACACAGAAGAATAGGCTCTTATTGCCCTTAGACCTTCAGTTTAAAGAAATTTAAACAACAAGCAGCTGATAATTGAAACAACAAGCAATGAGACCCCACCTGGTGTACTGTGTTCAGCTCTGGGGCCCCCAACATAAGAAGGACAGGGAGCTGTTGCAGCAAGTCCAGAGGAGGCCACGAAGATGATCAGAGGGCTGGAGCACCTTTCCTATGAAGACAGGATGAGAGAGTTGGGGCTCTTCAGCCTGGAGAAGAGAAGGCTCCGGGGAGACCTTCTAGCAGCCTTCCAGTACCTGAAGGGGCCTACAGGAAAGCTGGAGAGGGACTTTTTACAAGGGCATGCAGTGACAGGACGAGGGGGAATGGTTTTAAACTGAAAGAGGGGAGATTTAGATTAGATATTAGGAAGAAATTGTTTCCTGTGAGGGTGGTGAGACACTGGCCCAGGTTGGCCAGAGAAGCTGTGGCTGCCCCTCCCTGGCAGCGTTCAAGGCCAGGCTGGATGGGGCTCTGAGCAACCTGGTCTAGTGGAAGGTGTCCCTGCCTGTGGCAGGGGGGTTGGAACTAGATGACCTTAAGGTCCCTTCCAACCCAAACCATTCTGTGATTCTATGACACCTCAGCTTTGCTAATTAGGTTTTTTACTACCTAGTCCCTATCTGGGATAAGCTCAGGTTTGCCAGTTTTTTGAGAACAGGGTACTTTGTTCCAGAGGAGGGTTTTCTCTTTATACTGTTCTCAGGCTTTGGCTTGCTTAGTTTCTACATCAAAACAGGTAAATATTGTCTATCCTAGAGAGTGAAAGGTCTGCGGGCTTATTGCCCTCGATCAATCATTTATAGCAATTGCTGACCTATTCGACACTGTCATTTTTGCACTCACCTCACCATTAAGCCCTGCCAAGTCTGTAGCATTTGCCGTGCACTTGGCTGGGCACCAGAGCTGCGGCAGTGAGGTGACAGCAAGGGTGGGGGGTTTGCCTGGATGATGCTGAGGGGCGATGCCTGCAGCAGGCAGAGGCACCTGCGCTGGTGGAGGTGGCAGGGAGAATGATTGACAGGATGATCGACAGGATGATCAACACCCTGGTCTAAGTCACCTAGGCAACAGCCTAGGGCGACTCGTAGCTGATGGAGGGTTTCCTGAGGTGAATGACTAATGTAAGGTGGAAAACTTGTCTTTCAGAGCCACGTGCTGGCCTGGCTCGCCTCGTGGCTGCATGGCTCAGCTAGGAGCATGGCTGGGAGAACTTACTCACTGGGACGATGCTTTGAATGCCTATGCCTTGGACATTTTATAAGACACACGAAGCCTGTAGGATCACCTGACAGCCATAACACAGCCTGTGGGCAGCCAGGAGTTTATCACCGGAGCTCAGGAACTATTTTTTTAAGCCCAGCCGCTGAGAGGACATGGTTGTAACGAGGAGGGTGTTAGTCTCTTCTCCCAGGTAACAAGTGATAGGATGAGAGGAAACGGCCTCAAGTTGTGCCAGGGGAGGTTTAGATTGGATATCAGGAAAAATTTCTTCACTGAAAGGGTTGTCAAGCATTGGAACAGGCTGCCCAGGGAAGTGGTGGAGTCACCATCCCTGGAGGGATTTAAAAGACGAGTAGATGTGGTGCTTAGGGAGATGGTTTAGTGGTGGACTTGGCAGTGCTGGGTTAACGGTTGGACTCCATGATCTCAAAGGTCCTTTCCAACCAAAATGATTCTATGATTCTATGAATTTACAACCACAGTGGATGCCTTCACCCTCGTGCAACAGTGTCACCTCCTCATGTCAGCAAACTTGGAGTTAACTAGGAGGAATTACTGGCATTTGTAGTATAATTCCAATTACCTTCTACTCCTTCAAGCGTGCAGAAGGTCCCAGAGGTGATGTCCATGGTCAGGCAGTGCTCCACGGCTCCGGCGGGAGCTGGGCAGTGCCGATGTGTGCTGGAGGCAGAAAATAAAGTGTGTGTCTGCCCACCGGTGCTGTGCAGCACAGAGCAGGTCTGCCCTCCGCTCACGGTGTCTGTGGTATTGGTATGTAAATATGAGGGATATTGTGTTACAGAGCATCACTGATGGTTTTGGATATTTGCCTGTCATGCAAAAAGAGAGAAAAGGCAATTTTAAAAATAACAGCCTGTGCCAAATGCGGGGCTGACATGCATATCTAAACAGGGCTATGAGTATCCAAATCCTTCCTAAATCCCAGTTCAGCCCCCTCTAGCACCGCTGTGACACTTGCACGCTGTCTGTGTGACCCCAGGTGTATGAACATACACCTGCCTGCCTGGGCTGAGCCACTGCTCTGTGCTGAGCACTATTTGCATCAATGTGGAAATATTACATGTATCGACATGTAAATATTATTAACATGTAAATATTAGGAATATTCCGCTACAGAATATCTGTACCACCCACTGAGGTTTGCATGGACATGCAAAGAGCAGGAAACAGCCTTCAAAACAGAGCTGCTTCTGAGTAACAAACATATTATTTGCATCAGATTTTTTTTTTTGCATGAGAAGAGCTTTACCCTGGATGCTGTGAGAGCTGCCAGGAACGGCACCGAGGTGACACGGAGACCCGCGGTTCATGCCCGCTGCCAGCCACTCTGCAAAGTGCAGAGCGTTGAAACTGCACCAAAGGCTCCTGCTGTCTAAGCCCAGGGCATATATATATACACACACGTATATATACACACACACATATATATATATACATGCCCCATACACATATGTTTGTGTGTGTGTATGTATACATACATATATACACGTATATAGTGAGCTATGCGGCACATCTGTGTGGAGCTGCTGGCTTTGCTCCGTGCTCTCAGCCAGGGCAGTGTGACAGTGCTGCTGTATTACAGAAAAAATGGTTTTTTTCCCCAATATTTGGTGGTATTTTTGACAGAGCTCCGTAAATACTGAGTACCTGCAAAATCAGACCTCTGCAGTAGGAGAAAAGGGTTTGTCTTCTTTTGGACAAGATGTACAATTGGGGTGTCCATGCCCAGGTGCTAGCAGTGGGGGAGTGCAGGGGAGGTCTCTGTGAAAAGAGATCGGGGCTGCACCACTCCGGACACACCACGGGGCACAGCTCAGCTCATCAGCGGTGCTGGTGGCTCCTCTGGGAAAACATATTTATGATAAGGCAAAAATGCTGCCCAGCAGTGAGGAGTGAGGGCAGAAGTGTGAGAAACAGCCCTGCAACAGCAGGGTCAGAGGGAGAGGAGGAAAAGGAGATGCTCCAGGTTCTAGAGCAGGGATTCCTCTGCATCCAATGGAGAATACTCACTGAGTTGGGCTGAAGTGGGAAACCTGCGGTAAGGATCTACGGTGAGATCGGACTTTTACCATTGGAATCATAATTTTAACCATAAAGAGCTCTCAAAGACTGTTCTTGTGAATTTGTGTGCTTTTAACTAGACTTAAGCACATCTAATACAATTGTACGTGGTATATTAACTCATTGCAAGAGCAACATTTCCATTTTCTTTTAGTTTTCGTACTGCTCATTCATAAGTACTAGAAATTCTTAATGCCAAAACATCAGACCTGAAGATGACTGGAATTTGGGAGGATTTGTACATAGTTATTCTTTATAGATGACCTGTTAACTTTCTCTTTACAATCTTTACATATGCCTGGCATTATTTTGGTAAAAAGTGACCCTAAACTAAAAAATAGATAGCTGCTTTCTGCATTTTGTAGGCACTGAGGAATTTTAAAAGAATGAGTACATCTATCCTTCACATCCACATCACACAACATAGAATCATGGAATGGTTTGGGTTGGAAGGGACCTTTGAAGATCATCTAGTCCAACCCTCAAGTTTCAAGTCACTGAAAGTTTCTTTCATTTCTCAGCAAAGGCAAAAACTCAGGCCTTCTTTTCTTTCTCATGGCATCAGTAAGGAGGGGAAAGTACTAAAAAACCAGAGCCACTGTGGTGGGTTGACCTTGGCCATCTGCCAGATGCCCACCCAGCAACTGTCTCAGTGCCTCTCCTCAATAGGATGAGGGAGAAAGACAGAAAAACTTTTGGGTCAAAATAAAGACACAGAGATCACAATTACTGCCATGGGCAAAACAGTCTTGGGGAAAATCAAATTAATTTATTGTCAATTGAAAATAGAGTAGGATGGTGAGGAACAAAGACAAAACAAAACCATCTCCCTCCCACCTCCTCTTCCTTCCAGGCTCAACTTCACTCATTCATTCTCAACTCCTCTACCTCCTCCCCTGCAGCGGCGCAGGGGGATGGGGATTGGGGGTTGTGATCAGTCCATAATGCTTCATCTCTACCACTCCTTCCTCCTCATGCTCTTCCCCTGCTCGAGTGTGGGTCCTTCCCCTGGGCTACAGTCCTTCAGGATAAGCCTGCTCCAGCGTGGGCCCTCCATGGGCTGCAGCTCCTTCAGGGCATGTGCATCTGCTGCAGCGTGGGGTCCTCCACAGGCTGCAGGTGGATATCAGCTCCACCATAGTCCTCCATGGGCTGCAGTGTGGATATCTGCTCCACCATAGGGTCTTCCATGGGCTGCAGGTGGATATCTGCTCCACCGTGGACCTCCATGGGCTACAGGGGCACAGCCTACCTCACCACGGTCCTCTCCGTGGGCTGCAGGCGAATCCCTGCTCTGGCACCTGGAGCACCTACTCCCCTTCCTTCTCTGACCCTGTGTTTTGCAGGACTGTTTCTTACTCCTCACAGCCAGACAGTGGTTTTGCCCTTTCTTAACTATATTTTCCCAGAGTAGCCACCAGCATCCCTGATGGGCTGAGCTGTGTCCTGTGTTGGGTCCACTGGAGCTGGCTGGGACTGGCTTTCCCCAGCACGGGGTAGCCTTGACCTCACTGCACAGAGACTTCCATGGACCCCCCCAGCTGCCAGCACCTGGCACGGACACCAATACATCTGCCCATGGATCCCTGCGAGATGAAAGCGTGGCTTTATGCCATGCAACGCTTTGCACAAACCCCACATTCCTCGGTGTTTTACAGAACCAGAGTCCATTGGTGAAAGCAGATCTCCTAGAAAAGTAAAAGCAGACCAGGAGAGTAGTTGCACAGAGCAGGGGAAATCATGTTTTTGCTTGAAGTGGGGCAGGCAGAGGACACGTAAGGCTGGCATGGGGTGGGGGCTCTTCGCCCCAGCTCTCCGCCCTGAGGCCATTGCTGCGTTGCTGTTTGTAAGTCAGTAACCACCTCCGTTGAATAATAGCGATCAACATATTCACGCATGAGGTATAAACCGATGCAAGACAGTGATACAACTCATCATATTGCAAAGTACACAGCCACAGCAGAAATAAATGTAAAACAAAATAGATATAAACATGTTGTTCAGTTAAGTAGTTTCAGTCAGCAAACACCAAAGCGTTTTTAGAAGGTTTGCAGTATTGTTATTCCCCTTTTGCAGCTAACCCATGTACAAGGTCTGAATTACTTTGTTATTGGCAATAATTTAAGTCAAAGAATTATCTAAGTCAAGTTTTAATACTAATTTAACTCATAATAATCAAAGAATTTTAATGAAGTTTTCTTAACTTAGATGGTGAAGACAGAACATCTGTATCATCTACACTAGCTGGAGAGTTGCATTATAGCAATTAGATTACTTGAGGCTTATAATAAAATATCAACATTTTTAATGGGCTCCAGCTTTTATTACATTTCCTACCTCATGCAAACCTTGCACTTTGCCCAGGACAGAGTCCTTAGCAGCGTCTTTTCCAGTTTGGGATTGCTGAAAATCAGAATAAAGGAATGAACAGCCGGTAAATTATACTGAAATACTGAAATGAGAACCACCTCAGTTTTTTTCTTCTTCATGCTATAAACCAGTTTCAATATCAAACATGTAAAGTTAATGCTGTAAATGAAGAAAAAGGACAGAATAAATTTCATGGCTTTGATATGGGCATCTATGCTGATGTTCTTCACTGAGTTTGTCTGCATCTTGCATTTGTGTCTCCACAGCGAAAAAAGGAGGAGAAGGGCAGAAAAGATTACTGCCATGAATGCAGTGGCAAATATGAAGCCAAAGATAAAATAAGTAGGGAAAAATCTTTCATCCTTTCCAACGTTCAGTTCCGAGAAATTTCCTAGGGCGGTGGAATTCATGTTCTCACAGTACAGTTCAGCATTGAGCTTGTAGGCAAGGACGCATAAGACCAGGGATACAAGCACTGAAGCCAACAACAGCCACGGCACGAGCCTGTCAATTTTTACTTTCAGGTAGATGAAGAAGACATGCCTGAAATTTGCAATTTTTATGCAATAAAACCCAGAAAGACAGGCAGAAACCCACAGGTTGAAACAATTTAAAAACGTTTCAGTAGCTGCAAGTAGTTGGGGTATGGGGCAAACACAGAAGTACTTGAGATAAAGTGTTGAAAGAAAGACATATAACCATATGATGCACAAATGCCAAAAGCTGGAGCATCCCAGAACCAGCAAGATCTTCTCATTAGAGTTAAAGCTTTTCTTTTTGACCCAAGCAATACAAAGCACAGAAACAATGAAAGCGTTTATCCACATGCCAGCAAATGCCTGAAGTGTGATGAAGACCACAGCCGTGGCATGGTATGAGGTGACATTAAACTGATCTTGAGAGTGACAATCTTCCATTCTCCAAGATGGGTAGCGGTGCCGTGCCAGAAAAGTAGGTTGTTGCACCAATGCTTAGCACAGGTTGGCAGCTGCTGTTTGCTGAGCGTCACGTATGGAAGCAGGAGCTTTATAGGGCTGGTGGTGGTGGGGATTTTGGTGCTGCTCCTATTCAGAGCAGGGCAGGTGCAGGAATGTAAATGTGCTTGGTATTCCCTTACCTGGTATCAATGTCAGTCTTCGATATTTGAATTTCAGTTCAGAAGGGCTGCGTTGGGTGACACAAACAATGTAGATGCTTTTCTGCAGTGAGCAATGTTGTGATTTAGTGATTATGCCATGTTTGATCGCTGTCAGGATTCATGATCTGGGGTCTCCTGACAGTCACCCACGATGCTCACGTGGAGGTGGTGCGCTGAGCAAAGCACAGTCAAGGGAGTCACTGTCCTCTTTCATCTGAGAGTCCAGGAGCTGGAAACTGGAGTTGATTTTGATCCTCCACGGGCACTGAAATCCATGCTAGTTTTCCCAATGGTAATGCCTTAATTGTCAGTGAAGAGGCACATGGTAGGGGAGGGCGTTGAAGGAAAAGCAGGACTTTCTTTTAAAGGTTTAAGTTGAAGCATATAGAGGAAAAGGTCAAAAATAAGCCTAAGTGTGCCCTGTGCCATGGCTCAAAACTCATCTGCTAGCAATGTGAAGAGTTTTAGGGATGGGAGCATGCTGCGTTCCTAACACACTGAAATACCTGCAATACCCTCAAGCTTCCAAATGACTTTAAGTGCTGAAAACTGTGGGTTTTTGAACAGGTAAGATCTGTTAAGCTCTGCAGGGCATGGATTGCCTATAGACTTTGGGTTTGTACAGGACCTTGCACATAGGACCTTGAGCATCAGGACCACAGTTACCAACTAGATCTTGGCTGATCCTGTGGTGTAATCAGGAAAAATGAAAATCACAACAAATAGCTCTATAGCTGCAAGAAATAAACCACCAGCATTTTCTCTCTTCAGAATGATGCACTTGTTTTCTGGGGGATATAAATGCAAGCATTACTCTTTGAATATTATTATCATATGCTCCTATTTGCATTTGTTTGCTAAGGATCTTGCTACAGCATTAACATATTGAAATGTTTTTACGGAAGGCCTGGAGTTCATCTCAACAACAAAACATGGTACCCACCACATGTTCCTATAAAATCCAGTGGCTTTTAGTAATAGTTCTAGTGAGATCTTCATTCAGTTTTTCCTGTTGCCTAGAAAACATCAGTGTCATAGCTAGGTTTGGATGGAGTCATCCAAAACTATTATGGATCATTTAAGACCAGTCATGCTTGACTGAGGTGACATTAAGAGAGAGTCACTGCATTTATGGATGGACATTGTCTGGAAGCTCAAAAGAGAAGTGCTCAAGAAAAACAACCCACTTCTCTGAGGCTAAAAATGCGAGAATGAATGTGAAGCCGGATGGTCTCCAGATCCTTTAGACCTGCAAATAGTCAGGAATGAAGTTGTCAAACTGAGATGGTGATTAGACTCCTCTTGTGTGTGTGTGAAGAGCAACCTTATGGGTGCTGGACACAATGCCTCTGCCCTGCAACAGGGTATCAGCAGGAAGCAAAGTTTAGTGAATCACCCACTTCTCTGTATCTCGTTTGCCATCACCTTCATGTCTAAGGAGGGTGGAAGTTTTACAGACTGGGTGACAAGGAGACAAATCTGTTCCTTTTTTATGGTCTATGCCCTTGAGTCCAGGAGTCAAGGATGCCTTGTGCCAGCTGGCCGTTAGTGGATTTTCTTCCCCTGCAAGCTGTGTTTCAGGAGGCTGACTTGGCAGTTTCTCTCCCGTCACCCGCCGTTCTGCTGCTTCTGTGACAGGTGGGCTGGGAAGTGTCAAGTGATGGGTGCTTTTCGGTGAATTCAGTTTGGTTTGTCTCTGGTGGCCCTAGTTTTATGGGATGGACATGTGTGATCGTGCCTCTGGGGGAAGGATGCTGATGAGGTACACTGATTGATTAACTCTTGCTTTGCACTTTCTAGTCCCTCACTCGCATCTCTGATCCCACTGGACTAATGGAACTGGCCGGGTGGATGCCCCATGCAGGTAGCAGTACTGAGCATGCAACCGATCAAGATCCCATCATCCTCAGGCTCTCAGGTGGCCAGACCTGCCCCCCCATCCCACCCTACTGCAGTCTGATGCAACTGTCCCCTTCCTGTCCTATAAGAACCCTCCTACTTCTTACAGTGCCTGACACCTGGGGTCTCACAGGCTGGGAGAAAAAACTGCCATCAGGCTGCAAAGCATGGCCAGGGAGCTCCCTACTGAATGTCTCCTGTTTCCCTCCTCCTCAGCCAGATCAGGACAGTCCTTCCCCTGAACCATGGGGGTGCAGCGTGATGCTGGGCAAGTGAGCAAAGGTAGCAGCAGCACTGCAAAGATGGGAGGAGGAGGAGGAGGTGCCGGAAGTGTGTGGGAGCAAGAGAGCTGCAGGAGCTTACAAAATCCCTTCATGTGGTTGCCAGGAGGAGAAAACCTCTGAACAGTCAGAGGCAAAGCTCAGCTCTGCTCTTCCCTTCTCACAAAGGTGATTTCTTCTGCCCTTCTTCACCCTGGCCCACGCGACTTGTGTCCACAGGGAAAGCCCTGCGTGGGATTCCCATCAACATGAGCCGGCAATGTGCACTTGCAGCCCAGAAGGCCAACCACATCCTGGGTTGCATCAAAAGCAGCGTGTCCAGCAGGTTGAGGGAGGTGATTCTGCTCCTTTGCTCTGCTCTCATGAGACCCCACCTGCAGTACTGCACACACTTACAATCACGCAGGTAACTTGAAAACCACAGCTAAACCCCCCAGCAACAAGAGGAGAGTTGTGAACGATTTGCATATGGAGATGTTGGGCTGGGGAAAATGGTATCGTCTACATAATGTTTTCCCATGCAAAATCTGAACATCTGCAGCACAGCCTTATTCCTATGACATTGCTGAATTCAAGTTATTATTTAAAAAACAGAAATGGGGAAGAATTGTCAAGTTCAGTTCTGGATTTCAATGCAAAGTTTAACAAAATTTCAGGGCTGATTTGGATTAGAAAATTTCTGAGGTTAAAAGGTCATCTATAAAGAAGAACTAGGTACAAATCCTCCCAAATTCCAGTCATCTTCAGGTCTGATGTTTTGGCATTAAGAATTTCTGGTACTTATGAATGAGCAGTACAAAAACTAAAAGAAAATGGAAATGTTTCTCTTGCAATGAGTTAATATACCACGTACAATTGTATTAGATGTGCTTAAGTCTATTTAATAGCACACAAATTCACAGGAACAGACTTTGAGAGCTTTTTGTGGTTAAAATTATGATTCCAATGGTAAAAGTCCGATCTCACCGTAGATCCTTACCGCAGGTTTCCCACTTCAGCCCAACTCAGTGAGTAGCTGGTCACTTGGGGTGATGAATACTGTTGGATTTGGGATGAGCCTCAGTATTTTCTCATGTATTGCTGGCAACAGTGTTTTGACCATAGGAATATACGATCCCCTGATCCTGTAGATGGGCCACCCATGAACGGCGGTGTGACTGTGCTGTGTTCAGTATGTGAAGATGCACTCTTGCTTTTTTCCCCAGAGCAGAGGTGGAGAGCAGAAACTATCGCAGGACCGCCGCAATGAAAGGAATCCCCTTAGACCAGAGAGATGAAGACTGGGAACTCAAGAAAGAAGAGCTTGAAAGAAATCCACCATGTTCTTGGGTGAACTACACATCCTCTGCTGAAAAGAGAAGTAAAAAAAAGAGGAGGAAGCAGTAGTGGGCCTTGGCTATTTGATGCCACTGAGAACTTGCAATGCAGAGCAAAGACACTGGCACACTTCAGGTGCATCTGCAGGGTGAAATATGGATGACCAAGAGAAGCAGATGGACACAAGAATGCATTTTGTGATGTAATGTAAATGCTGTCATTAATAGGGAGCAGGGAGAAGTGCTTCTGCCTGTCTGCGTGTCTGTGTGTATCAGATCTCTAATATCAGAACACTGCAGAAGTTGTTTAAATATACTAAAAATCTAATTCTCTGAAATGTTTAAATTGACAGAAATAACAGCAGTTACCCCTATTGTCTAAGAGGGAGATGGGTTTGCTTCTAACTGATTGATGAAAGCATCTGGGACTGTGGTTCTGCTCACTCTGGTGACGTCTGTGGCTTTTGCTTGTTTGCTTCTGGTCCTGAGTCAACCAGTGGGCTCTCTAGAGGCTCGTAGCCTCTGGTGGTGCCTCCCGCTTTTCTTTGGGAGTGGGGTGTAGTTGCTTCTTCTGACTGAAGGGAAGATGTTGATGCTGACCTTTAACTGGCCACATGGGTCTAACAGCCTATATCTACCATTCCTGGCCCAGCAGAAGGGAAAACGTGCTCCCTCGTTGCTACTTTCAGACATCTGTGACTGCCAAGACAGTTAGAGCACTTCTTATTTTGGCAGTGCCCCCAGCCATTTTTATGTCTATGCTCATAGGAATGCTCTGGAACCCGTCCTGAGCTATCCCTCTGCTCATCAACATTTCCATGGCAAAAGCGTTTTTAACTGTTTCACTTCTCAATCATAAAACTTTGAATTTGACCCAAAGCAGTTTTCCACACCATGTCAGCACTGGGCAGCCATTCGTATTGACTTCTGACATCTTTTATGTGTCTGCTTCCCCCCTCCCTTTATGTGTCTGCCTGCCTTCCCCTCTGCTTGCCCTCTACTACCCAAACCTGGTCCTTTTGGAGTGCCTTGGTTACAGGTGTCCTTCACACCCAGCCACAACACTCAGGCATCGCAATCACAAACAACAACTCTCTGATCCATCTCCCTCTTCTAGATTTCCAGGGACTAATTCAGCCGTCTACATAGAGGTGTCTAATGCCACCAGATGCTATCCAGTACCCAGGCTGACCCTGCAGGTCTCCAGAAGATCCTTGCTGTAGTTCCCAGTCCTATGCAGATGTCTCAGATACCCTAGGACTTCTCAGGTGACTCGAGGTGCCCGTGTTTGGGCAAATGAGTCAAGCTCCAGCTTTGTCTTTTGTCATTTGCACTTTCCAAGCCTTATGAAACGTCAACTCCATTCACAGTTGGCCTGGCTGTTGAATTAGTGACAGTGCAAATGGAGACATATGTGGGACAGGGTGCCTATTGCCATGCTGATAAACTAAACAGGCCTGTTTCTAGCCCTGAGGCCAGCTGGTGGAGCGTGCTGCAGTTGAGGAACATTTTCCCCAGGGCTGGGCACATCGTTGCATCTCTCCAGAGAGCGAGTTTAGCATATGGGCTGTGCGCTGTGGCTGTGCTGTTTTATAACCTGCCTCCTCCAGTGCCAGCTGGATGGGGCTGGTGCATGAGAGGGTGATGCTGTGTTGGGCATCATGTTCACACGGGTTTCACGGAGATGGAAGAAGGTATCTTCAGCATGGTTTGCTAGGGCTGCATTCTTTTGTGTGAGATCATCTTCAAGATGCTGGTTTTGTCTACTGAGTCTAAAGGCAAACAGCTAAAGGCAATGTGCTCTGAGTGTCTAGTTTTGATCAGATGACTCAAACAAACATCATGCATTGAGATAAAGACAGGGAGATCACTCACCAATTACCATCATGGACAAAACAGGCTCGACTTGGGGAAAATCAATTTAATTTATTTCCAATTGCAAATAGATTAGGATGATGAGGAACAAAGACAAAACTAAAACACCTTATGTCCACCTCCCCCTTCTTCCCAGGCTCGACTGCACTCATTCATTCCCAACTTCTCTACCTCCTCCTCCCAAGTGGCTCAGGGGGATGAGGAATGGGGGTTGTGGTCAGTCCATCACACATTGTCTCTGCCACTTCTTCCTCCTCATGCTCTTCCCCTGCTCGAGTGTAGGTCCTTCACATGGGCTGCAGTCCTTCAGGATAAGCCTGCTCCAGCATGGGCTCTCCATGGGCTGCAGCTCCTTCAGGGCATGTCCACCTGCTGCAGCATAGGGTCCTCCATTGGCTGCAGTGTGGATATCTGCTCCACCATAGTCCTCCATGGGCTGCAGTGTGGATATCTGCTCCACCATAGACCTCCATGGGCTACAGGGGCACAGCGTGCCTCACCACGGTCCTCTCTGCGGGCTGCAGGGAATCCCTGCTCTGGCACCTGGAGCACCTACTCCCCTTCCTTCTCTGACCCTGTTTTTTGCAGGACTGTTTCTCACTCCTCACAGCCAGACAGTGGTTTTGCCCTTTCTTAACGATATTTTCCCAGAGTAGCCACCAGCATCCCCGATGGGCTGAGCTGTGTCCTGTGTTGGGTCCACTGGAGCTGGCTGGGACTGGCTTTCCCCAGCACGGGGTAGCCTTGACCTCACTGCACAGAGACTTCCATGGACCCCCCCAGCTGCCAGCACCTGGCACGGACACCAATACATCTGCCCATGGATCCCTGCGAGATGAAAGCGTGGCTTTATGCCATGCAACGCTTTGCACAAACCCCACATTCCTCGGTGTTTTACAGAACCAGAGTCCATTGGTGAAAGCAGATCTCCTAGAAAAGTAAAAGCAGACCAGGAGAGTAGTTGCACAGAGCAGGGGAAATCATGTTTTTGCTTGAAGTGGGGCAGGCAGAGGACACGTAAGGCTGGCGTGGGGTGGGGGCTCTTTGCCCCAGCTCTCCGCCCTGAGGCCATTGCTGCGTTGCTGTTTGTAAGTCAGTAACCACCTCCGTTGAATAATAGCGATCAACATATTCACGCATGAGGTATAAACCGATGCAAGACAGTGATACAACTCATCATATTGCAAAGTACACAGCCACAGCAGAAATAAATGTAAAACAAAATAGATATAAACATGTTGTTCAGTTAAGTAGTTTCAGTCAGCAAACACCAAAGCGTTTTTAGAAGGTTTGCAGTATTGTTATTCCCCTTTTGCAGCTAACCCATGTACAAGGTCTGAATTACTTTGTTATTGGCAATAATTTAAGTCAAAGAATTATCTAAGTCAAGTTTTAATACTAATTTAACTCATAATAATCAAAGAATTTTAATGAAGTTTTCTTAACTTAGATGGTGAAGACAGAACATCTGTATCATCTGCACTAGCTGGAGAGTTGCATTATAGCAATTAAATTACTTGAGGCTTATAATAAAATATCAACATTTTTAATGGGCTCCAGCTTTTATTACATTTCCTACCTCATGCAAACCTTGCACTTCGCCCAGGACAGAGTCCTTAGCAGCGTCTTTTCCAGTTTGGGATTGCTGAAAATCAGAATAAAGGAATGAACAGCCGGAAAATTATACAGAAATATTGAAATGAGAGCCATCTCAGGTTTTTTCTTCTTCGTACTATAAACCAGTATCAAGATCAAACATGTAAAGTTAATGCTGTAAATGAAGAAAAAGGACAGAATAGATTTCATGGCTTTGATATGGGCATCTATGCTGATGTTCTTCACTGAGTTTGTCTGCATCTTGCATTTGTGTTTCCACAGAGAAAAAAAGAGGAGAAGGGCAGAAAAGATTACTGCCATGAATGCAGTGGCAAATATGAAGCCAAAGATAAAATAAGTAGGGAAAATTCTTTCATCCTTTCCAACGTTCAGTTCCGAGAAATTTCGTAGGGCAGTGGAATTCAGGTTGTCACAGTACGGTTCAGCACTGAGCTTATAGGCAAGGACGCATAAGACCAGGGATACAAGCACTGAAGCCAACAACAGCCACGGCACGAGCCTGTCAATTTTTACTTTCAGGTAGATGAAGAAGACATGCCTGAAATTTGCAATTTTTATGCAATAAAACCCAGAAAGACAGGCAGAAACCCACAGGTTGAAACAATTTAAAAATGTTTCAGTAGCTACAAATAGTTGGGGTATGGGGCAAACACAGAAGTACTTGAGATAAACTGTTGAAAGAAAGACATATAACCATGTGATGCACAAATAGCAAAACCTGGAGCATCCCAGAACCAGCAAGATCTTCTCATTAGAGTTAAAGCTTTTCTTTTTGACCCAAGCAATACAAAGCACAGAAACAATGAAAGCGTTTATCCACATGCCAGCAAATGCCTGAAGTGTGATGAAGACCACAGCCGTGGCATGGTATGAGGTGACATTAAATTGATCTTGAGAGTGACAATCTTCCATTCTCCAAGATGGGTAGCGGTGCCGTGCCAGAAAAGTAGGTTGTTGCACCAATGCTTAGCACAGGTTGGCAGCTGCTGTTTGCTGAGCGTCACGTATGGAAGCAGGAGCTTTATAGGGCTGGTGGTGGTGGGGATTTTGGTGCTGCTCCTATTCAGAGCAGGGCAGGTGCAGGAATGTAAATGTGCTTGGTATTCCCTTACCTGGTATCAATGTCAGTCTTCGATATTTGAATTTCAGTTCAGAAGGGCTGCGTTGGGTGACACAAACAATGTAGATGCTTTTCTGCAGTGAGCAATGTTGTGATTTAGTGATTATGCCATGTTTGATCGCTGTCAGGATTCATGATCTGGGGTCTCCTGACAGTCACCCACGATGCTCACGTGGAGGTGGTGCGCTGAGCAAAGCACAGTCAAGGGAGTCACTGTCCTCTTTCATCTGAGAGTCCAGGAGCTGGAAACTGGAGTTGATTTTGATCCTCCACGGGCACTGAAATCCATGCTAGTTTTCCCAATGGTAATGCCTTAATTGTCAGTGAAGAGGCACATGGTAGGGGAGGGCGTTGAAGGAAAAGCAGGACTTTCTTTTAAAGGTTTAAGTTGAAGCATATAGAGGAAAAGGTCAAAAATAAGCCTAAGTGTGCCCTGTGCCATGGCTCAAAACTCATCTGCTAGCAATGTGAAGTGTTTTAGGGATGGGAGCATGCTGCGTTCCCAACACACTGAAATACCTGCAATACCCTCAAGCTTCCAAATGACTTTAAGTGCTGAAAACTGTGGGTTTTTGAACAGGTAAGATCTGTTAAGCTCTGCAGGGCATGGATTGCCTATAGACTTTGGGTTTGTACAGGACCTTGCACATAGGACCTTGAGCATCAGGACCACAGTTACCAACTAGATCTTGGCTGATCCTGTGGTGTAATCAGGAAAAATGAAAATCACAACAAATAGCTCTATAGCTGCAAGAAATAAACCACCAGCATTTTCTCTCTTCAGAATGATGCACTTGTTTTCTGGGGGATATAAATGCAAGCATTACTCTTTGAATATTATTATCATATGCTCCTATTTGCATTTGTTTGCTAAGGATCTTGCTACAGCATTAACATATTGAAATGTTTTTACGGAAGGCCTGGAGTTCATCTCAACAACAAAACATGGTACCCACCACATGTTCCTATAAAATTCTTTTAGGTAGTCCAGTGGCTTTTAATAATAGTTCTAGTGAGATCTTCACCAGTCTTTATTTATCCTGTTGCCTAGAAAACATCAGTGTCATAGAATGGATTGAGAGCAGCCCTGAGGAGAAGGACTTGGGGGTGATGGTTGATGAGAAGCTCACCATGAGCTGGCAATGTGCGCTTGCAGCCCAGAAGGCCAACCGTATCCTGGGCTGCATCAAAAGCAGCGTGGCCAGCATGTCGAGGGAGGTGATTCTGCCCCTCTACTCCACTCTCATGAGACCCCACCTGCAGTGCTGCATCCAGCTCTGGGGCCCCCAACGTAAGAAGGACATGGAGCTGTTGGAGCGAGTCCAAAGGAGGGCCACGAAGATGATCAGAGGGCTGTTGCACCTCTGCTCTGGAGACAGGCTGAGAGAGTTGGGGCTCTTCAGCCTGGAGAAGAGAAGGCTCCGGGGAAGACCTCATAGCAGCCTTCCAGTACCTGAAGGGGGCCTACAGGAAAGCGGGAGAGGGGCTTTTTACAAGGGCATGGAGTGATAGGATGAGGGGGAACGGTTTTAAACTGAACGAGGGTAGATTTAGATTAGATATTAGGAAGAAATTGTTTCCTGTGAGGGTGGTGAGACAGTGGCACAGGTTGGCCAGAGAAGCTGTGGCTGCCCCCTCCCTGGCAGTGTTCAAGGCCAGATTGGATGAGGCTTTGAGCAACCTGGTCTAGTGGAAGGTGTCCCTGCCCGTGGCATGGGGGTTGGAATTAGATGATCTTTAAGGTCCCTTCCAACCCGTAGAAGAAGATGAAAACAAAAATTTGTTTGCATCTACCAAGATGTTTCCAGGAATATAAAAAAGAACACCAAGCAAACTTTCTCTTGAAGTGATTTATTCAGGTTGCAGACCATAAGCCTCTTCTTTTGAAGAGGGTGTTATTTCCATACTCAGCATCTTTGTTGGTCTCATATCAGGATGGGGCCAGGATGGTTCATAAAGCAGAAAAAAAAAAAAAAGTGAGATTATCTCTGAAGAAGTCACAGAAATATTAAATAGTTCAATAGCTCCTGATTACTACAAGGGTTAATATGCTGAGAATAGCTATAAAATGGAGAGGCAGGTTGCTTATCGGGTTGGCTTATGGCTGTGTCAAATAAGATTAAAATCTTTTCTTCCTTTTAAAGTTCAACTTTTTTGATGGCTATGCTTATCAGTGCTTCTGAAGGCTGTTCACCTGCAGGACTCTATATCTACACTGGCAGGTAGCACCAGATGATCTTCTGAAATGGATTCCTGGAGGATATGTTGTTTCACAGCACTGATTACCTGCTCCTACGCCTTTATGGTATTCCCACCCGCTCCTCCGTTTTCTGGCTTGGGATCAGGGTGAGATTTAATTTCATTTGTCTGTGATTTTGAAACTACTTTCTATGTTTCAGATCCAAAACTCTGTTGAAGAGAGAGGTAAAGATGCAACGTTTTTATGTTAGTGGAAGACTATCAATCACCAAGTGGGGAATTATATCAACTCATGTCATTTAGTCGTTGACTTAGGTGTATTATTTCTTTTAATAGTTAATGATGTTGACGGAGGGCAACTTCGAAAGGATATTCCAGAAATAAACTCAGGTAAGTCAGGACAGTAAGTAAGCAGAGTGTTGAATTATTACAGAGATCTGAGTTAACCTTTGGGGATCACAAGTCTGGCAGATGTGGTGGCACCAGAGGGGACTGAAAGCTCCCTCCTATGTGAGAAAAATCCCAAATGTATCATGGATACGGTGACTATTGCAGGGCAGTTAAAAATGTATGAGATGAACCCCAGCTACTTCTGGAGAGAAGGGAGAAGACCTCCGCTTTAGAGTCTGGTAGCAGTCAGAGAAGATGGAAGGGCAGGAGCAGGGCATGGGGCAGAGGACAGAAAGGTCCATAAAAGGTTGGTGTTGGAAAGGGAAGATGGAAAAGCCAGGAAATTTCCACAAGGATAATGTTGTAGGAAGCCCAGGATCTTAATCTTAAATTTGGAACCACAGTCAACTGCTCCTGGGGAAGGCTCAGCAACCTTCCTGCAACAACTGAACTGAACCTGCATCCTTCCCCTCTGCACCCTTCTGCAACAGGACTCCCAGAGAAACCTTGGCAGTGGCTCTAATTCAACTTCTGCTTCACTGATGTGCATTTATCTTAAGTGTTTTGGTTGGTTTCACATGACTGGTGACCAAGATACGAAGCTTAAGTACCTTCATTCCTGACCCAGGGTTTCAGAGCATTGCCTTGAGAGAGTTTTTGTTTCCTGGCATTGCCTTTACGCTCTGGTGTAGATTTCCTCTGGTTTTGCTGACAGAACAGAAAACATGGTGCTAGTTTTTGTGAGCTTTTTTTCCTTCTCTCCATATGTATATGAGGAGAATATAAATTATTTCTGTAACAAAAGGTCTGAAGATGAAATATCTGTGCTGGGATTGTGCCTATATGATGGCACTAAATGAAAATGTTACACTAGCAGGACCATACAGTGGCTGGGGTTTGGACTGAGCTCTGAATGGGGAATTTGGCATCTTAAAAAAATAAGGGTATAAAATAAAAGTCTCAAATGTTGTGCATATAAAGCATGGAAGATGTGGATCAGCTACTTAAAACATAGATATCTGTTGCCAGTTCAAATATATCAGTTCTATGATTCTATGATCTCCTCCAGCACCACTCTAGAAGGGGAAGGAGTATCCCAAACTTTGTATCTACCAGCCCATGTGGATATTTCAGATATCCTTGTGCATCTCAAATGGCACCAGATGCCTATGTTTAGGCAACTGGATGGACACATGGCTGTAATGGGATCTGAGACACATAGCACATAGATTTGATTGCTTCAATCTGATCTTGGTTCACACTCCAGTGTTTGAAAAGGTGGACTGAACCTCTTCCTTCTCCAGAATCCTTGTCTTTCTCCTTTAATCATATAGGGAATCCCAGATGGTTAGCCTAGATTAGCTAACTAGTTAGGCTATTAGATGCCTAACTGCTGGACAAATCCATTCGATCTATATATCAACTCCAATGTTCAGAAGTCCGCAGTTGTTTCAAGATACAAGCCTGGGAAAAAAAATAAAATCTCCTCTGGGCAGCTGTTATGAAATTGTTATGGAAATCTTAATTCAACCCCAAATCCTCCTTAGCTGCAGACAGAGGACTGTCATGTTATATAGGGTGGCAATGGTTATCTGTTTTCTTGTTTCTGGTTTCTGGGCAGTTGCTGTTTAAAGCGAGATGGGTTGGTTGATGAGGCAGCCTGATAGATTGTGTGGTCTTTGAAAAAAACACGTGTTGTAGTTCTTGGTATGTTACTCTGGCCTGAGTGGTTGTTTATCTCATTTCAGAAACAGGAAGGAAGCTTTTTGAAGGTGATATTATCTTACCGGTACGTGCTGCTGTTCTAAACCAACATCAGCAAGAGTGTAGCTCGGGCTTAAAATGTTAATACAAGCATGTTGATCTCATTAACAGCTGGAGAGGAATGCTCTGAGGAACAACTCCTACAGATGGAGATTTCCCATCCCCTATATCCTAGCTGACAGCCTGGGTAATAAGACTTTTTATTGCGGTGGCATTGTATGACTTACATTAAATATACTCTGGTTTTGTCCAGCTCTCTGAGCTGCTTTTGTCTGATTTGCTATTGAATTATGCTGCATTAATGCCCTTGTTACTGCTGGCCAGAGCGAGTGATGCAACTCTGCCCCAGCACACGTTGTTTTCAATGTAACAGCCCCAGTGAACAGCCGGATGCTGATGAGCAGCCAATTTAACTAATACCAGTGTATCTGACTGGGATCTCTAGCTAATGAAGTCAGGAAATCCTAATCTCAAGAACATGCGTGTTTATCTACTGCACCCTTCATGCTTTATCTCTTCTTAACAGTCCCAGCTCAGTACAGGCAGAAAGGAAACACAGATAGTTTATAAGTAAAAAAGTTCAGAGCATTCTCACTTCTTGTTTTCATCTCATTTTAGGCGCTATTTTAAATTTTGAACAATTTAGGAGTAAAAACTAAGAGTTAATCAGTGTTAAAATCCTATTGATCTCTCCTGTGTTTACTAGACCCAAGCTCAAAGTTTACAATACTTGAAATTGTATAATAACATGCAATAAAATTACCCAGCAAAACCTGAGCAATGCCCTGGATGTCCAAAAGCCAGCTTGTTTGTTTCAGCACTATCAGTTTATCTAATAAAAGATAGTATCTCTCCCTATGGCCTCTGCCAAAATTACTCCAGTCAGGGAATTCTGCTAACAGCCTCTCCTGCTCTTTCATCCAGGCAGATATTTTTTATACACGTTCATATTTTTAATGCACGCTTGTTCACACTTTCTATCTAGAATTATAGATACTTATAATATTACAAAAGCAGAACAACTGCTGTTGTTATCCTCTGCTGTGTGTTTCAGATCTGAATGCTAAAGGTGTTATCCTGCAGGCGTTTGACATGTTCAGGCTGAAGTCTTGTGTTGATTTCAAGCCCTACGAAGGGGAACAGACTTACTTGAAATTTGAGAAGCTGGACGGGTAATTTTGCATTAACAATCTGGTTTGTACTGCCTGGTTTGATATGATAGTTTTTCCAACGCAGGAGGCATTTGTTTTCATTCTTGCCTGTACAAAGGACATACATACCTGAGCCATATTTCTGTCCCAGAGCTTATTTGTGTTACACTGGAGATGAAACCAATGCAAACAGACTAACCAAAGGTATTCTCTGCATTTGATGTTCTCTTAATATAAGAAAAGAGTATTTTATTTCTGTTTGCATCCTAGCTACTGAAGTGAATCCCTTTCTCGGCATTCTTTCAGGGAAAGCAAGCAAATAACTTCCTCCTGGTGTTGGTTAGGGGCAGGGTATGTCACCAGTGTGTTGGCAATAGCATGTAGCTTCCTCCTTCATTTCAAATGCATGGTTGGGTTTACCTGACCAAATGTTGAAGCCAACAACCGCTGTTGCTGTGCAGATCACCACGGGTTGCCTTTGTGCTCAGTGGGGAGGAGGTGACTCTTCCAGGCCACAAACCATCTCACCTAAAATAGAAGTCTAAAATAGGTCTGGTGACTCACAGCCCAAATGCCTGTTACTGTCCAGGGACTGTAAAGGTGCCAGGGAAGCTAACTCAGCAGCAGATGCCAACACTGTGACTGTCTAAAGTTAGGTCAGGGGATTCTTGACTGTGAGGGTGGTGAGACACTGGCACAGGTTGCCCAGAGAAGTTGTGGCTGCCCCCTCCCTGGCAGTGTTCAAGGCCAGGCTGGATGGGGCTTTGAGCAACCTGGTCTAGTGGAAGGTGTCCCTGCCCATGGCAGGGGGGTTGGAACTAGATGATCTTTAAGGTCCCTTCCAACCCAAACCATTCTATGATTCTATAATTCCCCGCTTGCTGGGAAGGACCATCAGGAAGCTGGTGACACCAGCTAGTGTCTGTGCCTAGGAATGCAGTGTAGATCTGCCCTTGGGTGCGAGGAGATTGATGCACAGCATTTTTAGGCAGCTTTTTTTTTTTTAACCACACAGTGGTTAATTATTTCTGAATGGACATGAAAAGTTAGGATTTAAATTGCTATTTAGGAACCAAACCAGGGAACCCAATACAATCTGAGTTCACTGGAGGCTGCTCAGTACCTTTGAAAATTGGGCCACTTACTTAGGTACTTCAGTAAACATACACATACACCACAGCCAATGCCGTGTATGAGGTTATAAGGCACCTGCTGTACGTTCCTGCACTGCTCATCTTCTGCGACTCCCCTTCCTATTTTGGTTGAGCTGGGGCTACCCCGAGTTGAAGAGCGATAGCATTTGCCATCATCACCTCCTTTACAAGAACTGTAGCCCATTGAAGAACATGCGTGCACTGCCCTCCAGGGAGGGCAAAAAGAAACAAGGTCAATCACACCTGGGACAGGGACTCGTTGCCAGGCTGTGGCAGGATGCTAAAGGTACACATTGCTCTGGATTCTGGCATTGCAAATTTAGTCCGGGCAAGACTGGAAAACTCAGATGGGAAATTCTGAAAAGTATTTTTTTTTTTACTTTTACCTTGATTTTGCAGTTGAGTTAATATGTAGATACAAATCATAGAAGTTATTACACAAAATGGGTACAATATCTGAGTCTTTGCCTTACAGGTGCTGGTCTTATGTGGGAGACCTTCAGAGTGGCCAAACGGTGTCTATAGGAGAGAGATGTGACTATAAAGCAATAGTGGAACATGAGCTCCTGCATGCCCTGGGATTTTACCATGAGCAATCCAGGATGGATCGCGATGACTATGTTCAGATATGGTGGGATGAAATTATTGAAGGTACGATGCAGATCTGAAATGATTAAGAATCGTCTGTAGATGCATGTCCCTTTTTTTACAATGCTAAAATGTCTCTGGTTGAGAATGGCTGCCTACATGTTGACAACTGGACCATTATTTAGTCACAGGTAAAGCATTTTGAAAAGATAATATGTGCTAAGCTTTATTTCTAGCCGGTCACTAGCGGTGTTACCCAGGGCTCAGTTCTGGGGCCGGTGCTGTTCAATATCTTTATAGATGATCTAGAGGTAGGGATTGAGTGCACCCTCAGCAAATTTGCAGATGACACCAAACTGGGTGGGAGTGTCGATCTGCTGGAGGGTAGGAAGGCCCTACAGAGGGATCTGGACAGGTTGGATAGATGGGCCGAGACCAACGGCATGAGGTTCAACAAGAACAAGTGCCGGGTCTTACACTTTGGCCACAACAACCCCATGCAGTGCTACAGGCTGAGGGAAGAGTAGTTAGAAAGCGGCCCGGTGGAAAGAGACCTGGGGGTGCTGATCAACATGAGCCAGCGGTGTGCCCAGGTGGCCAAGAAGGCCAATGGCATCCTGGCCTCTATTAGGAATAGTGTAGCCAGCCGGTCTAGGGAAGTGATCGTCCCTCTCTACTCGGCACTGGTGAGGCCGCATCTTGAGTACTGTGTCCAGTTCTGGGCCCCGCACTTCAAGAAAGATGTTGAGGTGTTGGAGCGAGTCCAGAGGAGGGCGACCAAGCTGGTGAAGGGTCTGGAGGGTCTGACCTATGAGGAACGGCTGAGGGAGCTGGGGTTGTTTAGCCTGGAGGAGAGGAGGCTCAGAGGTGACCTGAAGGGAGGTTGTAGTGGAGTGGGAGTCGGCCTCTTCTCCCAGGCAACAAGCGATAGGACAAGAGGACATAGCCTCAAGCTTCGCCAGGGGAGGTTCAGGTTGGACATTAGGAAGCATTTCTTTTCAGAAAGGGTCATTAGACATTGGAAGGGGCTGCCCAGGAGGTGGTGGAGTCACCATCTCTGGATGTGTTTAAGAAAAGACTGGACATGGCACTTAGTGCCATGATCTAGTTGACATGGTGGTGTCAGGGCAATGGTTGGACTCGATGATCCCAGAGGTCTCTTCCAACCCGATTGATTCTGTGATTCTCTGATTCTGTGATTCTGGTCTTACCTACATCACTTGTGTATGTTTTTGTCTAGGTTTTGCATATGCCTTTGACAAACACAGCGATAGTATCCTTGATGACCTCAATACCCCATATGATTATGAGTCAGTCCTGCACTACGGACCATATTCTTTCAACATCAATAGCAACGTTCCTTCCATTACAACAAAAATTCCTGAATTTATTGAGATCATTGGGCAGAGGTTGGATTTCAGCAGGATTGACTTACTGAGGCTGAATCGCATGTACAACTGCAGTAAGTCCTTGTCACACATGTATTAGAAAATCCTTACTCCAGCTTCATGGTAACATGGATGGAGTCACATGAGAGGAGCAGGAACACTTCACCCTTGGGATTGTCTCACAATGCTAAGAGAAATTATAGTTCTTATGCAGCAGCAAGATCCATGGTGACCAGATCCTCATTTCTTTATAGCATACCATTGAAGTGAATCAAGGGTCTAACACCTTTCATTCACATGGACTTTCCCATAATATTAGCTGTAATAGTTACTGTTTCCTTCATGGATGATCATCGTCATGCTGTTGATGATGATAAAATCTTCAAGTAACAATAGTCTGGAATTGAGGTCTCCAAAATCAGAGTATTTAATGTTCTTTTTTCTGCCTATGTGATGTTTGATAAGACAATTGGGGTCAGGAGCACAAATGGGGATAATCGTGCTTCACTGGCAAAGCTACGAAAGTAAATACTCAACATGCTGTACAGTACTGACAGACTGTGTTAAGATAAACCTGAGTATTTCCACTAGCTTCAGCAGAACTACTTCTGATTTACACCCTGAAGAGAGAAGTGGGCCACAGAGACTATCCCGGCCAGGCTTAGAGAAAATGATGGGTGTCTGACAGGGAAAACTAGTATGTAGGCGCCAAGCTGGTTCCCACAAGGAAATATTCAGCCCAGAATGGGAAAAAGAGATAAGATGTTTCTTTCAGGAGGAAACATCATTTATGTGCGGTAACAGAGATGTAGATGTGAAAGTCTGTGTAGTCTTCAGTTGTATTAAGAACCCATTTCTTGATGTTAAGTGCTGTATGTAAATATACGTACGTGGGGTTAACAAGCAAGAGCCTTATTTGATATTAATGGCGTGGTAAAATATGTTACTCTATTCCCGGCAGCTTCAAGCCTCACCTTCTTGAACCAGTGTTCCTTTGAATACATCAATATCTGTGGGATGGTACAAAGTGGACAAGACGGTGCTAAATGGGACCACACATTGGGCAAACCAGGAGATGAAGACCACACTTTGGTGGGAAGCTGTGCAGGTAATAGGTGTAGTTTTAGATGGTCATTAGACTTTACCATGCTTTTATGAGATGTGAGATTGAAGATATACAGAGATAAATAAGCCATTAGAAATACCCTTCTATTAATGTTAATCACTGTATACCTGATGCTAAACATGACTCTTGAATTTTCAGATAGAAAGGCTAATAATTTTCATTTGAAATGTTTAACCCTCCTTTAAATCTTCTCCCTACGTTGTAACATCTCATGAATAAGTGACAGTTTGAGACTTAGCTGCTCTAAATTGGTGGTAGCTCCATTAAAATGAAGGGAGCTCCATGAGATTGACACAGCCAACTTTGATGAAACTCCATAGAACTGAGTCAGATGACAGTTTCCTCCTTTTATGAATGTTACAAGATTCTGAATATTTTCTAGTTTTTCTTCAAAGCCTGAAAGACACTTTCCCTTTGTACAGAAGTTCACTTGAGGCGTCCCCACAGAAACCCACACATAAGCAAATATCACAATACACAAATCTTGGTTTTAGACAAATTCTGACATTGCAACCAATCCAGGATCATCAAAACAGGAAGCTGAGCTTCAGCAATGTGTCACGGAGCAGGAGGAAACCACCCTCAGCAGTCTTCTTCAAGGGAGGGGATGCTGTGTGATGCAGAGCTGTATCAGGAGGGTGTAGCTCCTGCTAATTCAAAGTTTGTTAGAGCTGCACCATGTAGGGAGGCTGAAGGATTATCTGAGAAGCAACCAGCAGTGATTTCTCCTCTTCTGAGGAAAGTGTTGCATGGGATCCTTTTGATCTAGGGTTTCGCTCCAACTGCACTGATTTAAACATATATTGAACATATTTGAGTGTATTGAGTTCTGCAGTGTTTCGATTGCCACCAGGACACAGGAACTGAGTAGGGTCTGTTGTTTCCAGAGGCAGGGGGGAGAAGATTAAAAACTGTAGAGGAATGTCATATAGACAGCCCAAAAATCCTCTAGCAAAAAAAAGTTTCTTTTGAAAGTCAAGAGAAATGCAGCAGGTCTGTGTACAAGTGGTCACAGTTGGGCACAATTGCTTCCCAAAACTCAAGCGGTGGTTAGTCACAAAAGTGCCTCATGGTGCAGGAGAGAAAAAAAGTATGGAATAGAAAATAAAGCCATTTCTGTGAACTTGTTGCTGTGGAGGAGAGAGCAAGAGATGGCTTTTGGCAGTAACAGCTCGTGTTTACTGCCTAGTGCTGTGTTTGGTTACAGTTTGGAGATCCTGTGGTTATACCAAATTTGCAGTCAGTGAGGAGGAGAGCAGGCACATAGCAGGGTGAGGGGGTGCTCCTGTTCTCGGCACGTGTGGGGTTTCAGAGGGCAGATGTGTGCCTGGTGAAAGGCACAGTGCAAAAACCAGCATTTGGAAAACCCTCCGAGCGGGGACCAAAATGAAGAGGAGGGTTGTTTAGGTCCCATCGTTGGCCATTTCTTGTTTCTAGAGGAACAAGTCTGTTTGGCTGTTGTTTGCCGGGCTGTTTGCTTGAGGTTTGCGGGGTGTGTGGTTTGCTGACACTATAGAGGCTCTGGATGTGTGACAGAGCATGTGGCCGGGGAGCTGACAGCAGCTTCCTGCCTCTTGTGGCCAGTGACAGGCAATTAACTGCTCAGCTTCAAGAAGGGGAAGAAAAAAGCGTTTAAAACTTAAGTAGTCAGCCTCCAGAAGTTTCCTGAGCGCAAACGGGTCAGCAGTTATTGGAAGATAAGCAGCTTTACTGGGTGTTTGTAGGGGAACTTACTGCAGAAGGCCAGCAACACTTATGGGAGCACATCCAAGCACAGGCATGTAGCTGGGAACAGCAGTGGAGCTCAGAGCAGCATTGGTGGCAATTTCAGAGTCGTTGTTCTCTACACGGTGTCTGCTGTTTGCATCAGTCAGCTCACAGACAGACAGAAAAGTGCAAACCCATAGATGCAGCCACAGGGTATTTGGAAACCCCCAGTGTGATGTAGCTTGAAAATGTTCTTGCTGTCAGGAGAGGCTCTTCCTTTAGAGAGGGGATGTATTGCGGCTATTAGGTGAAGCTGATGCGCTTGCTCGGTCGCCTTCAACAAGCTGATTTAAAATTGGAATATATAGAACAGGGCTGATGCGGGTGAAAGCTGTCAGCCTTTGTCACCAGGAAGATCGAAAACTCAGAGGAGGTATCGCTCCAGCCCACAGGTAGAATTGCAGACTAACTATGAAAGAAAGGAAAGTTATTTCAGACACGTTAGCATGAGAGGGCATGAGTTGATATAGAGTAATTGGGCTGGAAGTTAATAAATTCTTTACCCACAGCAGAAGTAAGGCAAAAATGTCTTCAGTACTCGGCACTGGTGAGGCTGCACCTTGAATAGTGTCCGGTTCTAAGCCCCGCACTTCAAGAAAGATGTTGAGGTGTTGGAGCGAGTCCAGAGGAGGGCGACCAAGCTGGTGAAGGGTCTGCAGGGTCTGACCTATGAGGAACAGCTGAGGGAGCTGGGGTTGTTTAGCCTGGAGAAGAGGAGGCTCAGAGGTGACCTTATTGCAGTCTACAACTACCTGAAGGGAGGTTGTAGTGGAGTGGGAGTCTATCGTAGCAGAGTTCCACGACGCAATCCACGAGAGGGCTCGGAGTAAATGCACGCAGACCAATATGGTCGTTAAGCAAATCTCATTTATTCGCGTATCTGAGGGTACATTTATACTATTTCACTACCGTGCACGCTCTGTGTGCGTGTCGTCTTAATCCTAATTGGTTAACATACCTTACATGTACTAATATGATTGGTGAGCATGCTTTGTCCACGCGCCTCTATATTAGTTCTAATTGGTCTATGCTAACAGGCCATACTATGCTGTTATGACATTCTTCTTGTATCAATCTTGTTTCGACTTCTACATATTTCGCTTGTCTCAGTAGCCAAGGTCCTTGCTCGCCGTTATGATTGGTCAGTTCATCACCACCTACTACCACCCCCTTGGACATGGCTCGTTCAGTACGTGACCATTGTCTCGTAGAAACCCCACAGGAGTCGGCCTCTTCTCCCAGGTAACTAGCGGTAGGACAAGAGGACATAGCCTCAAGCTTCACCAGGTGAGGTTCAGGTTGGACATTAGGAAGCATTTCTTCACAGAAAGGGTGATTAGACATTGGAATGGGCTGCCCAGGGAGGTGGTGGAGTCACCATCTCTGGAGGTGTTTAAGAAAAGACTGGACATGGCACTTAGTGCCATGGTCTAGTTGACATGGTGGTGTCAGGGCAATGGTTGGACTCGATGATCCCAGAGGTCTCTTCCGACCTGATTGATTCTTATTGATTCTGTGATTCTGTGATTCTACTTCATTCTAAAGAATGGAACCAAATATGTACCTTATTTAATCAACTAAACACTAGTCTGCAATCCATATTTCAATGCATTTTCATTTTAATATTGATTTGCGATGTAGGGAGAATTATTTTCTATTGAAATATTTTTTTTTCTATTCTGAAAATAACTTTCTATCTCAGGCAAGTAGAAACTGCACTAAAGCTTATTTAGCACTGGTATTTCATTAGTGAATGGATCAGAAACTTTTCTCACACCACTGTGTTTTGTGCTTCCCAGAGAGAGGATATTTCATGCACTTAGATACAAAAACTGGACATGCTGGTCAGTCAGCTCTTCTGGAATCTCGCATCCTTTACCCAAGGAGGAAGGAAAAATGCCTTCAGTTTTTCTACAGGTTAAATGGAAGTCCACAGGATAAACTGGTTATCTGGGTTAAGAAAGATGATGGAACTGGAAACGTTAGACGGATGGAAAAGCTGCACACTATTACAGGTAAGTGAAAACGTGTTTTCATATCTGAAGTGCTGGCAAACTGATGTGAGACAACACTGGTGTGGTTTATCGTATGAAAGTTCACTCAAGTGTCCAGTGTAAATCTAACCTTCGTAGGTGTCAGTTGAGTAACTCCACAGTTAGTGCCCATGAGAACAGAATTTGGCTTAGAGGTGGTTTCCTTAAGACTGTTCTCACATTAGCTAGGGTGCAGGGCATCAGATGGTCACCATCCAAACAAACAGGTCACAGGATGCTTGAGTGTCCTGGTTGCATTGGGATTTGGTTTCAGTTTGTGGCCAGCCATGGTGATCAAGGCCCTTAGCAGTTAAATGCAGGGCAGCTGACACAGGCTGGCCCACAGGTGTATTGTAAATCATTGACATCAAGTTCACTATAAAAGGGAGGGCTTGCGGGGAAGAGGTGGGGGCTTTTTCCTCCCTCTCCTCCCTCTCCTCCCTCTCCTCCCTCTCCTCCCTCTCCTCCCTCTCCTCCCTCTCCTCCCTCTCCTCCCTCTCCTCCCTCTCCTCCCTCTCCTCCCTCTCCTCCCTCTCCTCCCTCTCCTCCCTCTCCTCCCTCTCCTCCCTCTCCTCCCTCTCCTCCCTCTCCTCCCTCTCCTCCCTCTCCTCCCTCCTCTCCCTATAGATAAGTATAATTTCATATGTTGTTATTGGTTTCTTTATTTTATTAAATCTTTAACTTCTAACCCACGAGTCTCCTTCCTTTTCCCAATTCCCTTCCTCGTTTGGGGAAGGGACATTGGGTGATAGAAAAACTGTTTATTGTTTAGCCCTGGGTGCAGGCTAAATGAAGACATCGAGGAAGACACAACTTGATTTGGGATACTGTCCTGGGCTTTCATTCTCACATATATTTATTTCCCCTTTCAGCTGATGGTGAACATCACTGGAAATTGGCCAGCATTCCCTTTGGTGTCCAAAACAAATTCCGGTATGGGTTTCAGGGCATCAGAGGAGACCCAGCCAAGTCTGCAGGGGGGATTGCCATCGATGACACCAGCCTGACAGAGACAAACTGCCCCACCAACATCTGGCACATCAGAAACTTCACATCCCTTTTTAACAGTACTTCAAAAGGCGATTATATCATAAGCCCTGTATTTTACAGCTCGGAAGGTTATGCCTTTGCTTTACAGCTGTATCCTCACGGAAGAATTTCATCGCCCTACATGAATTACATGGGGATTACTTTCCATCTCTGCAGCAACCCGAACGATGGCCTTCTTGAATGGCCAGCTGGACACAGACAAGTTGTATTGTCTGTTTTGGATCAAGACCCTGATGTAACCCACAGGATGTCCCTCAGCCTTAGCTTTACTACAGGCCCAAACCAGCTAGTATATGGTAAGTCAGAGTGCACATTTCAGGGGGGAAAATACAGAAATGCAGAGGTTTGCTCAAGCTGGAGGAAATTGTTGAAAGCAAAGACACCAGGCTAGATTTGCTCTGCACGTAACACTACTAGGCTGACTGGAGATCAGCTTTAATTACTTCTGTAATTTTGCACGACAGGCAGAAATGACACCCTGCAGTGGGACAAGCCATCTATCACTGGAAGTTTTTCTTCTTTCTGCAACTGCTACATGAGTCCAGGTGTTGGCTGGAATACATTCCTGACCCACAGGGAGCTGCACTGGAAAAAATTCCTTAAAAATGACAATCTTTTCATCTTTGCTGATTTTGAAGGTAGAGTATTATATTATCAGAGTCTCCACTGGAACAGAGCAGGTACATACTGTTCTGTTTGTAAGGAAAGCACAAAAGATGAGGGTGATTAGCAAACATCTAGAGAGTCATCTATTTCAGGAACAAGGTTTTTAAGTGCCTAGTGATTTCAGGTGCCTGAATTTTTGACTAGCCAATATGAAACCCTGTGGATGACCTTGATTCTCTGGTCCCTGAAAATCAGATTTTGAGACAGATTATACTTCCATGGCTTGAAGATCAGTCTACTTAATGGTGTTCCCATTTGCCACCACCACTATGTCACTTCTGACTTAAGAAAATTGTGGTTTGAAAATGAAGGGGTTCTTTTCAGACCTTGAAAAACTGGCAGAAGGAGTTTTTGATCCAAAGCTTCTCTCCTGAGGTTGCAATTTTTATCAGGACTGTGTGCAGCTGCTCTGCTCTGCCAAAGGTGGCAGGGAAGGGGAAGGAGAAGGAGGAAAAGAGCTGTCTGGTTTAGAGAGCAGCCTTGCAGACAGGTATCCCTCTGAGAAGGCCAAAGGGACTGTGCATGCCTGTCCTCTGTGACACCCACATTGCTGTGTTCATCTTACCTCATGTTAGGTGTTCAAAAATGAACTTTCTAGACCTGGTGGGTCATTTGAGACCAATGGGTACCTCTGGGGAGCAGTTGATCCCATTCCATTATAGCTGTAATGAACTGCTCTCCTGATGTGCTGATCTCCACTAGCTGCAAAGGAATCCATCACTGGTGACAAATGGTGGCTGAGATGAATCCTATCACCCTTCTGAAGTGAGTTTCCTTTGGACAATGTCAATGCCTGGAAAGTGGAAACACTTTGTATGGAAATACTCATTAAACCAGAACTGATTCTAGTACAGGGGTCAGAGCGCTTGTCTCAGGTAGGAGAGGACAGTTGAGAGTATGCTGTAATAATCCAGACTCACTCCACACGACTGAGGGCTGTGAACTCTCCTGGCAGGAGGATTTCTCCCTTGCTCTTTCTGGAAAAAAAAAAAAGTGAAGTTCTTATTTTCATTGCAGCAGAGAATGGAGAAACTTTTGAAACAGCAACAACTTTTGCAAGATGGGAAAGCTGCTTCCCATGAGTGCTTAACAGGGAACGTGTGCTGCCTAATAAGAAAGCAAAGAGCAGTGTACATTTCTGGCATACAGAATGGCCCAGCTTTTCTGCAGGTTATGTAGGGCATTTGGCAATGCTTCCAAGTCCTCTTTAGCAATAAGAAAAGCAGCTGAGGCCTCTTTGTGCTTTTCCTGACAGCCCTTTGTACCAAGGAGTAATTCACTGGGGGAAATTCAGTCCCACTGTGTGATACGGGTGTCAGTGGTCCCAAAAGTGTTTGCAGTTGCTAGGTCAAATTGTAGTTAAGAAATTGAAAGACTTGTTAGGAGACTGCATTTAGTCTCCAGTTGTAGGCTGGTTCAGCTTCATTGCTAAATCTAATAGGATCACATTTATAAGGTTCCAGTCTCTGCATATGAGTATTCATTTTGACACCAGGGTGCCTAAAAACTCAGGGGCAGTGTTACATTGCCCTTTGAGGAAAGTTGGAGGTTGTCTCTGTATAACTGCTGAGGCTCTGCCCCATGCCTCCCTCTTCTCCACAAGCCTTTCCACCCTCTGCTCAATGCCCAGCCCTGTTTCACATCACCTCTGACCGAAGCCCTTTTCTCTCTCGCGCCAGTCTTCCTCCAGCTCAGTAATCCCAGGATCCCCTGATGGGCTTGAGAAAGACACAGATTGGAGCTCCACCCCTGCGTGCAGCTCTCTGCCCTTCCAGTTTCCCCTCCCACTTCCTTCGCTGGGTACTGCTGCAGCCTGTAGAGATATTGGGGCAAACTATTGTTGCTTTGTTTCTTGCCCCTGGAATCAGCCTGAAAGTCATCCCAAAATACATGATAGAACTTTGCTATATGCTCCATGTATTAAATTAATTACTTTTTTTCTTTTCTTGCAGATCTCACCCCTTTGATTACATCTGAAGTTCCAGTCCGTCCTTGAAGTGCCCTCAACCTCTTCACTACAAGTGCAAACAGTTACCCATGACAGATAAAATATATTATTTCTTACACTAAAGAAACTGTATTCTGTGGTTTCTGTATTTTAAGAATTTGAACTAAGGTTCCTTGTTAGTTTTAAGGCAATAAACCCATACTGTCCCCAAAGAGTACTTTGGCCAAAGTAGTAAAGTCCTTCTTTTAGCTATATTGCCTTTTTTTCCCATGTTTCATCCTTTTTGTTTATCTTTGCTGATGGCCATGCTTACTTCCCAGCTCTTGTGTCTAAAGTCTCCCTGTCCATCCTTCCCTAGCCAGAAGCACCAGTGCTTAACTTTCCAAGATCCTGTTCCAGGACTTCCCTTTTCTCCCTGTGGCAGCTCTTTATCAACTGCTCCAGTGCGGCAGTGTGGGTGCTTTCCAAGGGGTGCAGCCCTTCAGGAGCAACTTCTCCAGTGTAGCATGGACCCCACGGGGTCACAAGTCCTGCCAGCAAGCCTGCTCCAGCGTGGGCTCCTCTGTCCATGGGTCCACAGGTTCTGCCAGGAGCCTGCTCCAGTGTGGGCTTCCCATGGGTCACAGCCTCCTTTGGGCACATCCATTTGCTCAGGTGTGGGTTCCTCCACTGGCTGCAGGTGGATATCTGCTCCACTGTTAAACTCCATGGGCTGCAGGGGCACAGCCTGCCTCACCATGGTCTTCACCATGGGCTGCAGAGGAATCTCTTCTCTGGTGCCTGAAACGCCTCCTCACTGTCCTTCTTCACTGACCTTGGTGTCTGCAGAGTTGTTTCTCTCACATATTCTCACTCCTCTCTCTGGCTGCTGTTCCACAGCAGTTTTCCCCCTTTCTTAAATATGTTATCACAGAGGTGCTACTAATGTCACTGACGGGCTCAGCTGTGGCTGGTGGCAGGTCCATCTTAGAACCAGCTGAAACAGACGACATGGGGGCAACTTCTGGTGTCTTCTCACAGGAGCCACCCTGTAACCCCCCTGCAACCAAAACCTTGCCACATGGACTGAATACAGGATGCATTTGGGGATGCATACATTGTGCAAGGTGCTAAATGAATATATTAAATTGCACTAGTATAACACGAGATGGATGCATAATCGTTGTCCTCTACAAACTCAAATATATGCCTACAGAACGACTTTAGACATTCTCTTTAGTTTCTTGGGTAATTCTTAAGTTAAGGGGACCAAAACCCAAGTGTTTTTCAGACTACTCTGATTTTGCTTCAGTTTTTTTGTTCCTTTCTCACATCCACTGCTGCACATCCACAAATCAGTGCCTTTGTGCTGTGTTTTGTCTCTCTTTGTTCATCTGTGAAAAGAGCCTTTACAAGATGTATCTTGAGGCATGCTTCTCTTGTACTAGTAGTGTGTCCTGTTCTGCTTAGGTATCAGTGTACTTCGAAATAATAGTTTATAAAAGCAAGTGTTGAAGAAGACCCATGTATGCTAGGTGAAAGATCAGTCCTCTGGGGCCCTTCTTCTCAAAAAAAGAAAAGATCTCTCTACTTGTTCCTCTGCAATGTGATCTCATACAAACAGCTTCCTACTTTGATCTGTTTGGAGGAAAATATGTCGCTTACCTTGAAGGGCTGACTCCTTTCTAGGACAGGGGAGTCACTGTACACAGGCATGTTTCCTACTCAAAACCTACTTGCATTTGATGCTTCTTCACATGGAAGTCCATTGTCTCCCACCAACATTGCTGGGAAGCAGTGTGTGAAGCACCTCTGGACTACTTTTTCTTCTCTTCCTGCTCTTCCTCTGTGTTGTACTGTGGGTGGTGGTGTCTGTGGCATAAGACTTTTCCTACCTAATAATTGCTGAACATAGAGGTGGACATCCTCACCTTCATCACTTGTAATTTCAGATGTGAAATGAGGGAGCAGGATTCAGTTGTCTAAGTTTAAGGCACTGTGACACTCCAGGGCATATGGGACATTTGCAAGGGGATAACAGGTATGGTGCAGGACCTGTGGGAGATGTAGAGCTTCCTGGAACCTTGGATCAGTTAGCCCATGTGTCCTCCCTGACCCATGTCCCCTGAGAAAGAAGACAGTAAAGAGCAGGACAAGAGTTTGTCATCTCTGAAACCCACCAGAAAAGAGGATCAAGCTGGAAGGCCAAGGATCTACTAATGTATGTGACCACCTCTTGAGGCAAAGGGTGGTGTGTTGTGCACTGGGGCATCAGTCCTGGGATGGGATCAGCTGTGGGATAGCACTGTCAGGGCATTCATAATCATATCTTTTTTATCTCTAATCTTTACAATGTGATGTTAATTATTAATTGAAAACAGCACTGGGCCAAATTCTAATGTCACTGGAGTGCTATAAACCCAGAACAATTCTGCTTAAGCATGTGGCTTTCCTCCTGTGTAGTCGAGATCATAATGCTGACTGATAATAAGCACAGTGGAAGGAGTCAGCAACTTTTGGACCAGAACAAGATCTTACACAAAGTCTGGGTGAGCCTTTCACGAGCTGCACTGAAGGCATGAAGTTATCACACTCCTCTCCGTAACATTCGTCCAAAGTGGACTTAGGTGACTGATAACAACAATGCCATCAGGTGCCATTTAGGAGGTAAATCTTACTGTTATAATAATGTTACAAAGGTGGAAAGCTCAAAGCTGGTTGGCCGATGTTCCATGGGAAGCTCAGCAACATGCCTTATATATTGCAAGAGATGAGAGGGACCATCTTCTTCCATTGCAAAAATGGGCTCCAGCATCTTCCCGCTCTGCCTAGCACTTCTGTTCTGTTATGTGTGTGGTACTCCTGTCTCTGTAAGTAGAAACCTGATTTCTACAGGCTCCTCTCAGTCCAGAGACATCTCACACCTTATGCTCGTTGTATTTTATTCTCTTTCAGGTCGGGCGCCTCTCCAGTCAAGCTGGTAAGTGCTCTGTGAACTCTTTTGAGTTTTGAAGCATTTTCTTTTGCTTCCTGTGTGCCACCACATCTGAACGTATAATGCTTTCTCTGTCTTGCAGCAGCAGATGCTGATGCTGGTGAGATAATTAAAGACATTACAGACATAAACGTAGGTGAGTTCATGTCTAAATTCTCATAAGGCCTGAAAAATTGTGAGCAAAATGCTGAATTTTCAGTATTGTGAAAGAGACATAAGTGACTGATGGTCTGGTAGTTCGTGGTAACAATAGAAATATAATTAAGTGCGCTCTGAATTACCTTCCTCTGGCTATGACGCATGAATCTATCCCAGGACTGTAACCCTACATAAACAAGGGATGCAGATGTCTTTCACTTCTGAAGTTTGGACAGACCCACTGTGTTAGGGCAGTAACATGCTGTATCAGTTGGAAAGGCTCTGGACTCCCACCAGCATTTTCCCCCCATCTCTATATGATCTTTATAAAGTCTTACAAAGTGGAAAATGGCTTAGATGTTTATTGAGCTTCTATATAAATGGTAAGGAAATCAAATGGAAGAGACTCAACACGCTGTACTGTCTTCCTCTAATTTTTTTTATTTCTTGTAATACAAATTTCCATATATCCTTTGATGGTGCACTGTACAATATTCCTCCTGATGCATTACTCAATATTACTATATTCTCTAGAGCACTGTCTCATTGTGTGGCTGTTGCCACTGCCTGATAGCAAGCAAGAGGTTACCAACCTAGACATGGATAATGGTGGCCACCAGATTTCTGCCACCAAAATTCAAACATTGCTGAGTAGCAAATATTGAGTAGAAGCTACTGTTACATTTAGGACTGCCCCTATAGTTCAGTGTAAAGAGGCTGGTCCTTCTTCATTTTTCTGTAAATGGTATTAACCTCATATGAGCAGGCTCAGCATTGTTTATGAAGTGAAATACATTTGATATTTGATATTGCTTTTACATTATCTTTCACAAAATTGCTTTTCAGCTGCTGGAGTGGATCTCTTTCAGGGTGATATCTTGCTCCCTGTAAGTAATTCAAAACTCTGTGTCTATCCCTTATCCTAATTGTAATTTTGGTACAAATCAGCCCATCTCCCAACAGCAGATGCATCACCAGCTGTTAATTCCCTTTTCAGCAAAACCAGCGAAACGCCCTAAGAAATGAGACATACAGATGGAAGTTCCCTATTCCGTATATTCTGGGTGATGACCTAGGTAATGCAGATACTTTATTCAGATTTTACGTCCAATCCTTATTTGCACTGGAATCACTGATAAAAATTTGCCTTTTTCAGAACTGGTTCTCCCACATTAAAATTCACTAATAACTAAATTACTCCTTTATATCAAAACCATTTTTTTTCCTGCTACAGCTATCATAACAAAACACAATTTAATAAAATTAAATAATTTTTCTTTTCAATTACCTTTCTTTTGGTCCCATGCATATATCTGTGTGCATACCTTACCTCTCCAGGGTGAATGGTCTGCAGTGTGTTAAAGAAGCTTTCCTGATGTATGTTTTCCAGATCTGAATGCCAAAGGAGTCATTCTCCAGGCATTTGAAATGTTCCGTCTTAAGTCTTGCATTGATTTCAAGCCATATGAAGGAGAGAGATCCTACATATTCTTTAGAAAAGAAAGCGGGTAAGGGTTACACCAATTTCTGTTCAGTTTTGCTCTGTAGAATCAGCTGGGAATCCATTCCATCTGACGTCATCAGTCTAAAAGTTTAGTCTAAGTTTGTTGTCAGCAGAAAAAAAGACGCCATGGAGAAAGCAACCCATCTTACATTCTTAGACACAGAGCTTGGAAGCAGCTGCCTCCCTCTGCTGACTGCAGAGGATGTTCAGTTGATGAACTTGGAATGGGCATCTGATGTTTTGATGGTTGCTCTTTGAGGAGGTGAATCCCAGCGTTGCTGAGTTTTCATCAGCTGCTTCCACTTTCCTACTTGTTTGCCATTTCAGTGTCAGTGGTGGGTGAAACGACCCCCATGTACATCCAATTAACTCACCAAGAATGCGAATAGCCAGAATTTACATTTTGAAATCTTTGGAAGACAGGTCAAAAAAAAAGCTGTGGAAAGGCAGTTTATTGTAATATTGCTATTGTTTTGACATGGCTTTTCTTTAGTGAAACGTTCTCTCAAAATCTGAAAGGGTTTATACTCAGAGATTCAGGTTTTCAGGAACTGGAAAGATCTATCTTATTTCCTACACTTAAACATGTTTTGAAAGAACATGTTGAAAAGGACAAAAATCTTCTCACTATATCAGCTGTGAATATTTCTTGTTCTCCCAGAACTTCATAAAGACCTATAGGCACTGATATTTCTACCCTCAGCTCCTCCTTGGGTAATACATCCTATGACGTTTCTCTTACAAGACTGCAAGCACCGTGATTTTTGACAAGTTAGTGCTGAAGAGCCTGGTACTGGAAACTCCTTGGTAGCAGCTATTCAAAAGATCATAGGCTCAAGCTCTTTGTTTTCAGTACCCACATTAGTGTGTTCAGAGCTCCTTCAACAAACTCAACCCGACAGTGCTTTGTGATGTGCAAAGGAAGCTACAGTCCAAGCAAATGCTCTTTAGCAGTTGCCTCTCACACCACCCTCAGGCTACTCAGAAAGTTCCCAGTGTATTGGCTGAGGAGCTCCTTTCCTCCTCAATCACTATTAACTTCTGCTGAGTCACAGATGAGGGGCTGAGCCCTCACAGAAAATTATAATTTCACACCTATGGCCAATGCATTGCATAGTTGCTGTTAAAAAGGACCAAGCACTGCTATTCTATATCCTTCTGGATCCTTTCTCTAGCCCAAGTGATTGCAAAAAATCTCAGTCTGTCTTGACAAGTTTACTATTTCTATGTGTGTATTATGTTTCTTGGCACATTTCTTGGCAAAATGGCAGCTGATATAGGACTAAACTTCTGTGGATCTCAAAAATCAGAGGTGAGCTTGTCTAACAGAGGATATGTAAAAAGCTGGCCTCATGCAAGTGATAGCAAGTATGTTTTCGGGGCTTAGTCTGCTTTCAGAGTAGAGTATCTGTAGAGTATCAAGGCATTTGGTCAGCACCTAAATAATTATTTATAGTACTCCTTTCATATTTAAACCTGTTTTGTTTTTACTTTAAATCCAGTGAGCAGACTGAGGACATAAATATAGAGAAGAAAACTCTACTTAACAGACAGTAAGATCTCTCTCTTTCTCAGGTGTTGGTCCATGGTGGGGGACCTGCAGACTGGACAGGACCTCTCTATTGGGGCAGGATGTGACTACAGAGCAATTGTGGAACACGAGATCCTGCACGCTTTGGGATTTTACCATGAGCAGTCAAGGATGGACCGGGATGACTATGTGACCATCTGGTGGGATGAAGTTATTACAGGTGGGTTTTGACCTTCAAGTCAGATTTTGTAAAGTGAAGATTCATCAGTGTCTTATTTTGCCTCCTAGATTTTAAGACCTTCTTAAAGATATGATTTTAGAAACCCTGGGCCACACCTGAGACAACTGTAAATCAATCTGTAGATGTAGTAAGATTTTGATACAACTCTGGTCAAGGACCAGAGACTGTCTAAGGCCAGAAGAGAGAGTTCCTGCCTGGAAGTCAGAAGACTTTATTTCCCCTTGGCCCCAGGACTGGTCTACTCTCTGATTTTGAACAAATCACTTCCCCTCTCTAAGAGTCTGTTTTCTCTGGCTATGTAAGGCATATTGTAAACTTACTGGGATGGTATGTTGGGACCCCAACTTGTCCTGAGCTTTGAGATGGTTCTTCTTTCATGAAAGGTCTTCTCAAAATCTGAAAGGCTTTTATACTCAGAGATTCAGGTTCTCTTGGAACTGGGAAGATTTACTTTGTACATAAAGAAGCCTTAAAGTGATGAGATCAGACAGGACACGTAAAATAGGGCTCTCCCCTGCCTAGTGTGTCTCTGCAGGTTCTTGCCTTCATGTTTAGTTTCACCAGATCTAGGGGGTTTATGAGTTTCAGCAAAACTCTCCACAGTCCCCCTGGTCCCTAGGCGGTTTCTCCTGCTGTCTCCTGTCAGGTCTGGTTCCATACTACTTAATTTATATATTTGAAAAGGAGTTGAGGGGAGTCTATAACAAGTTCTGAAACGCGTGCTAGCAAAGACTAAACTCTTGTTCCCCGTGGTGGTGCTTTGCGATGACAGTGATGGTGCCAATGCAGCAAAGTTGCCCTGACATTACTCATGCTCTGTGTGGACAAACTGGTGACTTTGGTGTCCTGGGCTATGCACTCACCATCTTTGCAAATAAGTGAAAAATATGTGCAAAATAGTCATCAGAAAGGAACAAGATGCAGGGAATGCTGTGTTCTCTTTTGGGTAGATAAGAACTGCTGGTACAAGCAATTTCTGCTGACCACTAAGAGCAGTATCTGATATTTTTAATTGCTCCACATTGAATGGCCATGTGCATTACTACTTGCCTTTACTCTGTATTTGCAGTGTCTTTTGGGGTGGCTGAACAGTAGATGGGATGTGGATATTGATTTTGCAGATGATTATTTTTATTATTAGGAACAGCACTGAAAACAATTCATCTTATTACTAATTTGGTCTTGTCTTGAATCGTGGTGATGAAAATGCTGATGATGTTAATAGTATCCAGATTCTGACTTTTGGGACGCTTTTTGTTGTACACTGTAACTAATCAGCTCCAAAGCAAAAAGACTTACAATGCACTTATTATGCACTATTGTGAGCTCCGTGATGTACAGAGGTATCGAAATCTTGACAAAGCCGTGCCAATTCTTAATGCATTCTTTTTTTTTGTTTTTTTTTCAAAAAAAAATATATCATTCAATCCTCTCAACTTATCTGTAGTGTATTCAGTAACTACAAATCTGGGACACCAAAAAACACATGCAGATGATGGACTTCAGTGTGACGCTATTCTGAATGGAGTCCTGGGTCTAGTCTGATATCAGTACAGTCAATTCCTATGTTATGTAGGTTTCTATCCATACTATAAAATCTCATTTTCCAGTTAGGCAAATTTATTAAGTAGAAAACTTCTGCTGAAACCGTTTGAAAGATGACTGCTCCTCTAAAGGGAAACAAGGCTGATATGATTGTGCTCTGTGTGTGGGTGTGCACGCGTGTGCTCGTGTTCCCACATCTGTTCCCACATTAGTGACCCCAAATTTAATAGCATGGTAGTAGTTTTTGTCATAATGCATTTTCATAAACTGAAATGCAGATAGGTGGCTGATGAGAGAAGAGATCCCTTATCCATGTTGCTGTTGACAGAAAAGCTAAGCCTGTTAGACTTCAGAGAAAGTCTAATGACAACCTAATGAAATAGCCTCCTCGCTGTATGGTTTATTTCTTTTTGAAACACATAGATGTTGCCCTTTGCCTGGTAATGATCTTAAAAGCCATCATCACTACACATGCCTGTGTCCTGCCAAGATTTTGTCCCCAGCTATAAAAAGCGATAGCACTTAATTAGCAAGATTCTCACCCTTTTCGATAAAAGGTGCAATTCAAGTACCTGTAAGAAAACAATCTCAAGCTCTTATACAATCTCAAGCCTTGGACTGAAGACCTTTGCACCCAGAATGGACTTGCAGAAAGGAAGGGTAGCCTTTACACACCGAAGATGTAATTATCCACCGAAAGCAGCCATGTGCTGTTTCTTCTTGGAGAAAGAATGCCAAATATTCTGAAAATATTATTTGTATTTGGAAATGCTGGCAATCTCTCTTTACTTCCATACCAAAGTATGTGAAATGGCTCCCTCTCTCTGGCCTAGCAGACACCTTCATAATGAAAAACTCTCTCTAAGGACAAATTATTTCACCAAGAAACCACGAGAAACATGTTTCCAAAAGATATTTCAATAGAAGTGTCATAGCAATATTGTCAATCTAGGGTAAAAACATAATCTTTTTTTCACAGATTCCTAATGTGTTCTTTGCTTCAAAGAAGAACAGAACCTGGAGGCACTCCAGGACTGTCATACCTGTCCCCTTAATGAGTGGAGGGCTCCAGGGCCTCTCCTTGTCCGTATATGATCTAATATCCTGGGAAATGTTTGCATAACTATTCACAGGCTCTGGAATGGAGTACATTAATCCTTAAATTTAATTCTTCAGAATGCTTACTATTAGACCATCTAATCTGACCTCCTATATACCCTGTTCTTTTCCAAAGGGCCATGCTAAAGCCATTTCCTTTCCAATTTCTCTAAAAATGAAGCACTTTTCTGTTCTTTTACCAGACAAAGAGCATAATTTTCTGAAGTATGATGACAGCTACATCACTGGTCTGAACACCCCCTATGACTACGAATCACTGATGCACTATGCACCATTTTCATTTAACAAAAATGAAAGCGTCCCCACAATCACAGCGAAGATACCAGAATTTGATAACATAATTGGACAGCGTCTAGACCTCAGTGCCATTGACCTGGAAAGACTGAATCGCATGTATAACTGCAGTAAGTCATGATTTAACCATGGCAAGCTGTTTCTTTGTTTATACTTGAACCTGGCTGGTTCATCTCCCTTATGTCTCTAAAACCACAAAAAAACTCTTCTCAGGTGCTCTTGAGGCCATGTGGGAGAGGACTTGTGGTGTAGAGACCCAAACTGTTTATTCCCTCCTCTCTTTGGGTCTGCTACTGTCATTCCTTTTGTAAAATTCAATTAGTCAATGAAAGTCATTTCATTCACATCTTTTCTTCCATGTTGCTTCTAGGGGTTCAGACATGTGGTTGTGTTCTGCTGGTGTGTGGGCAGGTTCATTGTACTTTTGTGAGGTGAAGGCAACTGTACTTTGTCCTCTTTTACTGACATTTGGTCTTAATTAGATGATTTTGCACTTGAGGTAGGCTAAATCTAGAGTCTGACACTGTCTAGTTGGTTGCTAAGCTGGTTGAAGATGTTATCACAATGTGTGATTATCAGTGAGAAGTTCTGAAAGTTCTGACATAGTGGTGTTAGGTCAAAGGTTGGACTCGATGATCCTAGAGGTCACTTCCAACCTAGTTGATTCTGTGATTCTTGTCCCCATGGATCTGAAGGGGGCCTACAGGAAAGTGGGAGAGGGACTTTTTACAAGGGCATGTAGTGATAGGATGAGGGGGAACAGTTTTAAACTGAAAGAGGGGAGATTTAGATTAGATATTAGGAAGAAATTCTTTCCTGTGAGGGTGGTGAGACACTGGAACAGGCTGGCCAGAGAAGTTGTGGCTGCCCCCTCCCTGGCAGTGTTCAAGGCCAGGTTGGATGGGGCTTTGAGCAACCTGGTCTGGTGGAAAGGTGTCCCTGCCTGTGGCAGGGGGGTTGGAACTAGATGATCTTTAAGGTCCCTTCCAACCCAAACCATTCTATGATTCTATGATCTGCCAACAGAAGCATCCACTTGCAGGCAAACTCAGCTGAACCACCCTAAGGTAACTGGGTGGACTTTACTTGAAGTGGAAGAACAGTGCTCATGCTCATCAAGCAGACAAGTGAGCCATGGAGAACAATAACCTCCAGCAGATGAATGGTTAAGTGCAACATCACCACTGTTCACAAGGTGACTTGCCTCTCAAAGACTTACAAGCAGGCACAAAGACAGCCACCACCAGCCACTGTGCTTCAGCTATGGTGTGGGAGTTTGTTTAACCGTCTGCAAAGTGGTCAAATATTGGTATCTTTATGCAGGGAATCCCTACAGGAATCGAACTTTTCCTCTTTTGAGTCTTTGGGCTCACATCTGCTGTGGGTTAAGTCTTCTTTACATTATGTCTATAATAGTGCAAACAACCCCCCCACAAAATTAGTGCAGAAATTTTCTTTTAAATGAGATGCTACTTTGGAAGTAACCATTTGTGCATTTTTTTTTTTTCAGCTTCAACTCACACTTTTTTGGACCAGTGCTCTTTTGAGTTTGAAAATATCTGCGGCATGATTCAGGGCACCAGGGACGATCTAGACTGGGTCCATCAACAGAGCAGTGCTACAGGGCAGGAAGACCACACACTCGCTGGGCGCTGTAGAGGTAAAACGAAGTAACAGAACACTTTTTCCTATGGCAAAGGGGTTAGCTGGAGTAATGGTCCCTTCTGCATGTCTATACTGGTCTGCGTGGTTTAAACAACAACTCTGAACCTGTCATTGTACTCAACCCTTGAGAAAACCCAGCACTGGCTGCTCTGAAAACACAAGATTAAATGACCAAGTTTAAGACACTACCCAGCAAACATCCAAGTTGTAATGTTTCTAGTTAAGCAAAAAGCCCTTTTTCTTTTCACGTGTCTTGGCCCTGTGAGTGTGAGTTTATGGTTGCACTCATGCTCTCATTAAGCTTTTTCAACATAGTGGAATGTTCTTGACACCAGCAAGATAAAAGAGGGCAAAGAACAATCTTAACTAGAGGCTTTTAAAATATAACTTGGAAAAAGTTTTACTGCGACTTCCAAAGTCTGAGTAAGAGTTATGTTACACCATGATAACAATGAAACAGCACTCATAGCCACTCATAAATGTTGTGTTTGCAAAGTGAGTGATAAGTTAAGCTTGAGGAGTGCTGTTTCTGGAGGTAGAAGAAAGTTGCAAAGTAATTTATGATAGGAGTTTAGGGATAATTTTCTTTTTCACATGGTCATTTTGCCATTTTTCAAGGGAAGAAAATCTCAAAAAGGGTAGAGTCAGCCCCAGTCACAGTCGCAGGGTGCTAGATTGCAAGTGAGAATAAAGATTAAATCCCAACAGGCAGTTCTGAAAAGCAAGAGAAAGCTACTACAGATTCTAAAAAACAAAGTTACTTTTGTTGTAAATTTTGCCCAAGTATGGAGTGGAGGAATCCTGGCCTACAGCACATTCAGTTGTGCTTTGTTACTCTTTGATAAAGGAAAAATTTGACTTGCTGCACTCAGGAGTACACTTTTCCCCTTATGTGACCCACCCACTGGAAAGAAGAACAGATCCTCAACCTCTTATAATGCTGGTTTGACTTTGTGGGTTTTTGACTTATTACTGGCTAAACTGAAAGAGGGAAAGTACAGCCTAACACTTAGAGAGGAAATGGCAGCCTAGCTCTGGATTTGATCACTGTATGCCCATGCTGGAGTCTGCTAAGGCCATATCCTAACTGCCACAGATGCTTAATGTTGCCATTATTTGACTTTCTTATCAAAAATGAGGTAGAGCCTAGATCATCTGGGGCTTTGATACCACAATAAGTTCAACAACAAAGTCAGGCACCTGAATGAGGCTCACAGCACTGTTTTCCCACTTGGAGCAACAGTGATTGTACTTACATTTAACATGCTTAAATTTAACATAAATTCAACTTATGGTGAAGTGTCATGCATGTCCGTAAAGCAATTAAGTATCTTTGGCAAGGTTTCTATGGGTATGAGTTCAAAGCATTGCTACTGTGTGGGAGGTAATGGAGAATATTCCCCTGGCATGATTAGAGCGAACATGATGAACAGCTCCAACAGCTCCACTAACCATGCAGGAGGCTGTACTGCATTTATGCAGCTACAGGTTTAACTGATGATGCCCCAGGCGTTAGCTTGGACAAGAGTTCAATGAAGAAGCCCCCAACAGAGGAAGCTTTCATACAGTAGCTAAAAGAATTTCACTTGTTAATTTAATCATAGACTATAACAAATAACTAGCTTGAGGACATAGCCTCAAGCTTCGCCAGGGGAGGTTCAGGTTAGACATTAGGAAGCATTTCTTCTCAGAAAGGGTCATTAGACATTGGAACGGGCTGCCCAGGGAGGTGGTGGATTCATCATCTCTGGATGTGTTTAAGAAAAGACTGGACATGGCATTTAGTTCCATGGTCTAGTTGACACGGTGGTGTGAGGGCAGTGGTCGGACTCGATGATCCCAGAGGTCTCTTCCAACCTGATTGATTCTGATTGATTCTGTGTGTAACTAAAGAGCAATGCAATACAGATAGGACATGACAAGTCCATGTGATATCAAGATAAGATACATATGCAAATGGTGAAACCCTTGTAAGTATAAGAATAAAAGTAGACATTTCAAATCTAAAGTAAAGAACACTCAGAAAACATTAGTGGGAAATTAAGCTGGAGGGGCAGGAATTCTTAACTAATTTCCCCAAACTGAGAAGCTGAGTTTTGAAAAGTCTTTGGGCAAGCTGTAAAAAAGAGCTGCTTCATGTTCAAGGTCAGGAGAGTGCTAGTTCTGTGTCCAAATCTTTTTTTTATTATTATCTTTATCACTGATAAGAAATTATCTTACTCTTTACAAGGTAATATAGCATATGATTTCTAAGATCATGTCTTTAGATTATCTTCAGTATAAGTCACATAGAAAAAGTTTACTAGTTACTTGCAGTCAGCACTGAATCCTCTGTCTCATGTGTCTGACATCCCTGAGGCATCCAGCTTCCAACTAGACCTACGAATGCACAATTGACATAAGCTGCCAGCAATGAGTTCCATACACATGATGAACTACTAGTCCTGTTCTTACCCTGGTCTGTCTTGGATAGTTGTCATACGCCATTTCCTCTACTATTCATGTTAAGTGCTACACCCACGCCTACTAAAAGAGTGGAGTCAAAATGATAAATTTAAGACATGGAGCTAGCAGGAAATCTGGGAAGAGACAAGTGACACTCTACACTTCTTTCACAGATGCTGGCTATTTCATGTACTTCAGCACCAGCTCTGGCAAGGCAGATGAGGTGGCAATCCTAGAGTCTCGAATCCTTTATCCAAAGAGAACTCAGCAGTGCCTCCAGTTCTTCTATAAGATCACAGGAAGCCTTTCTGACAAGCTGATCATCTGGCTTAAAGAGGATGATGGCACTGGAAATGTTCGCAAGATGAGGAAAATTCAAACCTTTCAAGGTAATTCTGGAAATATGAGGAATATATAGAATATTGGGGGAGGAAAACTTGTCTTACTGAGTCCATGAATGCAGTGGATTGGCTCAGAAATCAAAAGATTTTCCCGAAGCTACCAGAATGTCTTGCAATCCGGCTAAGAATTTTGGTATTGAGTGCATTTAGCAGTGAAACTGTGGGTTGTAATAATGTAATTTAGGTGCTCCACAGCAGAAGTCACAATGTTCCTAATAATTTTATGTTACACTCTGTGATTTAGAGGGACCCCAAACTCCACTGGAGATCAATTGACTAGATCTCCATTGGCTATTACATGATCTGACAGTGAGCTGTTCAGATGTAAATACCTGTGCTGATCTGCAGTCAATAAGAATCCCAGCCTGATTTTTATATGGTTGGAAATATAAAAGCATGTAATTTTGGAAATGTGAACTAAGTTCCCACTTTGGGTGATTTTGCTAAATAGGACAAATTCAGCCACTGCAGCACTATGCTTTTATGTCGTCAAAACCCAAGACCTGTGATAACCTGCTTATATCAAGCTGCAGCAGATTGCAGGGAAGGATAAGTCCCTGGAAAAGTGTCAGCAATAGTTAATTCTAACATGTTGGGTCATTGACTCCCATCCACTTGATATGTCTTGGCCTTTAGCTTGTTGCCCTTTATACTAAAGACTGCCATTCACTAATGTGTGAAGAGTCCCTCATACAATGTGTCCAAAGCACTTAGAATGATAAGGCAATGTGAATGTATTATAATCACTATATCAAGTTAAGATCTCCAGCCTTCAGGACTCTGTGAGAGGTCCAGTTGTTTAAAAATGCAGCTGGAATGGATGTCTAGGAATAAACTGCTTCATAATATCACTAATCATGCTGATGGCAATGTTCTGCTTTCCTTTTACCAAAGCGGATAATGACTATAACTGGAAAATTGCCCACGTAACCCTCAACGCTCAGAAGAAGTTCCGTTACCTCTTCCAAGGACTAAAGGGCAACCCCAGCTCTTCATCTGGTGGGATTGCTATCGACGATGTCACGCTTACAGAGACCCCCTGTCCCACAGCTGTGTGGGTCATTCGGAATTTCACCCAAATCCTCGAAAACTCATCAAGTGATGTTATTGAAAGCCCCCGGTTTTATAGCCCTGAGGGTTATGGTTTTGGCATAAGTGTGTATCCCCACTCCAGAATCAGTGGCTACACTCGCATTGCCTTTCACTTGTGCAGTGGAGAGAATGATGGTGTTCTGGAGTGGCCAGCTCTGAACCGCCAAGCTATACTCACAGTGCTGGACCAGGATCCTGACGTCTTGAAAAGGATGTCCTCAAGCAAAAGCTTCACCACAAGCAAAGACCATGTTAGCTCAGGTAAGTGGTGTCTGCCTGGAGGAATGATGAAAATGAAAACCAAAGAATCTGAGTCAGAGGACTGAGTGTAGGACTCAGAGATGGGCAACTTTGGCTGCATTTCCCAGTTTGGGACACTTTCCTCTGTATGAGTCAGTATTGACTTGTCTTCAAAAGATCATCTAGCGTGAAAAGCGACGCATAGAAGGTAGGTATTATTGTGAACAGTCCTTGGGATATCTGAGTTTGACTCTAAATACAGAGTTCTCCTAGAGCTGGCAATTTCCATTCTACCTGTGGTTTGCCCATTATGATAGGTGACATATCACCACAGGATGGTGCAATGCCAGCAGGGTGCTGTATTCCATTACTAAATCAGCAATAATTTAAGTTAAAACTGCATTTTGGAGGCTTGGTTAACTTGAACATACGTGGTCTGAATGCACACGGTTCACACTGAAGCTGTATTTAGGAAAAAAATACCTGAAAACACCTGTGAGATCAGTCTGCAGCGTTTGAAGCCTATCTTGCTTGGCTGGGTGTAGACTGAAGATTATGAACTCTTTCAGACAGGGGCTACCTTTTAACTCCAGGTTTATATAGCATGTAGCACCATAGTTCCACATCCACCCCTAGGATTCCCCATGGATGTGGCAATTCAAAGAAATAAGAACAGGACAATATTGAGTTTGGTACAGACTAAAATACTAAAATACAAAAAAGTCATGTCATACTTCCAGCTGCAGAACTTTGTGGTTCTTATTTGCCACTCGTATTCTCTTTGCAGATGCCAATGGAACCATAATATGGGAGAAACCATCAATTGCTGGGAAATTTGATGCCTCGTGCAATTGCTATAGAAGTGTATCATGGGGGTGGACTAACTTCATATCTCACAGCCAGATGAGACGGAGGAGTTTCCTGAAAAACGATGACCTGATTATCTTTGCAGAATTTCATGGTAAATACCCTCTTCCTGATTCTCCTTACAAAAACAAATGGGTGATCCTTTCTATCTCTTTTATACATTCAAGTAACTATTGCCACCTGTCTCTGCATCCTTTTCTAATTGGGATCAGCTTTTAAAAGCATTTCTGTGTCTTAGTTTCAGGTGGGTGATGTTGACTAAAGTGATTGTGAGTTCAGAGGAATCTAAATGGCAATGATTTACTGAAGGTTAACTTCTTGGACTCCTTTAAGCACCCTAACCAGTAGCTATGTCCATTTCTAAGCACTGAACATACTAAAAGGCCTTCCTCGTGGCATTTATTTTCAAATAGAACAGCCACACTTGGCATAGTTTTTCAAAGTACAGAATACCACTGCTTTACCTAACAGGTTACCATAATTTCAGTATTATTTTCTATCTTGTGCTTTAAATATGCAGAACTTGCTGTGGTACGGCAGGAGCTCTGTAAAAGGCGAATGGACAAGGAGTACCCTCTGGTCCAGAAAGAACCCTGTGAATCCCTGGCATGAAGAATACTACATATAGCATCACTCACTGTTTTCTGATGTCTTTCTCCTCTCTTTCCTTTTTTAAAAGATCTAAGTCACCTCAATAACACTGAAGTCCCTGTTCAACCTGCACAGTCTGCCTTCATGGAAGGCCTCATTCTTGAAAGGCAGAAGAGAGCAGCCCAGGATATGGAGCCTGTTCAAGACCAGCTGCCTTATCTGCAAGACCCATGTGACCCAAACCCTTGCCAGAATGACGGAGTCTGTGTCAATGTGAAAGGGAGAGCAACCTGCAGGTACCACGGACCTCTTCCCTGCTTGCCTTGACTTTCTTCTGAACCAAATGATGCAGCTAATAAGTATTCAGTTACAGACCTCAGAGGTCTGAGCCACTAGCTTTTCAAGGAACAGCGGGAACAGAACACTTCACTGCAGTGACGGGTTTCTACTAGCAGCCATAAGGGGAGGCAAAGAAAGCCTGTTCTGTGGTGCTTCCAGGGGATGTAAATAACCTCCAGACAAGGTGGGGATGTTGTGATGTGAACTCCTCTAATGGGAGCTGCCCATCCAGGATAGTGAGGGTGAGGACCTTGAGGTGGACCTATAGGGCAGGACAAAACTCCTGATTCATGTGAATCTGTACTTTATTTTCCCAGGTGCCCATCAGGACAAGCCTTCTTCTTTATGGGTGACAGGTGTCAGTCAATACAGGTCCATGGGAATGTCCTGGGAATGACAGTTGGTGGAATTGCTGGAACCATTGTCTTAACCATCGTTCTAATTTCCATGATGGCTAGAAGATAAAGAACTGCAGGGGGATAAATCTCAGCCTGGTATTTTTCCGTTGTTCATAAGACATCAGTTTTCAGTGAAAAATGGTGAATACAACTTGTAGAAGACCAGTCAGTGTACGGATGAAATGCTCTATCAACATCTTGGCAGCAATCTGTTTACTCTGTAGGACTTCGCAGTAAAGAGCATAGTGAAAGTTCATACCCTGCCTCACTTGTGTATTCTTTGCATGTTTTGTTTCTTCATCCAACAGCAAGTGGTAGTGCTGAGGCCATGCCTTTACTCTCAACCACAGTTCAAATTTAGATTAAATAATAGGTAGAACCTCTCAAAACAATGAAAAATTCACAGAAACACATATGTTAAGATTCTAGAAATGTTCCTATAGAAATTACTCAAGAAATCTAAAGGGTACAAATCCACAGTTAAGTAAATCAGTACATCAATACTCATTTTCCCTGGAGCTGTGCTGGTTTACAAAAGCTGATTAGCTATTACAGAGAATTAATAGTAAACTACTATTATGTATTTTTTGATCAATTCTCTAACAGGGAAATAATTTCACATTACAGCTAGTTGTCTTTCTAGAAGGCCTCGTCACATAAGGTTTTCAAATATTCAAGTGTAAATCTATTCTTTAGACATAATCCAAAGTTATTTTAAACATCTATGAAGCTCCCTTGATTTCAGCAGGCAGTGGATGAAGTTGGAGCAAATCATCTGTTATCATAGGATTGGATCTCTAGTGGTTACCTTTAAATTCATATTCGCTTTGGAAATCACAAGTCAAAGAGAGTGGTGGGAGTGTAGGAAGACGACAACTGGGTCAGTGATACTGGTGGGTGCTGGGTAAGGTGTGAACACCCTACAACTTATTGCAGATGGCAGGAAGCAACTGATCTAGTACCTCCCAAGATCTCTACTTTCAAGGGCTCTAAGTTTCCACACTTGCAACTTTGGTACCAGGGTTTTCTCTGAAAGCAGTTTCTTGTTGTCTGCATATCAGAACAGAAGGAGTTCAGAATGCAGATGGTAAATAACGAGAGAGGGTGAAGCTACCCTTGTATTTATCACATACTTGTTGCAAGGGATGGCAGCCAAGGGAAAATGCAGCCTCATGGCTGTAGGTTGTACACAGAGAGCTGGTTTCTGCTTGTTTTTACACTTGGATTCATTCTGGTGCTCACATCAGTCCTGTGAGTGAGGACAAACCATCCAAATCACAGTGCATTTAATTAAGGCATTACCAACAAATTAATACACAATCCCTCTTATTCTCTGCATTTGTAATAAAATCAAAACAAACATATCAGCTTTTCCTGCAACATGCCTATCTGTCTGAACCTCACCACAGGTGAAAGATAGTTAAAGATCTGATTACCTTCTGCCAGCTGGATTAGGGGACTCCCCCTTGGGTCAATGGACTCCCCCATCCAAGCTGACAAGCTCATAAATTGCACAGGGTTATGGAATGAAAGACAAGAGAACCATAAAGATGAATAAAATTACAGGGTGCAGCTCGCTGGTTAATGCATGAGACAAAGGAATGAGAGGCAGACAGGATCCAGGCAAGTGCTAATTAAGTGCTATCCTGTGTATAGTTTTGGTGTCCACAAAGGAACATCAAGAATAAAACTGCAAGTTGTCACCACTCACTCAAAAACCACGCATAGGCTCTGACACTGTTCAGTTTACTTGTGTAGACAGAGCCCAAGTCTTCACCCCCTGCCAAACCACACACTGACTCTGCTCTGCCAGGGGAACTTGTGGTGGCGTCCAGTCACAGAGGATGTCCCAGCAGGTGATATTGGGTGCACTTGGACCCTGCTTGATGCTCTGTCTCTCTATTGAAACCTGGGAATAAAAGTCCAAGAGAAGGGGATGGAGCTGCTCTCCTCCAGAAGAGAGGAAACCCCTGTCCAGTCCATGTCCGGGACATGATCTGTCCTCTTGCAGGGCCTTGCTGGGATCTGCTGGTTGCTGCTTATGTCCTGCTGGGTCTGGGACCTTCTGGAAAGAGGCTGTTGAGTTTGCCAGTGCTGCTGGAGGCTGGGTCCAGGGATTTCTTCTCCTCACATCAGGAAGCTAGTTTTGACCTGCTCTCATGCATCTTCAGAGCCTGCTGGCAGCAGAATGTGATGGTTGGAAAAGATGGGACTGGTCCTGATCCCTTTGGGTGATGTTACTTTAAGCCTTTGCACTGGGGGAGGAACGCATCCCAGCTGCTGGCAACAGGGTGGGTGAGGGAGGCTGCTTCAGTAGAAAGCACTGTGGGTATGGGGGGCAAGTGTAGGGAGGTCCTAATCTTGAAGAGATATGTGAGAACTCGGTATTTGAGGAAGACCATGGGAACTCAGATGATTGAAAAGGGAAGAGGGTTGGTGGGTACAGGACACAAGCCTGTAAGAAATGAACCTCATTTCTTCTGCTCATGGGATTAACGAGTCCACTTGAGGTCACAGGTGCTACAAGGTAACATGCAGTTGGGCATACCTGGGCACTTTGTACAGGGAGGGGGTGTGACTTTTTATTCTTGCCTAACTTGACTTTTCCAAAATGCATCTGTTTCCTGAACATGTTTCCTGGGGCAATGTAAGAAGCAAACATGCTGGCCAGACTGCTGAGCCATGAAAACATCAGAGATCAGAGCATAATTGGCTTCATGGACCAAAGAAAATTCATCAGAACTGCACACCTGTAAACTCCAGTTCTGGGGCATATTGATTTTCACTGGCCACTGTAATGTGGGTAAAATGGTCCTGGGCTCTTTGCATTGTTCATATCGAAGGTTCTCAAAGTCTTTAAGGAATGCAAGGTGAAATCTGGGCTTGAAATACACGTAAGAGTTGTTCAGCAACTGTCACAATCCAAAAACTTTAAGCAGAGAGTGTGAGAGAAGGCAAATCTGTGCTTCAGAAACCTGTATATCACAATCCCCTCCTTACTACTTTTTCTGAGCTGGAATAAATCAGGGGAAGGTGCCAAGGCAGTGAGTGTTCTCCATCCAATGCTGTAAAAGGTGAGTAAGGGAGAGATCCCACCCTTTCCAGAGATTAGGCGAACCTGGTAGGTTTTTGTTGCAATACACTTTAACTTAGTGCGTTGCAGTTAAGCAGGGGGAGGTACACGAGTGACGGCAATCATCAGGAAACAAGCCCTGTGACAGCCCTCACTTCAGGAAGGGGGATGAATGGAGGGATTTGGGCTTTGATCAGGACAAAGGAAGTCAGGATGAAGGATTGGGCCAGCTGCCCAAAACGCCAGACTCCAGAAGGGAGCAAGCTGTTGGTGAGCCCACTGCCCACCTTGCCTGTGCCACCTTACCTAGTTGTTGCTGCTGAGAGCGGATAGGAGGGGTTTAGGGTGGTTGCTGCCATGTGTTTGCTCTTCTTCCTCCATTCAGTACTCCCTTCCACCTTCTCTCTCCATTTATCTTGATCCATGTACAAATACAAGTGAAGCCTTGGCCCCAAGTCTTTAAGACTGGCACAATTCATTCCTTAGCTGCTTCTCTTTCATGAACCATCATGGCTTTTGTAACACTAGTAAGGACCTTGCCTTTGAAGATCCACCCGAAGATGGCCCTTCAGTGCCAGGCAGCTTGGCCTCACATCTTGATTTCTCATTCACATACAGTTGAGACCCACACTTAGCTAAACTGGGAGGTGTGGTGAAACCTCGGAGGTGAAATGTCAACAGAGGTAAGGTGTGGTGGGACTGTGCTGTCTATAGGGACTCGTACTTTGCAGTTTATAGGAAGTCTGTTCTAACTCAGTGGGAGTGGATGGTTCCACAGTAGGTCAATATTGCACAAGCTACTTCCAGAGTGCTGTCCAAAGACAAATTTCATTCGGAATAATGTGCAAAGGTCTGATTTTCAAGTTTCCACTGGCCATACAGTTCAAAGAGATTGTGGATTTTCAAATATTTCTTAATCTCTGTGTTCTAGTTCTGGTATTATGTCTACATATTCAAGCAAAAAGAAATTGCTTTCAGTAAAAATAATACATTTGGTTGATGCTTGTTTATTGTCTTCAGTCATCACCACCTGACCATACCAAACCATCACACATGCCTGTAACTGTAGGCAGCAATTTCCCATCCTGGTTCATCCTAAAGTCCTGGGAACAGATTCACTACTGGTAAACATAGGCCTGATTCCCCAGCAATCAAATGGGCTGTACTACCTGACAGCAGCATTTGAGATTGGCCTCAAATCTAAATCTTCATGATTCCATCTGTCATATTTTACATTAAGTTTTGTAACATTTGTGTGAGCTATAAATACTTCTCATGCTCTCTCATAGCCCTCTGCTTAAGACAGGAGTTCTGCCTTTAAAGGTATACGGTCTTGGAAAGAACTGATTCCACAAATGTAGTATTAAAGCAATAATTTATATAAAACCTTTCATCCTGCCTGGCACATGATGGTTTATATTCACTGCAGAGTTGACTCTCTGAGCCCTCCAAGTGTGATTCTCCTCTGAGAGGAGACCCAAACATACAGACTTTACACAAGAGACTCCTTGCATACTCAACACCACTATGCATTAAATAAATGCAGTCCCCTCTGTGGTAGAAAGCAGCAACCATCTCTGTCTTACCACATTACGTATCAAGGGTGGTGGTAAACTAAATTTAACAATTATAGTTAAAGATATAAGTCTTCCTTTTCTTCAAAAAAGTGCCACATGGAGCTTTCAGTACATTCCATCTGAAAGAAGACCACACAGGAATCATCACGGTCTTCAAGTGAAGATCTGAAACGGACCTTCTCAGTTGTGAATCTTTGGTTCCAGAAAGTCTTAAATAGAAAGTGGAGAGCACTATACCCTATGGCCTTCCCAGACTCTAATACGTCGGCAGAAGAGAAGCTGTGAGGTACTTGTGTATCTACACAGGCCTTTGGAATAATTCAGAGAGTTGACTGCAGAAATACTAAAACCACGGGACAACAGCTGTGTATAGTACTGCAATTCATGGCTCAGTAGTGCATAGTGCTAAGCACCCTCTTAAAGGCTGAGAATTCTTCACTCCCAATGTCTTTTCCAGCACTTGAAGGCCTTCAAATCCTTCCATGTTTGAAACATCTAGTCATCTCTTCTGGGATTGGCAGCCCCTGTAAAATTCCACCTCTCAAAGGTTCCCTGCCTTACATGTTAACCAGAAATGATTATTCCAGAAGAATGCACCAAGGTACAGTTTAGTTAAAGTAAAGCACTCCACTTCTTGATGACTCACAGGTGCTATTTGTATGTGTCTTGGAAAGGGCAGAGGTCCTTTCAGAGTTACATGATTTAGCATTTGCAGTGCCTCAGTTAAGCAAAGAATATGACTTGGAAGTGTTTTCAGAGGAAGAGCTGGATGGCTCTGAAGAAGATACTCTGTATTTTCCTGCAAAACAAAGCATGGTGGTTAGACATAAGGACAGATAGCGTGAGACATGTTGGCACTGCAAAGTAAGGACAGTTAGACCTGTCCTGATGCCCCAGGTGGCTTTGACTTGATCTGCAGCCCTGATACTAGCTGGATTACAGCAATACCAGCAACCACAGAAGTCAGTGTGTTTGGTGACATGGCAAGGATATGTCAGCTTGAACTGACAATCATGCCATAGGGTAGTAATTTAAACAAATGGAGGGACTTAGTGGTCCTCCTTGAGCATGGGGACACATCTAGAACACATGCTTTTGAGATGAATCCCAGCTCCCTCCCTCTTGTAACCACAAGGCTCTAAACTAAGACCCAACTGCACAGACCTGAAGAGCAGAGTGTGGAAAAGAGTGCTAATAATATGTGAGTTTCAGCTGGCAGCAGCATGGGAGGCAGTTGTGGGCAAGTCTCATTCTTGTGGTGGAAGGCTTCTGTATCCGGCTAGTGTACTCATGTAAAGTTACTGTAGCACAGTCAGAGACCAACTTCTTGTTCCATGATGTGACTAATAAACAGACTCTTAAAAAGCAGTTGCTTGCCTACATTAAACTGCTTCGTATCCCACTTTGACTAAATGTCACTGTCTTCTCTGAGCAATGGTTGGATGCAAAGATTGCACATTTAGGAATGAAATTACTCACATTTTCAGCAATGTTTCTTGCAAAATAAAGTCATAACTGAAATGGTGACATCCATAAAATGGCTGCCAGAGAACTTTTGAAGAGATACAACTCCAAGGTGGTGAAGAGTATATGAACAGTAAATGAACTGAGGATTACTGTGTCACGATATCATTAAGCTCAAAACAAAGCTCAGTTGGTGGGTTTTAGAACTGGTGAAACATGCCACCATCCAATCCTTGTTTTAGCATTAGACAATTATGTTACTAGCATTATGCTACAATCATGAGTAATTAGGTTAGTGAGTCCAATGACTTATTACTGTTCCTTTGTATTAGAAGATGAAATACCATCTATGGATGGATGGATAGACAAATAGATTGATATCAGGAAAGGCAGACCTTGAGAGTGAGAACTCAGGCAAAATCTTATTTGTGCTTCTGTAGGAGAGATCTATTGTTACATACCTGTTTTCCCACATAAGTTGTTAAACGTTCTTGAAAATGGATAGCTCATAGCAAGCATTGGTGTCACCAAGATCAGGGAGCTTGACTGTAAGAGAGAAAATTGCCTTTTGTCAGGAGCCTAGAACTTTCTTTGTAACCATATGGAGGGGGAAAAAAGGTTACAACAAAATGTTGTTCAGTAGTACAAGCAGGCAATCCACAGAGGGACAAGTTAGATGTCTGTGAGGCATCAAGTTCAGGCATTTACATGTTTGTGATGGTAATGGAGGAGATCAACTTTAAAAGAAACTACAGGACACAAACAGCCTGTCTCTAACTGTTGGCCAGGGAACATGGCTTAGGCTCCAGAGCCTGTAATATCACACAGTACAGACTTCTGGTGCCTTATCTGAGGGAGTATATCCATTAAGATAGCTAGAAAAGCTAAGATTTATATACTTGGGGATGGCTGATGAAAGCCAATAGCCTGAGATATTCAGAGGTAAATATATCTTGACACACTAGAGGGCATTGGAACACAGCTCTCTACAGTCCAGATGGAAAGGAAGAAACTTTTTGCTGCTGAAATTAAGTTTCTTTTTTTGGTACTGGAGTGGTTTGAGAATTTAAGGGGATTTTTCCAAAAGATGTTTTTAAAAAAAGTATGGAAAACACATCTTTTTCTGTTCAGTTCCTCTCCGTTCATTAGGTTGTACCATGCTGGGGAAATTAGGTAGTTTTGTGCATTGTCACTAATATCATAAGGTGGTAGAGGAAGTAGGCAAATGAATCACATCTAAAAAGTTTGATCAAAGACTTTGATGTTTCTTTATTCCTTATCAGCAGAACTGCCAAGGAAATATGCTTATTCCCACTGCCTGGGACGGCTTCCCCAGTGTCAACTAGAGTTGGAAGTTCTGGCCCAGGAGATTTTGGCTGAAAAGGAATTCAGAATTGGGGTCCAAGACTTAACAACTTATTCTCTCTACTTTACTCTGTTGGATTTGTCAGTACAGGAGGGAATGAAGAAACTGACATGCTTAATGATAATTGTATCAGCTATTTCTGCCTTACTTCCAGTTTCCTGGAAAAAAAGGAGTATTTCCCACACATCCAGCAGGTGTCATTTTCAAGCCAGAAAAAAGGAATGGTGCTTTAAAAATGCATTAGGAAATGTTCTCAGGCCTGGATTCCCAGAAGTAATCCTCCTGCAGAAAATGCTGGAATACTTGGAGTACCAGTTTAAAAAATCCAGGTGGGTGATTCTGCGGATCCTAAATGAAGCACTTCCAATGCTGCTCTGATTGGCTAATCACAGGCCGCCTCCTCCTGGGCCTTCAGCACATTGCTGGAGGGGACATGCAGAGAGGACCAATACTAGTTTAACATCTTCGTTAATGATATAGATGATGGGAAATGTGTACCCTCACCAAGTCTGCAGCTGATACAAATATGGAAGAAGTGGCTGATAGGTCAGATGAGTCTGTTGTCATTCAGAGGGACCTCAACAGGTTGGAGAAAGGGGATGACAGGAATCTTATGAAGTTCAGCAAAGGGAAATGCAAAGTCCTCCTGTCCCTGGGGAGGAACAACTCCATGCACTAGAACATGCTGGGGGCCATCTGACTGGAAAGGAGCAAAGACAGAGCCACACTTTTCTCCTTGGTGGCCAGTAAAAGGACAAGAGGCAGTGGGAATGAAGACAGAGCCAGGCTTTCATCATTTGTGCCCAGCGAAAGGACAAGAGGTGTTGGAAACAAATAGAAACACAGGAAATCCCACTTAAAAAGAAACATTTTCACTGTGAGGGTGGTCAAACACAGGAAAAGACTGCACAGAGTGATTGTGGAGTCTCCATCCTTGGAGCTATTCAAAACCCAACTGGACACAGCTCTGAGCTCTAGCTGACCATGCTCTGAGTGGGAGGGTGGTACTAGATGATCTCTGGAGGTTTTTTCCAACTTCAGAAATTCTGTCATTTTTGTGGAAGCTGGAATGATTTGAGCCAATGCTGCTCCTCTGAGCTGACAGTTCAGCCTTAATGAACTGCTTATTTCCTTTGAGGCTATGTACCCATCTGTCTTAATCATGCTCGTTTTTAAGTCTGCTTTCCAGTTCTTCAGCAATACATGTACAGGCTCTTCTGAATAAACCCTGTTCAGATACCAATATAAAATTAAGCTCTATTGTCATATAAAAATGATGCACCATTTTCTTTTTTCCACCCCAAGTGCCAGTGGTTAGATTCTGATGCCTTCAATCCCTTACCCATGCTTGCATGGCTCCTGTGGTAAGGGTTTATAAATGCAGAAGTGTAAGTTGAAACCAGCATTTCTGTGTTAGAACACACAGAGTTATCCATCCTCATGCAGCCATCCCAGATAGAGGTATTTCATTGCTGTTGGCTGAAACTTTTTCATATTCTGTGTCTGGGAATGTGGCCCCTCTTGTGCAGAAGTAGAGATGAACACACCTTTAGCATCAGTGGGAGGAGGATAACAAACAACTCTGTAGTCACAACAGGTCTTCAACCAGCAGAGTTCTTTGTGATGTCAATATTAGTCCATAGCCTCAGCTCTTGGCCCTCTCCTAAGGCTGTAAGACATATCCTGGGTCACTGAGCCTGTGACCACTCTGTGTGGTTGGCCTTCAATATTCTGTTTTAGAGGTTTGTCAAGCCTCATTGTAAAAGCAGGCAGTTCTGTGTTTTTCCTCCTTTGTTCACTCTGAGAGACTGTTCCCCAACCTTTGTAAAGGGCAGTGGTTGCTTAATGCCATAAGCAGATTTGCACTTGGTTGGACCCAAGGATCCTTTAGCCCAGTCACTTCTTACCCAATGTGAGCTACAGCAGAGGCCCCAGGGAAGTGTTTTACACAAGCAAAGTAAGCTTGTAGCAGCAGATCTTCAGAATGTTCTTTCCATCTCTGTCTGTCAGAGGTACAGGGACTTCTGGAGGCAGAGGCAAGACTTTAACAGCCCTTAGTGGCCTATTAAGCTTACACAAAATGAAGTAAACTGAAGAAAGGGTTATTAGACATTGGAAGGGGCTGCCCAGGGAGGTGGTGGAGTCACCATCTCTGGATGTGTTTAAGAAAAGACTGGACATGGCACTTAGTGCCATGGTCTAGTTGACAGGGTGGTGTCAGGGCAATGGTTGGACTCGATGATCCCAGAGGGCTCTTCCAACCTGGTTGATTCTGTGATTCTGTGATTCTGTAACTATAAGAAAACCCAGGAAAGTGTACAACATCCACAACATCCAGGAGCAAGGAGGTCTATATCTCCTTTGCTTACTATGAATCTGCCACTTATTAGGGTCAGGTTTGGTCCTTGAATATCAAACTGGATGGTGCATTTTCTCCATGGCCTCGTAGCAGCATACATCACTTTTACATTCCCCATCAGTTGTCTAGGTTGTAGAGTCTTATGTCATTTTAGCACAGCAGCCACCCCACCTCTTTGGCACTTGTTCTGATCTGCATCTTTGCAATATTTTTTGAACTGAATTAAGCTCATTTGTCCCAATGCCAGCATTTACCTGTGGCTTAAATAGTTCTGCCTCCCTTTAGGCATTTTGGATGAAAGGCCTATGGTGCCGTAAGATATGTGGAGGTGAAGGACACATGGAGAGAGGAATCAGGGACTGCTAAAGATTAGAAAGTGCGAAGGGAGAAGATACGTGTCTGGCACAAGACAGTCTAACTCCATGGCTGCCCAGTAGCTTATAGCAGCTGAGCCCTGGTTTACACTTTTCAAACAGCCACTGAGCATTAATTTTCAGAGTCTTGATCTCTGGAGCATAAATTGAAATTGAAGAAATTCCATTTAATCATAAGAAAAAGCTTTTTAATGCTGATGGTGGCAAAACACCACAGCTTCTTGTTCCAAGAGTTAGTGGATTCTCCAGCATTAGACATATTGAAAACATAATGAGACAATGTCCTAAGCAACCTGCTCTAGTTTACCTTGCTCTGAGCAGTGGGTTTGGACGAGATGATCTCTGGAGGTTTTTTCCACCTTCAATTGTTCCATGATTCTGTAACATCTCTGTTCAGCAGGAACACTGCCCGTGTTTCTATCCTAATTGTATACCTCAGCAGTCATTTTCCTGAGGCATTGTGCAAACTTCTATTTTTTTCTTTCAAAGATGGTAGTGGAACTGGTTTCTCCCTTTAATGTGAATGCTTATCCTGATCAGAGGCATTTCCAGACGCCCATTCCAGTTGTCTTTCAATGCAGGGATGAGTGCAACAATCACTGGGCCGGAGAAAGTCTCTGCAGAAGGAAGAGAAACCTTCCAGGATCTTCCTTAAGGATCCAGTCCCTGTTTGCAACATTATTTCTTTTTTTTTAGGTACTGAATGTTTTCGGTTAAACACAGGAATTTGCTGGATATGGGACCCAAGTTTCTCCTCTTCTAGGAGTGTGTCCAGGCCACTTGGTTCCAGAACCACATCCATTTACGTTCTATCTTTTGCTCATTGAAATCTGAGTCTCTGCTGCACATACATACTTAGACGATCTTGACAAAAGTTTCGTACTTCCTCCCATTTTCTGTTTCCAGCATAAAGTGCAGGCTAACCTGTCTCCTTGTCTCACGAGTTCAAGTTGCAATATTTCCATCCTTTCCTGCTCATAGCTGAAGGTCATCTTCCCCAAGAATTTCCCTTTGCATTTCTCTTAAGTTGTGAATAAATAATGGTGCCACTGAAATTTTCTGTTTTCTAACTTAAAGTTTCAGTTACATTTTGTGGTTCATCTCTTGTAGAATTTAGAGCAAATGTCCACCAACCTCCTTCTTATTTTTTACCAATTATAGGTGAAATAATGAACTTTGAAAAAGGGGGTATATTCATATTTATGTTGTTAGTGTCTTCTCTTTCTTGGACTATTTCTAATAAATAATTCAGAATATAAAGTGCATTTAACTTAAAAGACACTTAGAGAATGTTAGACTATTCAGCAGTAAGTCTGAAATACATTCTTAGGTCGAGGTTCTAACCTTCGTTTGCTGTGAACTCCATTTGGACATTGAATTCCTCTTTAGCAGGGCTTCTTGTATCTGTTAAAAAATAAATCAGTAAATACATCAATTATGTTCAAATTCCAACAGCATTTTCATATAATACAAGAAATAGTTTGAATTCTTACCTTCTTGTCCCAGAGAGTCCCAAACACCAAAATGAATAATCCCTAGGAGACAGATAATTACATGCAGTTTGATGACACAAACTTTTTAATTGCAGTACCTCATAACTATCTCAGACATTGTCCATGTCAACTATTTAAACCCTGAGCTCTTCGATAGAGGGCATTTTTCTAACTGTGTCTCACATAATGAACTGCTGATGTGGCAGGAGTTCTCCAGGCCTGGCCTACATAAACTGTGTGTATATCTGGTCTACAAAAGTGACACATATAGTTTGCTAATACTAAACATATTTGGAAGAATGGACCTTTGTGTATGGAAGACATGCCCTGCTTATGCTCCCCAGATAAGCTAGTAGGCTCACAATATAAAGGCAAGTGAGTTTGGCCGAAGCATATAATTTTGAGGCCATTCTTAAGAGACAGAGTAGACCTAACTATTTAGTCCTTAAGAAATCCCATTTTATTGGCATCCTACTGGCCACCTAAATATGTTGTTGTAAAAATCATACTGACTGAAAACTCTCAATCAATCATGTGTATTTTGGTCAATTCCTCTCTTTATTATTAGTACTACTCAGCTGTTCTTGGTGACTTTCATGTTGTTTATACTCCCTCATTACTTGAACCCACAAGAGCATAATATGATGCCTCCAGATGCACTGTAAATGTGACCAGGCATGCTGAAGCTTGCCCACCTGAACATAATAGGGCTATTTTCCTTATCTTCAGGAATGAAATTCTTCCCAAAGCTGCTGGCAAAGTTGGAAGTTTTCTTTATGTCAGCTTTATCTATAAGGTACATCTATTAACGCAGTTGAGAATACAAAATACTGCTGAATTCCTGGAATGGGTTTCCCAAAGACCCCTTTGGGAATAAGGATGTGTAAGGCAACCCTGAGCCTTCCCAAGCTGTTTTTATTCCCTCTCCAAGCACAGCACTGCAAGAATGTCACTACATGTTAAATGGTCACAGAGGAAACAAACCCATGCATATGTGTAACTCACCTGCAAAGCATTGAGCAGAGCAAAGAGGATGTGGAAAGCTCGGTGGCTGTTTTTAATGATGGTGGCGAGGCCAAATCCCCAGGTGAGGCCTAACAGTGGTGTCAAGATGGCCACACTTTTGCCAATTTGAAACAAAGAGTTCCTCTCCTGCCTGTTTGTCCTATCCCCAATAGTTGGCCTCAGTATTTTTATTATAACAACTGCAGTGATGAACAAATTCATGGCCACAATGATCAGGGCAGGTATGACAAAGGCCAAGAGAGCTTTGCTGTCATTCCAGTTGAGCCAGCAGGCATCCCGCCTGGTGTAATTGTTCCTTGGCAGCGTGACAGCGATGGTGATGACTGCAATGACAAAGGGGCACCCATATCCCAGGCAGAATGCCACTGCTTTCTGAGCAGTCTTACTTGTGTTATGTAAGATGAAGACCAGTCTGTAGAAAAGAATGAGACCTAGGCTGAGCATCCAGAAAAAGACACAGAGGTAGAATAAATGGATGAAGAAGGTGGCCACAAGACAGATATCTCTGCGCATCTGTTGTTTTTGGTCATTGATGGAGGCAGTGACAATAAACCAAATGTCAGCAATCAGGAGTGATGTAGCTATGTTGACTATACAGACATGGCGCATATAGGAGGTTGTGTTGTTTGTCACGTATTTCCAGACTAAGGATTCAATTATAATGCAGGCCACCAAACTCAAGATTGAAATGGCCAGGCCAATGTAGGTAATATAATCTTCAAAGATTACTGGGGAGGATTTATCAGGAGACATCAGAATGGAGAAAGATGTCAAGTGATTGCAGGAGCAAATGACATAATCTTCTACCTCTGTGGGTGTGCAACCATGAGTATCCCAGCCTCCCCTATGTTTGTTGAGTGTGAAGTTCCAAAAGACACACTGGGGCATCTTTAGAGATGAGTTTTTCTTTGCAAAGGTCATATTAATATCAAACTTCTGGCTTCTGTTGCTGCTCACAGTTGTTGTTATCAGTAAGCCGTTCACATACTCGGGCTCATTGTGGGGCAAAATATGTCCAAGTTTTGAGTACATCACACTGACAATGGTTGAATTTTCAGTTAGAGTCTGAATTTCAGTTTCACCAATGAGCACATTAACTGTGAGGTTTTCTGTACTGCGGAAGTTCTTGTTATAATCTGTGTTGCTATTTTCTGTGACAGCTATACCTTGTAGCTGAAGGGTGTTTGCAGAGACAGGAGGAATTGTATTATTAACTGGTTGGAGGCGCAAGGAAAAATTTTCTACCGAATGCAGTAACAAAGAACTTTTGAGTATTTCCTCTTTGTTCAGGTCTTCCCAAGCTTCAGTTGTGGAATCGGCAACAATCAAGTCCACTGTGGAGAGGAAATTCTGGAACAACAACAGAAAAATGCTGTTACTGAAATCCCATACAAATCATTGTTGTTTCTGATGGTAATTTCTGCGTGGTCCTAGAATTGCCTTTTGAAAAAAACCTGCATTTTCTTATTTTGTTCAATCCATGTGAAACCCTCAGTTGTTAACCCTCTGCATGCTATATTTTCAAGTTAAGTTTTCCAAAAGTGGAGCTGTGTGGCTTTTTTTTACCTATTACTTAATATTTTTTCTTCTCCAGCCTTCTTTCCCTTCTTTCTCAGCCTTTGTGCTATCTTCGATTTCTTGCTCTCTCTTGAGTAGGGTTCTCTAGCTACAAAATATCAAGTCTCTTTGCACTTTTCTCTCAGAAGAGCAGTGCTTTTCCTCTGTACCTCACAATCAAGGTTTCCAAGTATGTCTAAGATAGGTGTTGCCATTCATTTATTGTAACATCTAATTGATTTTCCTTGCTTGATCCCTGTCCTTATTTCAACCCTTTTTTCTATTTCTGCTCCTACTCATAGAATCATAGAATCACAGAATGATTTTGACCTTTAAAGATCATCTAGTCCAACCCCTCTGCCATGGGCAGGGACATCCAGCCTGGCCTTGAACACTTCCAATGAAGTGCACATTGCTGGCTCATGCCCAATTTTTCATCCATCATGCTTTGTTCTTTCCTCTAACTTAGAACGCTAGAGACATTTATGGGTCTCTAGAAGATTTCCAGTTGCGAAGCATACAGCAGTCTCTCTTTCATGCATAGGCTCCTTGTCTTCAGCGTTTTGACTTTTCATAAACTTTTCTGTATCTTTGCTGTCACTTCATCTTTGCTGTCATTTCATCTCATTCCCTTAATACTTTCCTGTTCCTGACCCTAACTAACTGTGAATTTCTTCAGGGAGAATGTCATCCTCTGTGACAAAAGAGGCCAAAGGGCTTGATAAGTATAGGTAAGACTTAACATAAAATCTTACTTGAATAGTGAGCTCCTCTGCATCTGCTGGGATAGAGGAGACCATGTCCAGGATGGTAACGATTGCACCTAGGTTTGCAGGAGAAGTGTTTATTGTGTTTTGCTCCTTTCTTGTATTTTCCTTAAGCTCTGCAAGGTAGTTAGGTAGGTTTGCTTTTGCCTCAGGACTGTTGACCAAGGACTGGAACAGAAGAGAACAGTACATCAGATGTGTGCAATTTGCCTGGAGCTTGATCCTCCTTCGTAACAGCTACCCCTATACTAGTAAAATAAACAGAGCCAGGGTTATTTTAGACATGCTGGTAGTGTTCAACCCTCTAACCTTCCAGAACAAGGTATCCTAACTGCCTATTGAGAGTGGTCTCTCGTCTGTGCTAACTCACAGACTGCTCCTGGAAATTTCACGGGAGAAAATAGTTGGCTGAGGCCCAAACCATTTGAGAGAGTAATCTAGCAAGTTAAGAAAATACATAATTGAGTCTCTGTACCTCTGCCTGGGACCTTGCGCCACCTAATTTGCCAAAATAAACATAGTAAGTATTTGATGAAAGAAAGATAATTGCCCTCACCTAACCTCACTGTGAGAAGGGTGACTCTGGGTGGTTTGTGAAAGTGAATAGCACTATGATAGGATACCTCAGCTGAAAACCAAGGTGCAGCACCTATCTGTGAAGTGTAGTGGCTGATGGGGCATGCTAAACAGGGCCTGGGTCTGAGGCTGGGCAGTGGCCCAGAGCTGTCCCTACTGCATCAGTTAGTGTACTCTGTAGCGTGCTTTGGGCTTGTGCCAACTAGCACTGACCAAGGCAATGCCTGAGCATGGTTCAGGAACACCCCAGGCCAGCGACTGCTCCCGCTGGACACTGTGGATAAGGTCACCTTGTCAAGGGTAGAGAGCGTTTGTGTGTATGGATGTTAGCCATGCAATGCCACATGCCCTCTGGGCCAGAGAAGGAGACCTAGCCTCTTTCACTGACTTGTGTAGATATAGCCAATCATTCTTTATATCTTTTAAAAGATAGTTTTAATTAAATATTTGATTTTTTAATGTTTCATATATTTTAGATTATGTTAAGCAAAAAAACACCCAAGAAAAATTTTTAATCTCTCCTACTCCCTGCCCCCACCCTCTAGAAAACTCATCAATGTTACCTCAGCACTAGTCAGCAGGTTGCTTATTGCTGTAGACAGGCAGTCGTTCCTTTCAACCTTCCATGATTTGTTGGAGCACTTGTAAATTTTATTGCCTTGGGTAAAACCATCTGGATTATTTAACTCACGGCATGGCTTTATTAATGTGGCCCCTTCTATTCCAACTCCAAAGCTATCTGAGCAGGAAACTTCCTTATCTGTATTGAGAAAAAGACAGAGATGTAGAAAAGCAAGAAGCAGGGAAATGAATAATTTACCCCCATCAAACTTGTGACCTCCTGAAGTTCAGAGGTCTTTAAATTAGTTAGGATTTCAGCTTTCTCTCTTCATTAATTATGACCTTTCAGGATGTATATGTCTTGCATTCCCAATTTTTTGGATTCATGAAATTAAAAAGGAAATAGAATAAAGCCCCTTGTTTTTGTGTACTGAATTGAATCAGCAAACCAATACCCAAAGTTTTAGGATTTGTCTGTTAGGTTACAGGGTTAGATAGGGGTGGAGTGTGATTGTATTGACCACTATGTGAACAGTAATTCACACAAAGTGTATTCTTCTAAGGGACTCAGTGCTGCTATAGCACTGATAGGAAATTCATTAAGACCTTGATAGTGAGGCCTCAACACCTTTTTGGTGAACAGTGAGTCTTGCTAATTGATGTTGATTGGGTTAGTCACATCAGTAAGTATCTGCTGATTAAAGTAAATAAAGTGTCTGCATATTTATTGCCTAAAAGAGAGTGAAATCTGGCCAGATACAGTGATCAACAGTAGGCACCACTACCATGGAAAAAACAAAATTTCTGCATTATGGGGATGTCCAACATTTCTTTCTTTCCAATTTAGAATAAGAAGCTGAAATATCCAAACTCTGGTCAGAACTAAACATCAAAACTGTATTTAGCAATGTTGAATTCTAATTACCCAGCATCTCCTGCAGAGCTGACTGAAAGCTGTGTCTGCCCAAGTCTCTGCAACACCTCAGGGACGTTGCCATTCTTGTGTTTAAAGTTGATGTGCTCTCCCACAGGCTGACCTCCTAAACTAGGTGACTTCTTCCTGAGGCACCACAATCTTTTATCCTTGTTAAATTGGTGCAAGCTGGAAGCTGCATGACAACACTTCAACGCAGGAGACTAAGCTTGGCAGTGCAGGCTACACCATAAGGCAGTAGGGACAGAAGATGACTGAACTATAACTGGTTGGGAACATACTGGGGCCACTGTCAAATACAGTGAAGACAAAACATCGTCTATTTTTTAAAACTTCCACAAAATTGGTATTTTCCTCTGTATTTCAAAATTTCCCATCAAAAAAGGAGATAAAAATTCTTGGCTAACAAAAACTGCTCCTATTAGGTGTCACCAGTGACAAATTTGTGGCATCTGATTTAACAAATATACTGGGATTTCCTATTTAACAGCTTCAAATAGTAACTTTTTTCTTACCAGGTATCAGGTGCAGTCTTATACTTTCACTGTTGACTTCCTGTCCAATGCGGTTAATAAACTTGCAATATGCTGTGAGCTCTTTCTCTTTGCTGCATTCTGTTTCTGTGTAGTTGTACATGTAGCAAAACAAATTTCCTTTTTTCTTTTTCCCTGTACAGAAGGATTAAGATAGGTTAACACAGATTTGGGCTTGAGTAGCTAGCAGACAGCAGAAAGCTTCTGCAAAACTTCCTTTTCTCTGGACCCTAGAGAAAAAAACTTCCTTTGTGGAAAAAAATTCCTTCCCGTATGCTGATGTCTGTCTTTACTCCCTGCTTAATAAATCTGCTGGCAGCTGCTGCATGAGCAGTACCTTTTCAATTACAGGTGTATGAGCAAATCCTGCCCAAACCCTCTTTTACTGTGCAGGAGCCAGAATTTGCTTTAGACACCATCGTGGAGAATACTCTTCCTGCTTCTGCTTCTACCACAGACGTTTCATTTAGGCTGGGATACTTTTTTTGCTGTTCTTACATGGTTCTTTTGAACTCAGGATCTGTACCACACTCCCACTGCTCTTCAGCATGCCTGTGCCTCAGGGTCCCTGACTGCAATCTCTACCAAGAAGATCTTGGTATTTTTCTTAGCAACTGAAAAAATCCTCAGTCTCCACCTGCTTTACACTTCAGCCTGTTGTTTTCGCATTCCTGCATGTTTTCTGAGTTAGTTTAGGTGGCTCTTCTTTGCTTTTTTTCAAATTAACCCACTTGAAAGCTTCTAGCGTATAAAAACATGCCAGGGAAGCTGCAGAACTGCCCTAAATTTGAAGACATAGAAGCTCAGGTTTTTGTACTGTGAAAGGTATCTTACTTGTATCCTTGAAGAAAATAGAACAGTTCTTTGAATTGCATTCTTAATGTGTTATTCTACATTTTTAATGAATTAGTGGGTCTTAAGTAACGTCTCCTCAATACTCAGTTCAAAAAAGTGGCAGAGCGGAAGATAAAAGCAAATAAATGGAGTTCAGCAATTTCTAATCTGAACAATGATGAGGGTGCTCACTTCTTGCTGCCTGGCAAGGCAAACAAAACATTGAATTTACCTATTACATGTTTATCACTACAGCAGTGACTTCAGTTGCTCTCATATTAATCTCAGCCATGCTCCCCGGGCACGGCAACCATCCTAAAAAGAAGTCCGTTTCCCCCTTTTCACACTCTCAGCAGTGCTTGTGGGTTGTCATCACAGCAGTGAGTATGAATTGGTTACATGGACCTAACTGAACACAAACCAACCCAAGGACTGGGTTGTGACGCATAGTGCAACTAGTGATTCTGCAGGTTTATTGTTTCTTACCAACTTGAAATTCATTTTGTTGAACCACGGCTGTAACAGTGTAATCTTCCACGGTGTTAGCACTTATGCAGCACTCAAGGGCTTGTTGCACTTTGCACTGTATAGATGCTGCAATGGGGTCTATCAGGATGTTCTGCTTCAGAGGCAAGGAAATAACCTCGATTGTCACATTGGCAGAACTCTCCAAGTACTTCTGGGAGAATGTGCAGATGTAGGTGCCTGAAAGAAGTGACACAAAACCCATGTCTCAGTCAACAGAAGTGCTCCTCAGCTTTTGCATGGCCATGAGCCCTGATACTGAACAAGTGCAGCGTTATTGGCAGCACCATGTCTTGCTGTCCTCCAGCAGCTATAATTTTAACTCTTTTTTCTATTTACTGTGGCCCAGCTTCACAGTGATTTTCAGGTATAGGGATGCTGTAAATGCTCTGGCATGGAGATTTCACTGCCTTTGTAGCCAATAAAAACCAGGTTCACTCACCGCTCCAGTCCTGTGTGGCAGTCTTCACTGTGAGCACAGACATGGCTGGAAATCTGCTATTTTTCATGCATGTACCACAGTCTACTGTTTTTGTGTTATTTCCAGACTGGATTTTCCAACTGATACTGTGATAATTGTTCACATCACTTTCACACGTTAGATTGAAGGCATATCCCTCCGAAACTGATGAGTTTGTGCTCGAAGATATTGTTATATGGGCTGAGACAACACAAGATAAACGTCATATTATTGAGAGTCAATTGTTACAATAATTTGCTTGCAAATGACGTGTGCCACAGAGGCCACCTACACGTTAAAGAGCTGATAGTCAGGTGCTACCTGACTCTTACCTGTCCGGAGGTACGTCACTCTGATGTTTTGACTGCGCTTGGCACCATGCCCTGTCTGCAGCTCACATGTATATGTCGTCACTGAACCTGACTTCTCAGGTGGACATAGTGATTCGTTGATGTTGAGCTTGTATTCAGTGCAGTTCTTACTGAAACTGGAGACTCCTAGAGAGAAATAAACATTCCTTGAAGGGCTGTGGATGTCCAAAAATATCTGATCTCTGAAAATCACAAGTGATCACTCTAGCTAAGGAAAACCTTGTGGGTTTTTTATTTAACCTTTGACACCATGACACTTTTAACTCATCGTTGCTGAAGTTCATTCACGTCTTTTACTCTGGCAAGAGTCACAGTGGTCTTCCAAAGGCCTGAAGATGGGTCTCAGCACAGTGCTGGGCACCTACTGCCAAAGCCAGTCTAACTGAGAGCAACAACATTGCTTGGATACCTCAGGATAAGCCAAAATGAAGAATATTCTGGTTTAGCCTAACCTCATTATCTGCGATATTTAGGATGAGAAAGATAAGTAAAACAAGAGTAAATACTGGAGATTTTAATGTCATCTTATTTTGAAATAAACATTTGGAGGTACTTGACAGCCATTCAACTTCCAATCTGAAGAGTGCTGGTTTAGCTACAAGGGGAAAACCCCATGAAAGCTGTCCTGTGCTGCAGCTGAGAGTGCATCTGGCATGAGAGCAGAGTTCCTGGGGGGAATCAAGGGCAAAACAGCTCATTACAGTGGGCCAGGATCACCCCTCTCTCTGCAAGCACTGCTGCACACCAGTACCTGTCCTCTGTGGAATGACTGTGAACACGAGCTTTGAAGGTTTTCTCTCATTTTGCTGTTCTACATTCTGCTAAATTTCATTTATAACAAATGGTTAACAGTAAACAGTTAATCCATACCCATAAAAAATTAAGAGGCCAATAGGCTATTTATGGTTCATAGACATTTACAAGTGTTTCTATTGATGTTATTTTGTAACTCTTTGTAACACATTTACTTGGTGCTTTACTAACTCTTTACATTTATATAAATAAATTTGTGCAATCCCAAGCACAAATACAGGCTGGGTGGAGAATGGATTGAGAGCAGCCCTGAGGAGAAGGACTTGGGCGTGATGGTTGATGAGAAGCTCAACACGAGCCGGCAATGTGCGCTTGCAGCCCAGAAGACCAACCGTGTCCTGGGCTGCATCAAAAGCAGCGTGGCCAGCAGGTCGAGGGAGGGGATTCTGCCCCTCTACTCCGCTCTCATGAGACCCCACCTGCAGTGCTGCATCCAGCTCTGGGGCCCCCAACAGAAGAAGGACATGGAGCTGTTGGAGCGAGTCCAGAAGAGGGACACAAAGATGATCAGAAGCCTGGAGCACCTCTCCTATGAAGACAGGCTGAGAGAGTTGGGGCTTTTCAGCCTGGAGAAGAGAAGGCTCCACGGAGACCTTCTAGAAGCCTTCCAGTACCTGAAGGGGTCTACAGAAAAGCGGGAGAGGGACTTTTTACAAGCGCATGTAGGGATAGGACGAGGGGGAACGGTTTTAAACTGACAGAGGGTAGATTTAGATTAGATATTAGGAAGAAATTCTTTCCTGTGAGGGTGGTGAGACAGTGGCACAGGTTGGCCAGAGAAGCTGTGGCTGCCCCCTCCCTGGCAGTATTTAATGCCAGGTTGGATGGGGCTTTGAGCAACCTGGTCTGGTGGAAGGTGTCCCTGCCTGTGGCAGGGGGGTTGGAACTAGATGATCTTTAAGGTCCCTTCCAACCCAAGCCGTCCAATGATTCTATGAGTCGATATTATAAGTAAAGCCTTGTGGGATGCCTCTGACTCCACTGGCACGTGATATATCACAACTACAGGCAGAGAGGGAAATTGTGCACTCAGTATTTAGCTGTGCTGCAGCTGTTTCAAAGTGTAGCACCTGACTCTCTTGGTTGCCAAATCTCAGTATGTGGTACTCAAAAGCTTTTTGTGCCCCAAGGGTGATTCTGGAGGTAGTAGTAGAGACTGATGCACTCATCCTTGCTCTCAAAACTAGACAATGCAGAAATAAGCTTTTTGGAAAAAGTCAGTATGATGCTGATCCAGGCAGCTGTTTCCATCCAGGATGGCACAGTTTTAAGCATCAATGTCTGCACACTGCATGGAGATGCCCAGAATCCCACTAGCACCTGCACAACACATACGGAGTCTGTACCACACTGTCCATCAATCGTCCTTCCCACACGCACGCACCTTTGGAGCATACCCTGTATTCATCCTTGGACTTGGCCTTTGGAGTAGCCAATTAAGAGAGATCTTTGAAGAACGAAGCAACCTAGCAGGTGAAAGATAATCTTTTGTTAATCTTACCTGTAATATTGATTGCTCCATTTACTTTCCAGTCACCAGTAAGAGATGGTAAGTGTCTGTCAATACAACAGGACAGCAGAGGACTGTTTGTCTGCATTTCAGGACTGTTGCATGTAACATTGATGTTGTTTAAGTTTGGAGTGACATGTAGCGGAGAGACTGTTATTATTTTCGTGGCCTTGTATATCACCGTGTGACGCTGATTGCTGTTTGTGAAAGTGCACCTGTAGGGACCTGTAAAACATAAGCGATGTCTTAGCATTGAGAACACATTTTGCTGTTTTTTCCTCTACATTTGGAGTTAGGAGCTGGGAGCTACTTCCACACCTAGTTTTCACATCTCCCTGCTCTGCAGTGGCTCTGTATCAAAATGTACCCTCAGGTTATCTGCAGCATGCTTTCTGCAGACTCCTGATGCCAAATGTGTCCAGACTAGGCAGCTTCAGTGTTGATGGGTACTTAAGAAGAGACCAGCATTCTGGGACTGAGATACTTAAAATCTGGCTGAGTTGGTGTTTTGGGGATCTGTATATTGCCCATAGTCCACGTGGCAGCAATATGTCATGGTAAGAATGTAGACTGACTGTGCAAAAAGGTTCCTACACAGAATGGGTGAGAGATATTTGCCCAGGGTGGACTCTACAAGAGCTGGCACTCTGAGTGTAGGCACATACGCTGCTCAGAATGTATTGCCAAAGAGAGCAGAGTATTTATCAATCAGCCACTTTCTCAGGCATTTGTCCCCTGGATGCAGCCAGGCTTCCTTCTGAAACTGGCAATCAGAGCTCCAAACTTCCTTCATACTTTAGGTACATGGGTTCCCCTTCCCCATTGGGATAGCCAAGTGAGTAGGCCACTTGCATAGAAGTGAAGACACCAAGGTTCAGGGCATCCTGAGTCATGGGTCCGAACTTCTTTGTGCTAAATAATACATGATAACTCCCCTGATAACTCCTCCCAGCAAAATGCCACCAATTTACCTGTTTCTGATTTCCAAAAAGCCCTAAACATGAACGCATGAAAAACTGTAACTCTGAGCTCTGATTAGTTAGGTTGTGTTGGCAAAGGGGGCAAGGGCTATCAAGGACAAATTCAACCACATCCTCCAGTTACCACACCAAAGGGTGGGAAGGTCTCAAGGCCATGTAGCCACTGCTGTCTCCTGTGATATGGCAGGGAAGCCTGGCACTGAGAATACCCAGGCCTGTATAGTCACTTCAGCCACTTCACATCTTACTGGTAATGCCAGTCAGTACATAGTTCATTAAAGAAAAAAAAAAGGAAAATTATGAGGGACTGTATTTTTCACATTTACTCTAGGAAAATGTAGTCACTGCACTCTTCTTTGCTTTTTATAAAACTAGGCACATTAGAGATTTACATCTGCTGTTTTAACAACAGAAAATCATACCAGAATCCTTCATCGAAATGTTGATAATTTTAAGAATGGACCTTGAGGTTGTGCTTGAAACTTTTCTCTCCATCGAATACCGGAAGCTGGATGAGATGATCTGATTGTAGTGATACCAGGTCACGTTCTTAGATGTTGAATTTATCTCACAAATCAGTATTACTGTATCCGCTTCAAAAATGTCTACAGGACTCACAGTGAAGCTTGTCTGATCTGGGAAGGCAAAGAGCAACATTCTGTATTATTGTCATTTCAACTCACGTCTCTATGGCATCTTTCATCTCATGGGAATCCTAGGTGCTTCACAACCAACATGCACTCAGCATCAGTTGCAGAGCACTACCTCTGATATAAGCTATGCCATTTTCCTGCAACATATTCTTCTACTGTGTTTGTCAGCCAAAGATCCCAGAAGGTTTTATGCAGAGAGACAGAATTATTATCACCACCATTACTTTCTAAGTAGATAAACTGGGAGGAGAAGCAACCAGGTTAAAGTAATCCTCTGAGACAGACAGTCCAGCGCTCAGTGCACTGAGAGTACAGCACCTCTGGGGCACTTGATCAGGCACCTGAATTCATAGAACCATAGAATTGTTTTGGTTGGAAAAGACCTTTAAGATCATTGAGTCCAACCATTAACCCAGCACTGCCAAATCCACCACTAAACCATGTCCCTAAGCACCACATCTACATGGCTTTTAAATACCTCCAGAGTTGGTGACTCCACCACTTCCCTGGGCAGCCTGTTCCAATGCTTGATAACCCTTTCAGTGAAGAAATTTTCCCTGATATCCAATCTAAACCTTCCCTGGCACAACTTGAGGCCGTTTCCTCTCATCCTATTGCTTGTTGCCTGGGAGAAGAGATGAACACCCACCTTGCTACAACCTCCTTTCTGGTAGTTGTAGAGCGATAAGGTCTCCCCTGAGCCTCCTTTTCTCCAGGCTAAACAACCCCAGTTCCCTCAGCCGTTCCTCATAAGGCTTGTGCTCCAAACCCTTCACCAGCTTCATTGCTCTTCTTTGGACTCGCTCCAGCACCTTGATGTCTTTTTTGCAGTGAGGGGCCCAAAACTGGACACAGAATTGTAACACACTGTCCAGCAGCAGCATGGAAAAAGTGCCAAGGAAGCCAGGGGCAACCTATTCTCATGTAAACTGCAAGTGTTTTTTGTTTTGTTTGAAGAAGTGGGAAGTGCTGGCAGCCTGATATGTTAAGAGCTGTCTCAGTTCTGGAGGTGAACTTAAGGGTATTCAATCTCTCTCCCATGGAGAGACTGCATCAGGGTTCAGTGGAGTAACTGAAGGGTTTGGTTTTCCATGGGAGGTAGTGAGTGCATGGTCATCTCATGTAAGTGCCTAAGCTTTGGTGGCACGGGATGAAATGAAACAGCCAGAGAAATAAATATTTCTGAAGGTCCAGTACCAAATAACCAACAGTATAAGGCAGCTACATGGTTCAGGCTAGAAATACTAAAGTAAAAACTGAAGGAAAATACTGAGAGAGCTTTAAACTTACCAGTTATTTCTGTTCTGAAGGTAGCTTGATTTGGCCGATAGAATGCATCTAGAAATTGTGGTACAATTTTGTTCGAATTTGCTATCTGATTGAAGCTTGCTGCTCCCGCTTTCACTTCATAGTTCACAAAAACGCTTCCAGGCCTAAACAGAAGGACCACAATTAAATATCTTCACATATTAGTGGTTTTCTATGCTGTGGTGACCCATCTTGCATGGCTAGGAAGGCTTCACAGGGCTCACCTGTGAAGGCTCCTGTTGTGACTCAAGATTTGCTCTGGTATATGAGAAGGTTGAGCTACAGCTCTTCCCAAAGAACACCTTTATGTGACATCTCCTTCATCTGGTATTTCTAGTAAACTTCCCTTAGAAAACCTAAACTACAGCAGCATTTAAATATGTGTGAACTTAAGTAATGCCTCTTCTATCCAGATCCAATGTTATATCCAGAGTCAATGTACTAATTCATCCTCCTGATGACCTAGGAAATGACGTTGGGTTTACTCACATCCTTTTCCCCTTTCGGGTGGAATGCAATCTTTCCCACAAAAGGCTTTGATCCAGATGGAGAATGATTATGTTTCTTGGACTTTTGCGCAGCAGTGAATTTTACCTGCAGTCCTATTTCCATGCTAATAGTTGGGCTTTCCTTTGCAGCTATTATACTGTTATTCAGTATGTATATACTGGGCATGGGTTCTAGCCAGAGTGAATGCAGTCTTTGCTGACCGGTGTCTCCTTGAGACTGGACAAAAAGATTTGTGTCTTCCAGGAAAAAATGAAATTGTTTACTTACCTGAAACCAGTTACTGTTGCCGATACAAAGCCTGGTAAACATCTGTAGCTAGCATTAAACTGTAAACAAACACATATTACATGACATAAGTCCTCTGTATATTACTCTAGTGTGCTTAAAATAGGAAACTCTCCCTTCAGCATTGGTGTGAGTAAGGGCATGTAGCATGTCTGATAGAACAGGCTCGGTGCACTCCCCACCGTCATGAGATAAATTCCTGTTTCATTGTTGCATTCTATGTGTGCTCATGTGGATTTAAGCTGGGACCAACAATGTGATTTTTTTTTCATGCTTTTGATGCAAAAAATTCCTAAATGCTTCCCTGTCTGCCAGCATATAAAATGAATGGGAATATTGTCATTGTCTTTCAATGGAGGTCAGCTTTGGCCCACTTTGTAGCTACCACTGCTGCATACTTCACAGCTCCCCACAGAGACAGTGACAGTGCACCCTATTTCCCAGACACTTAGGGTAAATACCACATTTCTTAGAGGATTTCTAACTTCAGAGATGGAAAACTAAAGTCATTACCGCTTTTTCAAGGTCAGCTTTGTATTTTTTGTATAATTCAGAAGAAGAATCCCTGAGATCATCCCAAAAGTCTATGTCGAGTCTGACTGACATATTCATTACAATGGGCTCTCTCATACCACATGAGTCTGTAAGAAAAAACATAAATATAAATGTAAAAATAATCAAAAGCAATGCTTACAAAGTGATTTATTCACTTTTTCTTCTAACTTAATAATAGAATTTTAGAATCATAATGATTTGGGTTGGAAGGAACCTTTAAAGATCATCTAGTCTAACCCCTTTGCCATGGGCAGGGACATCCAACCTGGCCTTGAACACTTCCAGTGATGGGGCATCCACAACTTCTCTGGGGAACCTGTTCCAGTGTCTCACCACCCTCACAGCAAAGAATTTTTTCCTTATGTCCAATCTATATCTACCCTCTTTCAGTTTAAAACCGTTGCCCCATGTCCTGTCACTACAGGCCCTGGTGAAAAGTCTTTCTCCTTCTTTCTTACAAGCCCCCATTAAGTATTGAAAGGCCGCAATAAGTTTTCCCCTGAGCCTTCTCTTCTCCAGGCTGAATAACCCCAACTCTTTGAGCCTTTCCTCATAGGAGAGGTGCTCCAGCCCTCTGATCATTCTTGTGGCCCTCCTCGGGACCCACTTGAGCAGGTCTATGTCTGTCGTGTGCTGGGGACCCCAGAGCTGAACTTAGTACTCCAGGTGGGCTCTCATAAGAGCGGAGTAGAGGAGGAGAATCACCTCCATTGACCTGCTGGCCACCCTTCTTGTTTTGCAGCCCAGGATATGATTGACCTTCTGGGCTGCAAGTGCACATTGCTGGCTCATCTTCAGTTTTCATCCACCAGTATCTCGAAGTCCTTCTCCACAGGGCTGCTTTCAATCCCTTCACCCCCTAGTCTATATTGATACTGGGGATTGCTCTGATCCAAGTGCAGGACCTTGCACTTGGCCTTGTTGAACTTGATGAGGTTAACACAGGCTCACTCCTCGAGTGGTCAACGTCCCTGTGGATGCCATCCCTTCCCTCTAGTGAATCAAGTGCACCACTCAGCTTGGTGTCATCTACAAACTTGCTGAGGGTGCACTCAATCACACTGTTTATGTCATTAATGAAGATATTAAGTAGAACAGATCCTTGAGGACATCACTTGTTACTGGCTTCCACTTGGGTGTTGAGCCATCGACTATAACTCTTTGGACGTGGTCATCCAGCCAGTTCTTTACCCATCTAACAGTCCATCTGTCAAACTCATATCTCTAAAATTTATCATCAAGAATGTTGTGGGGGATTGTATCAAAGGCCTTATAGAAGTCTAGGTACATGACATCTGTAGCTCTTCCCTTGTCCACTGATGCAGTCACTCCATCCTATAAGACCACTAGATTAGTCAGGCACAATTTGCCCTTGGTGAAGCCATCTTGATCCTAAATCAAAATCTTACAACTTGCCAAGACTCATCTGTATAATAGGAAAGTTGATATTCTCCTAATTTGCTATACCTAATTTAGATGCCTGGCATCTGCTAGATATCTAGACTCCCTCTCCAGCTGAGTGTAGACACTTTCAAATGTGATACATTCAGAAGGTGATAGACAGCTTTCCTACAGTGGTTGAATTGCTACATTGCTCCAGTTATAGAGAGTTTGGATGAATAACTTTGATCAGATATTTAACTTTTGCATAGTGAAAGTTACATAGGATGAATCTCCACCTATGTTTCACTGAAATGAAAGGAAAAATCCTCAGTGACTTTGGGAGGGTAATATTCTGTGTGAAGACCCATCAATGATGAAGTTCAGCACTGTTTCTCCTTACCTTCAGTCTGAGGCTCACAGTAAGACCTGTAGAAAGGCATTT